>NC_089582.1:23903861-24208635 GCF_019320115.1 Miscanthus floridulus | reverse complement strand
TGAAGCTGTTGCATCGCATGATCTTGGATTTGGCATGCTTTTTTTGGTTTACCAGGGTCACACAATGATATCAATGTTCTTCATCGTTCCCATCTATTTGCAAGGCTAGCCAAAGGAGTTGCCCCAGAAGTTAATTTTATCGTTAACGGTAATAATTATACAATGGGGTACTACCTTGTAGATGGCATCTACCCTCAATGGGCGACATTTGTGAAGACCATAACAAATCCCTAAGGGAACAAGAAGAAATACTTTGCCAAGGCACAAGAAGCGGTTAGAAAAGGATGTGGAAAGGGCTTTTGGGGTTCACCAAGCTCAATTTGACATTGTTCGCGGACCAGCTCGTATGAGGGATAAAGCGACACTTAGACAAATAATGACAGCTTGTGTCATCATGCACAACATGATCGTTGAAGACGAGCAAAGTGAAGACGAAGACGAAGACGTCCACTACGAGGGTGTCGGCCAGCTTGTGAGACCTACTCCACCTGAAGTTCGTAATCGTACACGGGAGTTCCATGAATTCCTACAAACTCGTCACAATATCACAAACAGGCAAATCCACGCCCAACTTCAGCAAGATCTTATCGAGCACCTTTGGCAGCATCACTCGGACATGTATCAGTATTGAACCTTCATATCCATGTAGTCTTGTACCATCTATTTTTACCAGTAGAGTACCTTTTATTTTATCAGTCATGTACCCTTCAATCATGTATCAGTCAAATAAACATCCATTTTTTCTAGGAAAACAAAAAAAATTTATTCTAAATCCATTTTGTATTTGGCATCACAGGCACAAATTTACACACATTCTAAATCCAAATTGCACATTACATTTCAAACGGGTTCACAAGTCCAAATTCACCACATTGCTCAAGAGTCCCACTTCAGCAAGTCTTACATGCTAAGTAAGTAAGTTCAAGAGGCAAAACTTCACCAAGTCTAGCTGCTTACATGCCAACTAAATAACAGTTCAAGAGGCAAGACTACAGCAAGTCTAGCTGCTTACATGCCAACTAAATAATAGAGAGGCCTTTTCATAGTGCACACACAAAAGACAAATAAACACGATGCTTCTAGTTGCCACCACCACACAACGTCGAGCAATGATCTCATTCTGCAATGTCTTATAAAATATCTTTTGTCCCTCACTCATACCATTAAGGTCCATGTTCATAACTTTCTCATCATCTTCTCTCTGTTTTAACTCTATTTCTCGTTGTATTAAATCCAACTTCCTATATGCTACTTGTTGCTTGATTTCAAGCCTTCTAGTCTCTACCGCAAGCCTCTCATCATTACGTTCTTTTTTCTTAATCTCCTTCATCTGTTCGGCCTTTTCTCCCTTTGCCCACAATTTTTCCATTGCCTCCATGTAAAGGCCTTCTCCTTGAGAGTTAGCATTTTTACCTCTGCGTGCTTTCTCCTTCTTCTTACCATCTGGCCTTCCTTTCCTTGGTGATGTATGACTTGGTCCGTCCTCTTCATCAGAATACTTACTTTCATGAGTTCCAAGTGTACATGACCCTGGACTTGTGGTTGAGGAAGTCTTTTGTTTTTTCTGAGAGCTTTGAGAGGTCTCACAACCTAGATCAGCCCACTTCTGCTCATGCTGCAGCTTATTCCAGCAGTGCATGAAAATAAATAATTTTCCCTCCAAATCTTTTTTCTGGTACAATTCCTTTGCCCGTTCTATCTATACACAAAACATGTGTTGGCTACCATGCACAAAAGATATACATTTTCAATCAATTAACAGAATTAAACAACTTACCTTATCTTGCTCTGTCAGCCCGCTTTCTCTTCTGTTCTGAACTTGAGTATACCATCCACAAAATCTATTAACACTTTTATGGATAATACCCCAACGGTGAGAAAGAGAACTAATATTACGCTCGGACTCAAAAGTCTTGCGCTCATGATAATAATCATGAATTCGCTTCCAATAAGTACTACGAGTTTGACCAGTGCCTTGAACTGGATCCAAGCTAATTTCTAGCCATGCTTTCACCAACATAGTGTCTTCCCGGGGAATGAAATTTCTAGTCCTCTTCTTACTTGGTTTCAGGGGGGAGTACAATGTTCAGCAACTTGTTCAACATGTGTTTCAACTTGAAAGTCATCAAAACATGGATCATTGTTGTCCCCATTGCCTGAGAGCAAATCAACCCAACTCTCCATTTGTTCTTCCTGAATATAGGAATTGACTATATTAACAAATTAACCACAACCTTTTTATTAAAAAAAAAAAGAATCAAGCATAAGCCAAAACTGATTAAATAATGTCAGTCTTTACTTCTCATCACACACTAAATCTTACGCTCACAGCACTTGCTCTCTCTGTCTTCACTTTGCAGCGCTCCCTCTCTCTCTGTCTTCACTCTGCAACCCACGGCACCAATGCACGGCGCCGCACAGCAGCGGCACAGCAGGGCCGCGAGTAGCGCACAGCAGCAGGGCGCGACCTTGTTGGCCAGTGGAGGGCGACGCGAATCAGGGGTGCAGCAGCAGCCCAAGGCAGCCCAGCACAGGCGGCCGGCAAGCGGCGGCAGCCACGCCGCCCAGATCTACGAGGTATATTTCGTATCCCCGTCTCCCATCCATCTAGAAGCCGAGAAAGCAGCCATAGATACCACAATAACGAGAAGAGGGGAACAGGGACGTACCAGCTCGGAGATCTCCGCGGCGGCGTGGGAAGACGGCCGTTGGCCCGCTCGGTGGATGAGGCTCGGGATGAAAGTCGCTCAGATGTGGGGGACGAGGAGATAGGAACGAGGGATCCTCATCCGTCGGAGTTTAGATAGGAGACTGGTTGGAGAAGTTTTTTTTTACGTTTTAGGCCTCAAAATGAGACGAGGGATGGGATAGGATGTTGGCTGGAGTTGCCAAGTCATCACAAAAATCTCACCGCGGATACTTGTTTGTTGAGCCATATACGAGATTCATCTGTTACCGTGGTGTATAGGATGGTAAATCATGTGCAGCCTAACTTACTATAAATTGCGGGCTTCGATTAAGTGAAGACAAAAAAAAATGGGGACATTGCGGGGCAATTTTGTGTGGTGTCTTTGGATACCCTTTTCGCCCTTATCTCATTTATAGCTAGATAAAATCTTAAACGATGAACATGTATTTGGATTTCTCATCGACTACATCGATCTTTACTTGTGAAAAACAAAGACTTCCTACACGGGTTCCGGATCGCCTTGCTCAGCAAGGCGAGGCGGGCAGCATGGGCAAGGGAATCAAGCAGACTCGTTTGTTTCTCTCGCCTGTTAGACTCACTCGTCTTGCCGTGCCAACCGAAGCTGCTACTGCTAGCATTGCCAGGGCTGGAGACTAAATTTGAGTTGATAAAAAAAGCTTAAGAGCCCAAGAATCAAGGCCATAAGCAAACAAAACAAACGCTTCTATCTTTAACCATCTAGGTAGCGTGCCCGTGCGTTGCTACGGAACAACTAAACTTTTATACTAAAAACACATAGATCGCACGATAAGATAACAATACTGTGAAATTAAATACTGACGTTAAAATGACATTTAATCCAAAAAGCAAATTCCGTGAAATTAACATAATTTTTGTACTAAAAACACACGGATCGCACGATAAGATAACAATACTGTAAAATTAAATACCGGCGTTAAAGTAATATTTAATCCAAAAAGCAAAATTCGTGAAATTAACACTCTCACGGAGAGCGCGGCATCGCAGGCTCACCAACTCTACTGTATAGACATTTCCATGCGTTGTAACAGGATAAATAATATCCTAATAATTTGAGCATGAACGTGTTGTATTGTTAAAAAAGATAATGCGAGCATCATGTTCAATATTACAGATTGAATATTGTGCATGGCTAAAACTCTCATCGATGGTTTGCAATTATCAAGGTATGCATTTATAGTATTGTACATTTGTGCATACACATATAAAAGTTCATATCACTATAACAAGATTAATTGATTCTTAACCTTTTAAAACTAACCATCTACATGAATTATCAGTTTGCTTCATACAGGACTGATATATCAAGTGAACGTATAGTTTGACTGACTAAACCTATAGTTGATCTATCGAAAGAAAGACTAAACCTATAGTTGCTATAGTGACATCCTTTTTTTTGGAACGAAGTGAGCGAGTGTATATTATTTCTTTTGAAACTAAAGTATATGTTGTTGCTTCCTGTATGTAATGCGATCTCGGTTCGAGATATTGGACTTGACACACGTTGCAAAAGGTGAGCAGAGGCAGCAGTGGGGAACATTTTAGCACAAGTGCACACTACCGGAAGGCCAGGGCGTCTTTGTTTCGTGTCGCTCAGCGCTCAAAAAGCGGCAATGGTGTTGACTGGTGACTCGGGAGATGGCAAAATGGGGAACGCCGGAGCGGATAGGCCTTACTCCGTGTGGTTTTTTTTTTCCCTGTACGGAGGGAGTATTGGTTATCTTCATTCGATTAGTACGGACGGAGCGGCCTTATTATCCGTTCCGAAATCTATGACTTTCCCAGTGGACGTGCACCACCGGCAATGGCGTCCATGCTGGCCCTGTTCGTTTTGCCGAGAAGCTACGCTAAAAAAAAATACTATTCATCACTAGTAGAAAAATGGGTGAACTGGCTTTAGTCCCGGTTTTCTAACCGGGACTACGAATCCTGGACTAAAGGCCCCGAGTCACATAACCGGGACTACGAATCCTAGACTAAAGGCCCGAGTCACATAACCGGGACTAAAGGTCCTCCTCAGGAGAAAAATAAACGAAATTGTAGAGAGACCTCTCTTGCGATGTGTGAGATTTGAACCCAGGACCTCTTTCCTCACGCATAAACTCCTTACCAATTCAGCTGTACACCACATGTGATAGGGTCCTGGACACTCTCCTTTTGAATTGCCCTGTGGGGTACCTTTAGTCCCGGGTGGGAGACCTTTAATCCGGGTTACTGACACCAACCGGGACTAAAAGGTCAACCTTTAGTCCCGGTTGGTATTACCAGCCGGGACTAAAGGTGGCCTGTTGCGAAAGCGTGCTAGGACATGGGTCTTTAGTCCCTACTGGTAGCTCCAACCAGGACTAATTCTTTCTTTACTCCCGGACGCAAAAAAATACCGAGACTAAAGTCCAAAATCGAAGCGGATGAAAGGTCATTTCTCTACTAGTGCACTGATTTGTTATGAGAGAAAAACAATGTACTATGACTAATAAGTTCAAGCGAATAGGACAGATGCTTCCTGTCACCACGGCTAGCTCTTGCATTGGATTGGCTCAAGAATGGCGAAGCCAATGGATTTAAGCCTTAATCACTATATAGCAAAATGCCCGCGCATTGCTGCGGGCGAAAGTTGCTATATATGTATGTTATGAATGTAAATATATTCTACCTCTTAAACAAAGTGATACAAAATGATAAAAGCTGACAGGTAACTCCTAACAGCTATGAAAAAGGTCTATAACTCTATATAAGAATTCTCAAACTGCATTTCCCAATTTTCTTTCTACTCCCCTTATGTGAAGTCACAATCATGTGATAATAAATGAACACTGCGTTGCTACGGGCGTAACTTACAATACATGTTATTGATACAACTATAAATAGACTCGAATAAAATATCTCCTACTTAGCAATGATTTCAATACAAATATAAATACTCATGCAACATAATTCAAAGAGATATATAAACTCGCAGTGATATGCAATAATAACCAGTGAGGGATATAAAAATTCAAAATGATATAAGGATTTGCGCAATAACTTTCGTTACAAGAATCTTTTCAACATGAGTAGAACACTATTCAACATTTGGCATTACACAGGGAACAAAACAAGCTCCCAACTTAATACGACAGACCAAACTTCACAAAATACATTTGGCCATGGAAGACCATATTCATCCCCACAAAAAATTCCCGGTGCTGCCAGTAAGCCACATCTGCATGTTCCTCCCTCGAATCGCACTTCCCATAGCATTAACGATATGCAATAATCAAGTGAGAAATACAAAGATTCACAGGGATATATGAGGACTGCACAATAACTTTCTTTACAACAAGCTTTTCAACAGCAATGACACCTCTTAGGTGTGCTCATAAGTTCTTACTTCTAACAGCCACACAAGCGTAAAAACAAAAGAGAGGATATTGTAAATACATTCCAGTGCATCTATTAGTATTCCTAGGTTAAAATGCTGAGCAAAAAAACATGGCCTTACCTCTAGCCAAATATCATCGCAGCTGCCAGACGTATTGGGATTGGATCACAACAGCAGATCCGTTGTGGGCAACAACTCACACTCAGTTCTGCCGTTGGCTTCCATATCCCTTCAAATCAAGTTTTGATCCTATAAGACCAATTCACCAATATCCCAGACTTGATCAAGATTTTCAGTGCACCACTTGTCGGCATCATCAACAAGACACAATTATGACCCTACAGAAAAATATTGGGCTCAGGCCATCTACTGAGATTGCAGAACAGCATGGAACCTTGTAATCGTACAATAAAAAACCAATATGGTAACCTAGGAACTTAACATGCCATATATATATGAAAATAAATTGGTTCAGTGATAGTCAATCGAATATACTTCATGACAGTAAACAATCTTGGAACTTGACAACCCATATGCTTTCTAAGATGGTCAACTGATATGAACTAAGAATAAAAGGGTCTTTCTCCACATCCAATCACCATACATTATCTGGGGGCGGCGGGCGGCGGCCATGGAGCTAGGGTGGCTGGCGGCGGCCTGCGGGCGCCGGATATGGAGATGGGGCGGCGGGCCTGGAGCTGAGGAGACCTAGGAGCGACGGAGTGCGGGCGTGGTCTCAGGCGGGTGCGGGCGGCGCGTTTGGGATAGGGATGGGCGGCCGCGTCTGGAGATAGGTTTAGGGGTCTCGTGTTTTTTTTGTGTATATAGTTTTTCTGTGCGTGTATATAATTTTTCTGTGAGTTTTGAAAAGACCGACAGAATAATGGCAATTTTTCTGTGTGTATTGGCACGCACAGAAAAATCACGTAATTTTTCTGTGGGTTTTCGAATATTTCTGTCGGGATTTTTGAAACCCACACCTTAATTACCAATTTTTCTGTGTGTATAGAGAAAAACGCACAGAAAAATTCATCACCCACAGAAATATTCGAGTTTCGAGTAGTGATGGTCGCGCACAATGAAACCCCAAGCTCCAATATTTGTTTCGTGTACGAATGCACCATCAAAATTTATCTTGAGGAATCCCCTAGCAGGTGGGCACCATCTCGGCTGTGGAGTGACAACCAGTTGTCTTTGCCGATTGTTCATCTTCTGAATGTCAGACACCATAGATACAACAGCCTGCACCGTTTGTTGACACGTAGGCATAAGCTCTCCTGCATTCACCTTGTTTCGCACATCCCACCATGTCCATAATAGCACAGCCACCTTGAGACATATATCACTCGTCAGGTTCAGCACATCTCGCACAAAAACTTCCGAGGAATCGGATTTCAGCAATTTGATCCGTTCCTCCTCCAAACGGAGCTCTCTCCAACAATGCCACATTGGCTTGCACTTCAAGAAACAGTGCCCTCCATCTTCATCATAACGGTAGCAAACCGGACATCGTGTATCCAGGACTACACCACGTCTGCTTATGTTCAGCTTGAAAGCAAGACTATTATGTGCCACTCGCCAAAGAAAATGCTTGATCTTCGGAGTAGCTGACATCTTCCAGATTTTGTTCCAAATATTGCTTCTCCCAGCCACAGCTGAAACAGCCGAGCCCTCCCCTCTTTGGCGTTCTCTTTGCTGCTCTTCCGCATCTTCAAGCACATGGTAAGCTGACTTGACTGAGAATTCTCCCTTAGGGCTACTTTGGCAACTCAGGGTGATTAACCCAGGGAAGAAAACCAAGGGAGAGGGATTTTTGTGGACATCATAATCCCCTCCCCGCCTGGAGGTGAGATTTCACGGGAGGGGCCATTCCCCTGCTGCTATTTGGAAACATTTTTCCCATGGGTGGCCACCAGTGTCGGAGATAAGCATGCGCTGAGGTCTGGCAAGCGGTGTTGTCAGGGGCCATCACGCTAGCGAGATGAGGAGGACTGCCCGGTGTCCGAAGACCGGGCGTGTTTCCGCATGGAAATTCGGCTGCCTCGTGCCAGAGAGCCCCGCCCAGCATGCTTCCAAACATGCAAATTAGATGGCCCCTGGGAGTTTACCGCGTGGAATTTCTCCACGGGTAAAAGGCCGGGAACCCCGTGGGAATCCGTGTTGCCAAAATAGCCATTAGTGTTAAAATGCCAGGCTACCATATCATCCCGATCACAATGAGTAGAAATTGCCAAGATATTCAAAACATCCTCCTCCCAGAAAATGTCCTTGACAAGTTGTTCATCCCAACGTCCAGTACGTGGATCAATTAGCTCGGCTACTTTGGATAGTAAGATAGAGCCTCGGGGTGTACGTGGCCGCCTGGTAGTTCCAGCAGGTATCCAGGGATCCTCCCAAATGCGAATGCTCTGGCCATCTCCCACCCTTCATATAATCCCCTTCTCCAAAGCTTTTAGGCCATGCACCAACTCCGCCACGTATATGATATTCCTGGTCCCTCTTGTGCCGCCAATAAATTGCCATCGGCCAGGGTCTCTTTGGCAGGGCTCCGACGGCTCCAGCTCCCGCACCTGTCGGCCGCCCACGGGCCGATAGGTGCTAGAGGGAGCCGCGGAGCCCGAAAAACGAGCTTCTCTGGCTCTGGCGGTGTCTGTGAGAGAGGAAAGGAGGAGAGAGAAAAACGGCTCCGATGAACAGTAGCCCCCTGTCGGCCCGTGGGCGGCTGACAAGTGAACAGGGGCGAGAGCCGGAGCCCTGCCAAAGAGGTCTAGCTTTCAACAACTGTGCACACACAAGAATTAGAAAATTGAATTAGACGTTGTTTTTTTTAGAGGAAAATACTGTGCAACAGCTGATTTATACGGCTGATAAGCTGAAGCGAACCTATTAATAACAGCGTGGGGGTGGCGCGGGTTCCTCCAAAAAGTGACGGCGGGCGTTTTTTCGTAGAATTACCACGATTTCCGAATTTTCTCTTCTTGGTATTGAAATATTTTGTACAACAGAGGGTTTAGTAAGAAAAACGGCCTCGTTTACTGTAGCGGAAGGACCGGAGTAGACCTATATCCGATTTCAGGAAAGACGGAGGGTCTTTCTGCAAAGCTGCACGCGCCTGTGGCACGGACGGACGCCAATTCGGGCGACGTGGCCCGGTCCCCGGCGCCGAAAGCCCCGAATATAAGAGAGGTCTCGATTATATATATCCTCGCCTCATCCAGACGCCAACCCTAGCAACCGAGAGCGGGGGGCGCGGGGTAGGTAGCGCACGGCGGCCACTGATTCGAGCAAGCCGGAGGCTGCGGAGAAGGAGGCAGCTCCGGGGTGGAGTAGCACGTCAAGTTGCTGCCCAAGCCCAAGGTCGACATGGAGTACTTCCCCCGGAAGAGGAATCTGGTGAGTAGGCTGCAGGATGACCTGTTTCGGTTGCGTGCTTGGGGTTGTTAGGTTTTCCGCTCCCCATCAATCGATTGAAATCTCGTTTATCCATCAATCACCAAAATCTCTATTACAAAAATGAATGGGATTTGGGGTTAGGAATTAGGGGATCTGGGGTTGGAAGTTACCTGTGACTTGCAGGCCTAGAAGGAGCTCAGGGAGGCTCGCCGGCCGGCGGTGGAGGCGCCGCCGGAGCCGGGCAGTGGAGGAACCCCAGTGGGCGGCGGAGGCGGCAGGGGCGTCTGGCCCTGACGGGAACCGAGGGGAGGTGGTGGCGGCGGGGGCTCCGCGTTGGGCGTCTGCGGTTCGGCGCGACGGGGTGTATCGCACGTGAAGATGAAAGCAGGACGAAGAAAGAGAGAAAGGAGATCCAGGTCTGGATGGACTGTTGGATCAATGTCTAATGGTTATAGGCGTTGGTTAAGAGAAAAACTAATTTTCAATCGATTGACACCGAGACACTTCCTTTGCGTTTTGATAATTGGTATCCCCAAGTAGGGAGCGTTGGTCCTTATCTGATTAGCTCGCGGACAGCTTCACTTTCGATTGGTGCTCGCATGGCTGGGATTTTTGGTAAAAAATGGGGGATGTTGTTGCCGTTCTTCTGCTAGTGATGCTCAAATGCGCATCTCACTGTTTATATGAGTATGTTATTAACACTTGGTTTGACTATTAGTTTGTTCTCATGTAAATAGGAAACTGGAATGCTCTACCCCGTGGTATTAGAGAATTCGTGACTGATGAAAAATTTTTAAGCCCGTGTGCGTTCTGCTGGTCAACCTTTTTCCAAGTCTGGTGCTAGCAATTGCTATGTCAGTCGAGGAGCATGCCAGATTAGCACTAGGTTTATGGTAGTATTGGAAGATGATGAGTCAGCAACATGTTTCTGGCATGCTGACTCAGAACATATTCATTGTTGCACAACAGGTGCCATGTTCTATTTGCAGGTTTTTTTTCTTCTTTTTATGACAGCAGTTTCTTCCTATTGGAAGCAACCGTTATGACTGTTTTCGGAAGTTGTCATTATGATTAGAATTGTGATCTTGTATGATGGCCTTGCTATTTTGATTAATGTGTGTTTTGACTAATGGTTTGTCACTCTGTTCAGGAGGATCTGTGGTGGTCTGCTTTTCCTATTGGGACTGAGGTTTGTTCCCATCCCTTTTTTTCGTAATGTGTATGTTAGTCGTGCGCACTTGGACATATTATATAGCTTAAGCTGTACGCATTTCCTTGCCTTGAACAACTTATAGAACTTGGCTTGTCATCTGCAGTGGGAAAGCATTGATAAGATAAAGGAATTCAATTGGAACTTCGAAAATTTAGAGGTATGATAGCCAAACTTAATCTTGTAAGATTTACCCCCTTTTTGAATGTTTAACTTCAGCATACAGTGATATGTGGTTGTTGTTGATGAGCAGAAAACACTAGAGGAAGGGGGGGAACTATATGGGAAGACGGTTTACTTGTTTGGAAGCACCGAGTGTAAGTAACTAAGTATACTTGGCACTCAGCTGTTTCTAAAGTTGATTTTGCTACCGTTGATCCTTGATACATGTTTTATAATGTTGATAATATTTCAGTAATCTGTTTCTGAAGTTAATTTTGCTACCGTTGATCCTTGATACATGTTTTATAATGTTGGTAATATTTCATAATCTGTAGCAAAGTAGGGTTATCTGGCCATAAATTTACTGATGTTTGTTTTAAGTGCTATTAGTCTGGTTTAGTGAGATTCAACAATTGTATTTGTGTATCACTTTATATATTGTATGTAAAGTGGATTTAGTATCTGCCATCTTCTTATTTCCATACTAGTTTTACACCTGTTGAATATTATTCCATACAAGTCAAATTGGCTCCTCTTGGCGTGCAGCACAACTATTGGATGTTAATGGTGAATTGAAGATGGTACTTGTTCCTGTTGTAGTTGCTGTAAGTTCTCATCCACTCTCTTGGCCCAGCATCTATAACACCATTATATTTACATTTTGTGTTTCAAAGCAAAACATGTTAGTAGGAAAAAAATGTACAGCGGAGAATGGTCTTGCAGTTGTACATATTGAGCTGAACCTTTAGCTCATGTCTACATCAGATAAACAATTCAGCAGTTCTGTTTATACCTTTTGCATTACTTAAAAACATACCATCTTTAGTATATTATTGTTTACGATTTTTATGTAGAATTATTAATTGCACAAGATGAAAATTTATGTATCAGCTTTTAAGTTTAGAAAGTTGCTACAAGCTTTTGAAAATAAAAGGAGTAAGAAACTCTATTTATTTTGTCAGTTGATGTTACCAAGAGAATTATCTTGGTAGGAGCATTTACTTTCCTTCTATTGCTGTTGTTCTGTTATGATTCTGTTTTCTCTCTCTAAGATTTCCTGTTAACTTGTCAAAAATTATTTGGCTGGTGACCTTGTCTTGCTCTTCACTGATGTTTTTTACCCTAACATGCAGTATCAAATATTTTGTCATATTTGTTAATTTGATCAAATACTTGTTTAAGGCCTATGATCTGGATGGTCTGTCTTGTTTAGCAGTTGACATGTTCAATTTTGCAGGTTGACTGTCCTTTTCCTCCATCGGATAAGATTGGCATAAATTTGGTTCAAACGGGAAAAGAAGAGATAGTACCAATGAAAGAGATGAAGATGGCATGGGTGCCTTATGTTCCTCTTGAGGACCGGTACTGTTGCGTTACTTATATCGAGCAATATTTGTTGCCTTTTGTTGTCATTGTTTATATCCCTGCTTTTTCCCTCTACTTCGTAACTTATTTTGCTCACCTTGCTATTGCTTTGCCTACAGGTTTGGCAGGATTGAAAGTTTGAAAACAAAAATCTTCACTCTCTGTTGCACCCAGCGGAGGTGAGTTTTATGAATTTATGCTTTCAGAATTTCATGCTTTAGGTACATATTTATTTCTGTTGCTTATATGTTTCCAGGCATTTTCATTCTCATTCAATGATGTGCTATATTTCCATTACCACTAGTTACGATTACTAAATCTCAGGTTTATACGTTTACAGGTCTGCGCTGAAGCATATGAAAACTGAGAGAGCCAACAAGTTCTACTACTGCATGCCCTGTAAGCTGAATTGGGTTTATTTTTTTAGGCCTGTATTATGCTTCTCTAGTAATATCTATTTTTTTACCCTTTTTGCTTTATGATCCTTTGAATACCCCTTACCATTAGAGAGGTTCCACTGTTGTACCTATCTTTGGCACGTGTCATGCCAAGATCATGTAAACCAAACCATCCAAAAGTGTGCATAATTCTGCAGGACTGCAGCCACTATTAGTTGAATGGTTGCAATGCAATTCTTCGTCTTGGAATGATGCCCTTTTCCCTAATCAAATTGTTAATTCATTGAAGTGGCAGTTGAAGAAACATGCCTGCGAACACATGCAATGGCTTTTAAACTTGTGTTTTTGGTTGACTGGTATTCCGTTTTACAAAATCATAATGGCATCATATTTAGTAACACCAGTTTGAATTATATCCTGGTTGCTTTCTAGTAATTTGATGGCACATAATATCCTGTCCTAAGCGAATCTCTCTTTTATTCTCCTTTTTCTTCTGAGGGGATAAATTTTTTCTTTTCATTTTTTGCACTTTGGTGCATATTTGCTTGGCCTTTAGTGCTGTTCGCACCTTGACGGTTAGCATCTCTAGAGTGTGCAGATTTTCAGGTCATGCTATTTTCAGAAAGTACTCAGTGGACAGCGAGGTGGTGCCTAGTACTTATTACTGTCTAGCAAGGCAGAAACCTAGGCAGCAGGTAATGCTATGTGGCAGGGTTGCGCCTAGTGCCTAAGAACTGCCAGGATGGAATTGTCAATCACATTCTAAGACATCATAAGCACGAAAAGATTGCTAAGTACTCAAAATGACCCAACACTCACTGAATCCTGTTTGGCACAATCCACTCTCAGATACGCGCCCATATCCTAGAGCTGTTCTACTAGTTGATCACTCGATTTAAATTTATATGGCATTAGTTGTTTTAATGATATCATTCTCTGTAGGGTAATCTCATTGGCATATGAACCTTGTTTAATATCTTGCAGATTACATGCCACTAAATCCTCCTGAAGATGAAGATGGCACAGTTGTCAGCGTCATATATTCTCTAGAACCCCTGGTAAGCTTCCTTGAAGCGTATTATTGCTGTGATCTAGTCTGCTTTAGTCTGTGACGTGATCATCAGTCGATGAGGTCATGGTTTTTGTCCGGTACTGGTGACATGCTGCCATTGCTGTTGCTACTTAAGGCAAACTCGTGCTGTGGGGACCCCTCCTCATCTTCCATTGCTAGTATCTGATCATGCGCATTGCTTCCGTTTTGTCTTAAATGTTGTCACCTGTTTTGTAGTATGTTGGATGCTTGACCTAAGTTGTTCCTGTCACAATTTGATGGTGCAAAACCCAAGTGGATGGGTGGGTTGTTAAAAGTTTCCTTCTGTTGATAATAAGTCAACAATAAAATCTGCTTAGCCTGCTTTCCACTTTGTAGTTATTGTATTTCTATTTCAAACACTATTCGCAGAAGTGCACTCGTGCATCCTAATTAAGTCTCCAGGTCTGGTTTCAAGTAGCTGTAAATTGTTCATACATTAATGTTTAACTTGTGCTGCTTGTTGCAGATAATTTGTGATGTTGACTTGGAATTGGATGGTTACAAGGTTTGTAAGGAATTTCAGTTGTTCTACTCTGATGTACAATGCTACCTATGAAAGGACATCCATGTTGAATCATATCATGTTGCAATGCAGGTTTTAGCTCGAAAGATAGTCAAAGATGAGGGGTTGCCAGAGGATGAAAGGGAAAAAATTGAGGTCACTAATCTCTTCTTGATCAATTATACACTCTAAAGTTAGCATTGTTTACAGCAGTAACTCCCTTCCTAATTTTGCTGCCACGTTTCTTTGACAGGAATTTCTAAAGGAGAAGGTTAAACAAAGGAAAATAGAACTGGAACAGGTCCATTTAACTGAAATATTTAATTATTTTCCAAGAGATTTGATGCTTTACAATATTGAATATTCCCCAAAACTTCTGCAGGCTGAAGAAGCCAGGAAGAAAGCTATTGAAGATATGGACCCTAAGCAAAGAGAGGCATTTGAAAACATCAAATTTTACAAATTCTATCCTGTGAAAACCCCGGATACACCTGATGTTAACATTGTGAAGGTATGAAGTTGTTCTTCAGTGCTCATTACTTAAATGTATCTGAACCTGCAACACTAGATTTAACTTGGTATTTACTATTGTCTGCAGTCGAGGTACATCAACAGATATTATCTCAACGCACATTATCTGATGTAATGGTGTTCCTGATGTTACATGTTTGCTAAACTGTGATTGATTAATCTATCCAACTTGAAGAGTTCTTGTTATAGAAGTTTCTGGAAGCTGGGTAGATCAGCTTGGTGACATAAGAGTGTAGTCTCGTGTTGGTCCATTAGATACAAATGTTGCATCTGAACTCAGTTGTAATAGAGCTACTGTCACTTGTCTGGACAACCCTGAGCATGCCGTAGGCATCTGAACTCGCTTTGCTGTGTTGAACATCCTGAGCATGGATTATTGTGTAGTACGTCCGGTATTGGATTGAAGGGGAAAACAATGGATCCACGTCTGGTATAACTACTATTGTGTTTTAGTAGCTGTTAGGGTGCAGATTAGGTTCTTTAGGGTACGGTTTTGGTGAAGTTGCTGGTATTTGAAGCAATGAAATCAACTCTCTTCTATTTATTCTTAAGGGAAATCCACCCCTTTCTCCCAAAAAAACAAAGAACCGGTGTTTTTTTTTTCCTTCTTTTGTTTTCCTAGTAGAAGCTGAGAGCTTTCTAATTGAAGTGTTTTTTCCCCTTTGGTTTTCCAGTCGAAGCGAGAGCTTTCTGATTGCAAGATCCTTTTCGCTAACAATAGCTGAGTAGACAATGTTAACAATATGGTAACAGTGTGGCTGGAGAATTTTCGCGAATTCGCGGGTCAGGAGGGCTTCCCTCCCACATTCAAAAAGACCAGGATGCTCTCCAATTCCATTCCTCCGAGACTAACCAGAAAGTGATAACCCGCCAACTTTTGGCACACTGCACACAGCCCACAACTGAACGTTCCTAACCCACCACAGCCCACAGTGCAAGTGCGCGTGCGCCCGAAGCCATCCCTTTTCCTCCACCGCAAGCAGACGACCCAAGAGAGGCGGACGCGTAAGCGTCTCCCTACTCCTCCCTCGGTTCCTCCCCCACGACCTCGAGGGACGAGGCTGACAGGCCGCCCACTGGCGGCTCGAGCCTTGTTCTTCCCATGGGGATATCGGATGGATGGTGAGATCCCACTGAACTTTTCCACACTGCCTGCCAATCCTTCACCTCCATGGGTGCGTTCCTTCGTGGCTACTGCTACTACGTGCTGCGACGAGCCATCCCCCATCGACCTCTTCTTCTTCAATTCTTTCCTCGGTGCGCTGCGTCGCGTCGCTTTAATTTCCAGCCATGGTCTTCTCAGTGGCTTGCGAGTGAAAATTTCCCCCGTTTGGAACCACGGGTCCTTTCCATGCCAACGAAGGAACCTCCTGACTGATTCATGCGAAATTCATCAGCAAGCTTCTTCCTTTTTTTTCGTTTCCTCTGCAGGGATGTTGATTGTTATCAACAAGCTGTTGCTTGAGCTCGAGAAGCTATGGTTGATGCATCGCCGTGGTACTGTGTGCGTGATCCGTTAGGGCTGTCCAGGTCCGATTGGTGAAGCTTTACGGGCCACTGATTAGCAGGCTTTATTGACGCTTAAGGGCACTCCCAATGGAGAATTAATGGTGGTTTCTATCTCTATTAAATGAGATGCCAACCCAGCAAAATACTGACATGGCAGCCTAATTAACGAAGAAAGAGATGAAAAATAGAAGAAACCGTTTCTTCAAGAGGAAACGAAGTCATCTCTTGAATCGATGCACGAAGAAACTGCGATTTCACTGTTGGAAAGAAACAAGTCGTTTCTATCAAGTTGCGGCGCCTGTGATGGCTTGCCGGCCGCCGCGGCACGCTCGCTCGCCAACGGCCCTAGTGCTTACCCTGCTGACCGCGCGCTTGCCAGCCACCACCGCGCTCGCCCGCGCCGCCGCTGCGCTGGCCGCGCGCTCATCGCCGGCCGCCACCACGCTGGCCCGCTCGCTCGCCGGGCGCCACCATGCTCGCCCGCACCGCCGCTGCACGCGCTAGCAAGCAGCCACCGCGCCAGAACAGCGCCAAAATCATGAGGCCGCGGCACCGGAAGGGGCAGGACAAGAAGGCCGTCGTCATCTACTAGGGCATCCAGCCGCGGAAGATCATGAAGGAGGACGGCACGGAGTGGAGGTGGTTCTGCTTCAGGCTGAGCACTTGATCTGCTCTACACATTGCAACCGCCGGGTTCCAATTTGTGATGGTCGCCGTTTGATTGTTCGCTGTTCGTTCATATGCATCATGTACGTACGTGCAGCCATGGGACACGTATAGAGCGGACACCTCGATCGACATGAAGAAGCACCACGAGCCGCCGGCAGCTGCCCGCACTCGCCTGGGCCACCGCGCAACCGCCTGCCCTCACCCGCTGGCAGCTGTGCACCTTCGCCCGCGCCGCTGCGCGCTCGCGTGCTGGCAACTGCTCTCGCCAACCGAGCTCGCCCCACGGCAGAGAATACCAGAGGCGAGAGCATCCATGGTAATCGGTGGAGAAAGAGAGAGAAAAACACACATTTATTACGCGAAGAAACCTGCATTGTGGAGGATAGTTTCATAGATGAAATTTTGCTGATGTGGCCACTACGGAAACCGTGCGTAGTGTCTACCATTGGGACTTCCCTCATACAGCCTGGCTTCCTCCGGGAATGGGAGAGCGGACACGGAAGCCATCACACTCCCTGAACCTGCCGAGCTCGTACGCAAGCCAGCAAATGTTTGCAGTGACCGGCCAATGATCCGCCCATGCATTTCAGAAGGATGTATCGATCCCGCCTCTTGTGACTGGCCTGAAGCAGTTCAGAGTTCAGACTTCAGAGCACCTGCAAGCACCAACTTGTTTTCTGTCTCTGATACATTCAGAGTTCAGAGCACACCAACCACTGCTCCCAATGCACATAGTAAAAAAAAAAAAATCCAATCTTTTTGTTTGCGCCTGCACTGTGTATCCACTGTAATTGAATCTTTTTACTGAGTATGTATGCACAGCAAGCTCAGACTGTAAATTTACCATCGATCACAGGTACAGGACGACACCAATTAAAGTAAACTAATGCAAAGAATTGTCAGGTCAAGTCAGTATACCCAAAGGGAAGAAAGAAAAAAAAAACTATAGCAGGCAGGTGATGTTCATTGCTGATCTGTTTGTTGGTTAATCAAACCGGTCAAACTGTCTGATCACATCACACGGTTGCTCTTGGCCGCCGCCGCCTGCCGGCGGCCAGGTACTGGTGAGCCCTGACGACTGACGAGCTCCTCCCTGAATCGGGCCAGGTCCAGCCGGACGTTCTGCCGGTACAGGTACACCTTCTTGGTCACGTCCCATCCGCGCTGCGCGACGGCGGCGGGGTCCGTCAGCACGTCTGAGCAAGTTTCTTCATCTTGATCACTCTGGTTTGTTAATTCCTTGTTGACATCATGGCTCGCACAAACGTGCCATCGGAGACCGAGAGTGAGATTTGTTTTTATATCGGCCATGGGACTTGCGACTTGGGAGCAAGACGATCAGGAGATCCGATCCACCCCACGAGGCACGAGCACCCGCAGTGGCCAGTACTGTTCGTTGGTGTGTGTTTTTAAAGTTGCTTTAACAGTCGCGGATCAGCACGGAGAGGGTACCATTAGCACGAGGGAACAAATACACCGAGGGTCCCTGTTTTTGCATCTTAATAACAAACTCAGCTTACTTAGCTCATATAAACTTATAGAAAAAACAAAAATAAAGTAACCTTCCATGTATACGGCCTTGCATGTACCGTACTGTGTACTTGACGATGGGCCATCAGTGGGCCGGGCCTAAAGTTGACACAAATAATCACTATCCGTACCGATTCATAAAGATGAGCCGGCACAGAGACCATCCATGCGCACTCAAAACATAAGCCTCCTCATGCAGGATGTCAACAAGGGCTAGCACATAATTCTCTCCCAACAATATACTATCCCTGTTGAGTGTTTTCAAGAGTCTTCGTAAACTTAATTCACATATATCCTCATAAATTATAGGGTGCATCCTAACAAAAAATATCACTACAAGTAGTTCTCTCCCCAACAATTTTCTCAGCTGAGATAACATATACACCTTGTTTGTTTTCACTGAAATTTAACTTATGCTGCTGCTTATGTTAATTTGTTGTGAGAGAAAAATATTGTTCGTTCGCTAAAAAGTAGGGTGCATACTGTCACCTTAAATGAGAGCAAGGATGCTACGAAATATATATAGGGTGTTGGGTAGAAAGATTGTTGGAGGATGATTTTTGTCGAATAAACCTTAGAGAAAATTAGTTCCCTCAGCACGAATGCATTAGGGCTTGGCCAACCTGCCCCAACCCGTTCCAACCTGCTCTTGTTGTACACCCAACCCGCCCCGCCCCATTAGCTCTCAATGCCCATTTGCACCCGTCCAAACAAACTCCAAATCAAAACCCGACCCATAAAACCCATTCATTAGCAGGCTTACTTTTTTGGTCTTAAAAAAAGTTGTGTTTTCTATCTTGGTCCTTTTTGTTGTGAACTTTCCTTTTTGGTTCCAAAACAAAATTCGTTTCTCGGCCCTTCCATTAGATTGAGACTCTGACGGTGTTAACTTCTAAGCTAAATTTTCCTTTTAGCCCTGCCATCGAAGGCAACCGACGGTTCGAAGCATACTACATGGAGGGAGAAGGAATTTGTGCTAGCTTCTCTATCTAGGCCGTGACGGCGCTGCACGCGAGGCGGCCCTCGCCATTCTCGTCGCAGGCGCGCACGAGCTGTTTGCGCCGTCGAACGCTCAACCGTTCCGCTCTTGCCGCCCTTCGTGATGCAGCCGCAAGCAAGCCGCCTCCACCCTCCGCAGTCCGCACACCATCGGCGCTGGACTCCTGGCTCGCGGCGCCGGCCACACTCGAGGAGGCGCCCATGCCTGCGCGCCTGGCTGCAACCTACGAGGCGGGCGCCCAGACCAGCGCAGCCCGCGGCCAGACCCTGCTCGGCGCTCTGCTGGGCCCTGGCTCGCGACGCCGGTGAGCCCCGAGGCGGCGCTCAGGCCCGCGCGACTGGCCTACGTCCAGGCTGCCGGACGCGTGTGCGCGCCTGTATTGCGAGCGAGCGGCTGCGCTCCGAGTTTCGATGCGAGCAGGGAGAGAGACGAACGGGTAAGGTAAGGGCATTTCTGTCCAAGAAAGCGAACGAATTTTGTTTGAAGGATAAATAGGAATGTTCAAAGGGGCCAACAATACAAACACGCCAAGGAACTAATTTTCTTTAAACCTTAATACGGCACCGAGCAGCCCGAGATAGCCGAGCTGTAAAACTCCCGGCCTCAAAGAGGAAAAAAAAATGCTTAGAGCTACTTAGACTGGGAGCCCATCCATAAACTTTATTAGGTCCCCAGCCTGATGCCAGAAGAAATTGTCTAATGCCAAAATTCGTAAGTTCAGTATGGAAGATAACGTGGCTAAACGCAGAAATGTGAATGATCCTACATGTCTGTTTTGCCGTGAGCCTGAATCTATAACTCATTTATTCTTTGATTGTTGTGTTGCCAAAAATATTTGGCCCATTGTCTCAGAGGTGTTAAATCAAAACTTGGGAACTGATTTTGAATCGATTGCTCGATTCTAGGTGGCCAATAAGCGTCATAAAGTTACTAATATTATCTCCTCATCAGTCTTGTGGTCTTTATGGAAATTGAGAAATGAGATTTGTTTTCAGGGAGTATCATGGACAGGCTTGGAAAAGGTTTTATGGAGGATTGTCAAGATGGTAAGGAGATGGAGTCCTTTGTTCAAGCTGGAGATTGGACATCAAGTGGAGGACTTTGCAGATCAACCGGAAGCAAGAGCAAGATCTCCTCGCATTCAGTGGAAGACGGATGTCGGGAGCCAATAAATAGCTCCCCCACATTAAAAAAGCCCGATGGAATGATAGAATCGTTCGCTGAGGGACATCGAAGACAAAAACCGGGGCCCATATGAAGAATGGGCCATAATTGAATATCAAGGCTTTGGTTTAGGCCTCAGCCCAATTGATGAGCAACATGTGAGTAAAAGCACACCCTGCCGACCCCTGTGGAGGCGTCCGCCTCGCCCGACCCCCAGGATGTCAAGATAGCCTGGCTCGAAGGGGTCACTATACGCCCCATGCTCCCCCGAAATGGGGAGGGAAGGGAACTCCCCCGCACGACACCGAGGAGTCTGGATCCTTAAGCGCCCGACACCTACCCTCGTTCGTCCCCTCACGAGAGGACCCTCGCCTCGCCCGACAACCGAGAGAGGGGGCCCGAAAGGTCTACTGCCAACCCACACGTGGAAGAACCGACCTGTAGGCGTCGTACTGAGATTGGCACGCCCGAGGCTATGCTACACTGCACTTAAAGAGCACGCAACGGCTACTGTATAGGGTGGTACAGTGACGTACCAAAGGGCTTCGTACGACGCCAATCGGAGAAGCCACGGCCTAAACCCTATGCCGCGCCGCGTCGCGCGACGGGATTGAACATCGCCAGCGGTCAGACGGCGAGCTACTGTAGCCATCCTGACGACGACGCCGCGGCATGGGGGGCCACCCAATTCTCGACGACTGAGCCCGAGGAACCCTTCTCCCGGCTTCCTTCTCCCTTGGCTTGTCGTGTACTCCAAGGCTCCCCCTTTACGCTATAAAAGGGGACGCCATGGGACCCTTCAGAACAAGCTCTCTGGACTATCTACAGTTCACGGAGCAAACCCACACACACACACATTCGTCCACATCAAGCACAGAGACTTGGGAGCTCTTTTCCCTCTCTCGCCATTGTTGTAACCCCTACTACAATCAATCAGAACAACGGGTAGCACAAGTGCGCCGCGATTGGACTAGGGACGTTCCGCCCGAACCAGCATAAATCTCTTTGTGCCCACCTTAGCTAACCATTCGAGCTTAAACGCGCATCGTATAAGTTTACTAGCCGAGGGTTTCAAAACCCCGACAAAGGAGGGCACGACAAGTTTGTCATCAGAGTCGGTGCCATTGGTTGCTCAGCCTTCGGCCTCAACAAGTGCAATTCCGACTATGTTTGATAGTTTTGCGATAGCTAGTTTCTCTGATGTCCCTGATGGATGTAATATCTCTGAGAGTGCCAGTTGCAGCTTTGCTAATCTGACGGGTAGTAGCTTAAACCCAGACTTAAGTCTTGCGCTCTTGGCCTGCGAGCCAACTGAAATGCTTTGAACGGTGAATGTTTTTTGCTTTTGGAATACAAAAGCAGGGGAGCCTCCCTTTTCTCTAAAAAAAACTGTCTAATGCCTCTGAACGATGTAAGCTACTAATTGAACGAGTTGCCTTCCAACTTGTCCGAAGATTCTTTAAGTCCTTCGTTTCCACAAATGCCACCAAAATATCAATTGCACCGTCAAAATTTCTTTTGTCATCTTTCGCAACTCAAAGCATATTTAGATAAATGAACTTAACTTTTTTGTCATCCTGAATGGCGGTCATGCATACGCCGTCCCTCGATCATCTGTGCAGTCCACTCCGACTTGTCTTGGCCGTGTTGTCTGTGTGTACGATAAACATTTGCATAGTATTTGTATGTATAACATGTGGCTCAGCTGGAGCCTGGATACCATCGCCTCTGCTTTCTGTCCGTCAAAGAGGAAAGAGAGAGATGAAAGTGAGAGAGCGACGGTATCGTGCAATTAGTTTTTAAGCCTAATTCATCTATGATTAGTAAATATTTATTGTAGCACTACATTGTCAAAATATAGATTAATTAGGCTTAAAAAATTCATCTCGCAGATTAGTCGCAATCTGTGCAATTAGTTTTTTTTAGTTTATATTTAATACTCAACATTCGATGTGATAGAAGCAAAACTTTTAGGGTGAAAACTAAACAGGGCCTCAGGCCTGTTTTAGCCAGATCACAGCCAGATTTATTACAGTAATTATTACCAGTTCAACATGGTCAAAGCTCCAGCATGCACATTGCACAAGACAAATAAAACATGTGACGCGGCGAAAGCGGTTGGTGGCTGCGTCACGAGATGACGAGAGGCGTCCCGACAAGCCCGGCCCCCAAGTCCCAACGACTCACTCGCCGTCGCCGGCCCCATCACCGAGCCCCAGAGGCGCTCTGGCTCATCCGCTGCGCGGCGCCGGGGCGGCGGCGTCGTCCCCGCCATGCACGAACCGCCGCACGACGCGGACCAACTCGCCCGCCGCCTCGCCGTCCGGCTCGAAGATGGCGAACCCGTGGCCCTCCCCCGGGAACTCGACGAGGTCGACGCGCCTGTTGTTCCCCGCGGCCGCCCGCACCCGCGCCACGTACTCCCTGATGCGGTCGATCAGCATGTCGCGGTCCCCCGCCGCCACGAGCAGCGACGGGAGCTCGGCGCCGGCGCCGGGCCCGCCCGGACCGCCCGCCGCCTCCGGCCCGAACGGGTTCGCGGCCGGGTGGTCCCTCGTCGCCCCCGATGGCAGCGCCAGGCGCCACATCTGGTCGTACAGCGGCAGCGTCAGGAACACGTCGCCCGGGCAGCCCGCCTCCGACGCCGTCCTCCGCTCGCCGCCGAAGTAGGGCCACAGCAGCACGCACCCGGCCAGGGGCAGGCGCCATCCCGACGCGGCGACGGCGTGGTGCGCGATGTTGGCGCCCGCCGAGTCGCCCGACACGAACACGCGGCCCAGGTCCGCCGCGTCGGCGAGCCACGGGTCCGCTCCCGCGCCCGCGCCCGCCGCGGCCTCCTGCTGGTCGGCGAGCCAGGAGAGGAGTGCGTCGGCGTCCTCGACCGCCGCGGGGAGGCGGTGCTCCGGGGCCAGGCGGTAGTCGGCGGAGAGCACGACGGCGGGGAGCTCCTCGGCGAGGCGGAGGCAGGCGGCGTGGAACTCCGGCGAGGCGAAGCTGCCGACGACGAAGCCGCCGCCGTGGAAGTAGACCAGCACCGGGAGCTTGAGCTTCGTCTCGACGCCGCCGTCCACCGCCGCTCCGGCGGCGGACGGCACGTACATGCGGAGGCTCAGGTTGCGGGCCTCGTCGTACACGACGTCCTTCCACCGGACTGGTGCCTCGTCGTCATCGGGCGGCGGCGCGTCGTCAGGGAGAACGAGCGTGGCCGGGGCGCGCTTGACGGTGCCGTCGCTCAGGAGCTGGACGAGCCCGAGGCAGTCCTCCACGACGTGCGGAGGAGGAACTTTGCCGGAGACACCGGACGCGGGCGAGGTGGCGGACGACATGGCAATGTGGAGGAAATGCGGCGTGCTATGGCAGCACGGCGTGGCTGGTGTTTGGCGTGCGGTATATATTGCGTTTCAGCTGGCGACAGCTTGTTCGGCTGCCCACATTCAGCTGGCCAGCCAGTTTTTTTTTTTCCAGTCGTAGGCCGATTGTGAATAATTTTAACCCGATGAATAGTAGCACTTTCGTCTTATTTGGTAAATATTGTCTAATCGTGGACCAACTAAGCTCAAAAGATTCATCTCGTGATTTCGAACTAAACTGTGCAATTAGTTATTTTTTTATCTATATTTAATACTCCATGCAAGCGGCTAAAAATTGATGTGATGGAGAGAGAGTGAAAAAACTTGAAATTTGAAGGTGATCTAAACAAGGCCGTAGCCGTATTTTTCTTTCACAAAATGGCTGCTACCGTGTTTTCAGCTGTAGTGCGAACTTCATGCCAGCCGAACAGCTTTGCTGGACTGCAGTAAATAACTACCGCTAGTTCTGACAGTATGTATATGTCTGGCAGAGTAGCATATGGCAAATAATAAGACAACATTTGGATTCATCAGCACTTTTGTGGCAGTAGTTAGGCCCCGTTTAGATCAAAAATTTTTGGATTTTGGCTACTGTAGCATTTTCGTTTGTATTTGGTAATTAGTATCTAATTGTGGACTAATTAGGTTCAAAAGTTTCGTCTCGCAATTTCTCACCCAACTGTGCAATTAGTTTTTTTTCATCTACATTTAGTACTCCATGCATATGCCGCAAGATTCGATGTGACCGATACTACGCAAATTTTTTTTTAATCTAAACAGGCCCTTAGCTAGCAAGGCGGATCCACCGGGGACCACCGCCAATTAATGGAGAACAGGTGGTTGAGTAATTGACATGAGATGCAAATGAACTATGAATATTTAGGCCCTTTTGTATCACCGTCTGGATTATTAGAATATATATTATGCATAAGATTATAATAATCTAGATTATACATTATAATAATCTATTGTACGTGATGGATTATCGTAAATTCGTAAGTCCAACGGGTAAATTTAAATTCCTCCCCTGGCTTTGGCGCTCATCATTGTTGCTGGACGTTTCCCTGTGCGTCGGTGCGTGCTTGGCTGCTTAGTTTTGGGCATCGGAGTTGAGGTCGATGCCTTCCATTCCACTATTTGGTAGCCTGCGCCAGTCTCGGTCTGGCTAGCTGCTAGATACAGGCCCAACTTACCCTGGATGCGATGCAGGCTCAGTTGTTTGGTGGGCTGGCCCAAGGTGCACTTGACTGGGCTCAATCCGTGTTTGGTTCGCTGCAGGCCATCCTGTGTTGCATCCAAAGGTGCATGTGGGTTTGTTGGGTTGTCCATTTCGGTGGAGGTGCTAACTGCTAATGATCGTTTTCTTGGTTGTGGTGAGGTTACCCTCGCCTCCCAGTTCTAAAAATCGGTTAAGTTTGGGACATTGATAGCATCATAAATTTTGATGAGTGTCATAAGCACATAATCTTAGACATAATAAAGTCAACAACTGAAACAACCCAACACCTGGTTAATGACAACAACAATATTTCTAATTGACACACAAATAGTTCTAGCACCTACCAAATTATATGCTACTTCAGGATGCATATGAAAACAACAATGACAATGAACTGGACCAGGATCACAAGATTTTTGATTGACACCCTTTTTGTAGCCATCATCTGTATAACCTCATCAATAGCACTGTAATTCTAGTAGAGCCGCCCTTGGAAATACTGCACATTTTAAGCAACGATTGCGTCATCTTTTTCAAATTCCTTTTTCATATTCATGATAGAAGAAATTACTAGTCCCTCCTTTTGAATTTTCAAGTTGCAATATGTTTCATTAGGATAATCGTTTCGAAAAAAATTCTTTATATACAAGACATTCAATGCGTAACTTATGTGATTATATTATATTATATTAGATTGTATTAAAAAAATACTTACCTATGTAAGACTTTGTACCACATAAAAGATAGTATACTTATAGAGTACTTGTGAGTCAAAATATTGACCAAGGATTAGAGGAAATGAGTCCATCAAATGAGTATATATAAAAATATACTTTATAGTAGTGTATCTAGTGATTAGAACTAATAATTTCTTCGATCTACAAGAAGATTTTAGCCTATAAACTGGTCAAAGTTACAAAATTTGGACTTAGAACAACACTAGAAATTGATTATTCAGACACCGAAAGAGTACTAAAGTTTACAAATTTGGTTGGGTGGCGGACCCTACAAATAGGCCTAAAATCCGCTCAGTCCGGAAAGAAACAAGTACCAAGACTCTAGCCACTTTCACCTCATCGTTCAGTCATTTTCCGAACCCGAACTGAAAAAATCAGCATTCGCAGCCATTGCAACAGCAACCTCCATCATCATGTCATCTAAACCAACAACTATGCAACGAACTGAGATTTATTGTTTGCGTTCGATTTATTTCTTCTGAGAAATCGTACTGTCTCACATGACACGTCTCTAATTATTTCCGTCAACACGACTCTGACAGTCTAAAGCCAGACAAATTAATTAAGCGCCGTGCACGAATCGCCTAATGACCCGGATCAGCTCGTCGGAGGCCTCGCCGCAGGGCTCCATGGCGAAGAACCCATGTCCCTGCCCCGCGAACACGACGAGCTCGACGGCCTTCCCGGCCGCCTTCAGCCTGGCGACGTAGTCCACCACGCGGTCGTGCAGCGGGTCCTGGTCGGGGTCCACGACGAGCACCGGCGGGAACGCCGCGCCGAGGTCGCTCAGAGGGACGCTCCCCGGCGCGAACGGGTTCGCGAACGGGTGGTCCTTGGTCGCGCCCACCGGCAGCGCCAGGCGCCACATCTGGTCGAACAGCGCCGGGCCCATGACCTGGTCGGCCGGGCACGCCGCCTCGGACGGCGTCGGCTCCTCGCCGCCGAAATAGGGCCAGAGCATCACGCACCCGGCGAGGCGGAGCGGGGCAAGGGCGAGCCCTCCTCCAGAGCCGGCGCCGTGGCGCACGGCGACGTGGTGCGAGATGTTGCCGCCGGCCGAGTCGCCGGTGACGAACACCCGGGCGAAGTCGGCCGACTCGGCGAGCCACGGGTCCGCGTCGGACGACGTGGCCTGGGCGCGGAGCCAGGAGAAGACGGACTCGGCGTCGTCCAGCGCCGCGGGGAGGCGGTGCTCCGGCGCGAGGCGGTAGTCCGCGGAGAGCACGAGCGCCGGGAGCTCGGTCGCGAGCCGGAGCGCGCCCACGTGGAAGCTGGTCATCTCGAAGCTGAGGAGGCAGAAGCCGCCGCCGTGGAAGTACACGAGCACCGGCAGCTTCTTCTTCTTCCCGGCCCCGGCGTTGGTGGGCCGGTACATGCGGAGGCGGAGGCCGTGCGTGTCGTCGTACACCACGTCCTTCCACTGCACGGGCAGGTCCGAGTCCGACGGCACGCGGCCAGTGGGACGGAGCATGGAGTAGTCCGTGGAGCGCCTCACCGTGCCGTCGCTGAGCAGCTGCACGAAGCCAAGGCAGTCCTCGACGACGTGTGGCGCCGCTGCCGTGCCTGGCGCCGGCGTGGGCGACGACATAGCCAGTTGGCTCCTGAACAGTGAACAGTGGAGACAAGAGTGTAAAGTGTGAAGGCTGCTGGATGCACTAGCATTTGTTTCGCTTACTATATAGGACTGGACTGCTGGGCCCACGTGGACAGGACTGGAGTGCTGGACCCACGGGTCAGCCACGCTAGGCTAGTTAGAGAGCCGTGCGGCAAACCGTCTGTGGACTTGTCTTCCATTCCAATTTCCATTCACTTTAGTTCTGTCTTAATCATAAATAAATTTATGAAAAATAAACTAATAATTATTAAAAAACAATTCAATTATTAAATTCTCTACGAAATGTGTTTTTATGGGGTGCATGTATTTGAATTAAACTTATAAATTCTGATATGATCTCTTAAAATAAAATTTATTAAATAAAATAAAATTGGAATGACTTGACTTAGAACAAACTTAGCAGGTGAACGCAACCGTAGAGATTCGAGAACTCGAGAAGCCATTTTCCGCATGCGATAGATGTAGTCCGGCCTACAGAGGATAACACGTTTCTGTCTCCTCCAAGTGTCAAAGATCGTAGGTCACTATGAGCAGCGATGCATAGGGATGTCTCCCTCACACGTGTTGAAATTCGTTCCATCCCAAAATAAATTAATTTAAAATCACTCTAAGTTAAACTATCTTAAATTTAATAATTTTATAGAAAATAGTAGTAGTAGCGTTGCCACAAATAAGTACATTACGAAAATATATTTTCTAAGATATATAGTGATACTAATTTAATGTCATAGATATTGATGCTCTTTTTCATAGATTTACTTAAAATTAAAATAGTTTGATTTAGAGTAATTTTATGAGTTAATTTAATTTATTAGGATAGAGGAAGTAGTAAAGTGATTACGCAGACATTACAGCAAGCAAACTTAGCTAGCTAGGCAGCTGCGAAGATAAGCTCAAAGCGAGTAGTGGCCACTCTTGGTCAAAGAGTCCCCTCATACAAGTCTCACCTCTGTTTGATTTTTTCCAGAGTGGCTGCGAGTGAGTGAGGACCACTAAAATTATTTTAACAACATTCTAAAAAAGATAACCTATTCGAAAAGGATTTTTCAAATCTAACATGTGTGTTCACCTGATCCTCATGGTATAACAAAAAATAACATTGTAGCATCTAATGTATTGGTATATGGCCTTACCTTATTAACATGGCGCTCTCTTGCATGCTGCGCGCCTACGCCAAATGGATGGCATGACAAATCAATAACTCCCACCTGTAGCGGAGGGATTGGCACGGTACGAAATAACTAGAGGGGGTGAATAGTCTATAAAATTTTCTATAAAGACACTAGAGTAACTTGTTAGACAATTAAATGGCGAAAAACAACTTGCTCTTACTCTAGCTCTACCCAAAAGGGAAGACACCTAGCAATAATTCTAGTTAATTATGATCACTAGGCACACAAAGGCTATGTTGCTACTCTCTACATTAGTTGAACTAGCTAAGAACTAATTACAACTAAGAAGCTAAGCTACACAACTAGCTACAACTACCACAAGCTCTACACAAGAAAATACAAAGAGAGTGGTAGAGGAGATATACCGCCGTGGCAAGTGATCAATCGATGAAAAACCAAAGAATACCAAGGAGACAATGATGACATAATGATTTTTCCTCCAAGGTTCACTTGCTTGCCAGCAAGCTAGTTCTCGTCGTGGCGATTCACCGACTTAGAGGTTCACACACTAATGGGCATCACACGCCTAACCCGCAACCAGGTGCCACACAACCAATACAAGATGAGGATTCACAAGCCATGCGTAATCCACTAGAGTAGCCTTTCGTGATCTTCCACGGGAAAGGCACAAGAAACCTCACAAGCACCATGATCGGAGCCGACCACAATCATCAATAGCCGCTCAACGATCCTCCAATCACCGGGCCACCTAGGTGTCGTCAAACACCAAAAGTAATAAGATCTCCACCAGCCCAAATCGCCCAACTAATGTCACAAGACGCAAGACCAATAAGCAATGCACTTGAGCCTCCCCAATCTCACTCAAGATGATGAAATCAAGTGTAGAAGTGAGTGAAGTGTGTTTGCTTGCTCACAAAATGAAATCTCAGCAGTTTGGGGTTCCAAGAGAGCGGCCATGGCTGGACAAGGGGGCTATTTATAAGCCCTGCCTCAAAATAGAGCCGTTACCTCTTGGAGCACAAATCTGTGAGGGCACCGGACAGGGTGGTGCCCGGCACCGGACATGGCGGTGCCCCCTCTAACGGTCGAATTCCAACGGCTAAAAACTAGCCGTTGGTCACCGGACAAGGGATGGTGGTGGCACCACCCTAGAGGGGCAGTGACCACCAAGGCCAAACCCCCCAAACCCCTGCTCTCTGAAAAAAGCGGCGGTGCACTGCCCTAGGCACGGCGGTGCCCTAACAATGACCAGCCCCACTTCGGCTGCTCTCAGCTAAAAAGGGGCGATGTGGCACCGGACGCACCTCGGCGGTGCACCGTCGTGCCTAGGGCGGTGTGCACCGGTTTGGGCGGTGCCACCCCCTAAACAGATACATAGAATCGAGCCCAGGTGGGCACCGCCCTAGGGGTGGTGGTGCCACTGGACAGGCAGGGGTGGTGCCCCTAGGGCAGCATCCCGAGCCCACCAACGCCTCCTTTCTTTACCTTTGCCAACACCTTTGCAAATATGCTAACACTCCAAGTGATACACCACCTTGTGCATGTGTGTTAGCATTTTCATGATCATTTTTCAAAAGTTAATCACTTCTCATGGATTGTGCACGTACTAGGCTTAAATGCAATGCAAGTATTCCAACAACTAGTGGCACTAGATGATTGAGTTGTCCGATAAGAGCTCCCCTCTTAATAGTATGACCATCTATCCTAAATATGATCACACTCTCTATAGTGTCTTGATCACCAAACAAAATGACCCTATCAAATATACCTTTGCCTTGAGCCCATTTTATTTTTCTCTTTCTTCTTTTCCAAGTCCGAAGCTTGATCACCATCACATGTGGTCATCTCATCATTTCATGTGATCATCACCATCATCACATGTCTACCATGGACTTCATCTTGCTCCAACACTTGGCTTGGACCGACCTATCTCAATTCCACACTTAGAGCATAGGGTTAGTCCTAATGGGTTTCGTCAATTAACCAAAACTAAATTAGAGCTTTCACTTGCGCCAACCCAACTTCACTGTGTTTTCTGTACCTCTAAATAAGAGCATTTCCAAGAGTTTTCAAAACACACTCTCAATCTAAATTTTTAGCAGGAATTGAAAAAATGATATCCAACAACTCACAATTTTTTCGCAATTGGGAAAATCAATCCAATAAAAATGACCACTGGTGGAGGCATTGCTAGGTACTAGTATATTGCCCGAGCTAATTAATGCTGCGGCGGTGTCTAGAAAAAAATCACAAAACTAAAATGAATCATAAAACTAAAAATGAACCAAACCTGCCACCACTAACAAAAAAAAAGTTCTTTGTTTTCTTTGAGATGGACAAAAGAACCAACAACTCTCATATGGCCTTTGCCAATGGCAATACAACTTCTTCTTTCGGCATCCCATAACCTCATTTGTGTACAAAATGTCACTCCAAAATTGAGAAACAAATGCTATGGCCATGTTAACGCTACGACAACTTTCGGATAAATGCAAGTTACAACTGAGATATCATTATCGAAAAAATCTTGACAATACCGTAAAATGTCATCGTTGGCTTGAAAATTTGGAGACTAACAAACCAAAAGTGTACTAACAGATTGGGCTGAATGAGCTCTATTCTTTTCATCTTGATGATACAATTCTTATTTTTACACAAGCAATATTGATGCTAGACACACAGTTGGTTCATTAAATTGTGGTAAGGAGTTAATAAATCCAACCAGGGAATAATTAGAAGTATCTACACAGAACAACCAAGCACATAATAGTTATTATGAAAGACGGCAACGGGGATGTCGGTGTTTCGGACCGGGGGGTCCTCAACTGACTAGTGAATTTGTTCTGCGTGCTCCCGATTCCGGATGGTGATGCAAAGAGACACAAGATTTATACTGGTTCAGGCAATCGGTGCCCTACGTCCAGTCTAAGAGATCGAACTTGTATTCCTTGCACCGAAGTGCTCGTAGTAGGGGGTTACAAGCTAAGGGAGAGAAGGAGCTAGTCCCAGGTCTCAGCAGGGTGTCGTGTGGGCCGTCTGAGACGTTGCTCTCAAGCGGCTGGAATATGTGCGCGTGTGTTACCTCGTCCCCCCCCTCTAAGTGGCCCAAGTCCTCTCCTTTTATAGTTGAAGGGAGGACAAGGACCGTACATGCATTACTATGCGGCGTCGTGCCAATAGGGGTGGCACGTCCGAGCCCTGTGGCCTGTTCCTGTGGCGGCGTGGTCATAGGAGTGGTCCGTCCTTGGAGTACTGGGGCGGCGTGGTTGTCCCATCAGATCCTGTGTGTTGTGGGAGCCCCGGGAATGCCTCAGAGTGGACGCGGCGGCGAACGTGCAAGCCACTATGGACGGACTATGCGCGAGACCGAGACTTAGTTGGTGCCGAGGCTTGCACTGCAGTGGGGAGGTCTCGGTAGGCACGAACCCCAAGATCGCCGAGGCCCTGGTGTACAGTGTCGAGGCCTTGAGCGGGCGGTTGATCGTGGGTACAGCGTTAGGACACAATGGCAGGTAATCCCCGTCGTTCCCTGTCCTAGCCGGTATGGCGCGGATCGTGGACACAGTGTTAGGACACAGTGGCCGGTAATTCCTGCCGTGCCCTGTCCTAGCCGGTATGGCCCTAATGCGACCTCGGGTCGCGTCGGCCATTCTATGGTGTTGAGCCACCGTCCGGCTGAGATTGCAGGAGTGGTTGAAGTATTAATGAGACGTGACGTGCTGTCGAGAGGTTGACCGAGGCGGGGGGCGACGGGCTGCGGACGAGCCGGCCTCGAGCGACACGGAGAATGAGGCCTCGCGCGAGACGGAGATCAGGCTCCTTACTGAGGCCTCGCGCGAGAGGCCTCGCGCGATACGGAGAATGCACCTCCTGCCGAGGCCTTCTGTGGAGAGCCTCGGGCGAGGCGGAGACGGCGTTTCCTGCCGAGGCCTTCCTGGGGAGCCTCGCACGAAGCGGAGTTTGCGTGAGGATGCTGAGACCTCCTGTTCGAGGCTCGAGGCGAGGAGGTGGAGGACCCAGTGGGCTCGGTCATGGCGGATGAGGGACCCATGACTTACCTTCTAGTTTTTATTTTATTTTTTAGATGGGACTTTAGCGACCCTTTCGATGTTTGCTTGGGGTACCCCATTCTGAGGTACCCGACAGTAGCCCCCGAGCCTCGGTGGGAGTGCGTGCACTCCCCTTGAGGGCTTGTCGAGGCTTGTTTTATACCTGCCTTGTAGGAATTGGGGTTTGTTTTTTGAGGTTCCGGTGGGTGCGCGCGAGCGCACCCGCCGGGTGTAGCCCCCGAGCCCCTGGAGGAGTGGAGTTACTCCTCGAGGGGCTTTCTTCATTTTTGCGTCCGAACGAGTGGTTCTTGTTGCATTTGCCGAGCCCCCAAGCGCAAGTTTGGGTTGCGGGGGTCTCGGCGAGGCTGTAGGAAAAAGCCCTCTAGCCTCCGCATGGGGCGAGAGGTTTGTCAGGGGTCCCCTGACTTTGGGTATGATCCTCCCGCTTCCTTTCGCTTGGAAGGAGGGGTGGAATGTGCCAGGCTACCCTCGATGGGCACGAGCATGGACACTTCCGGTGAGCTGTTAGCGGGTAGTCCGAGTGGAGGCCCGAGCCCCGTTTGTTGGGGGACGGCTAGTGGTCCAGAGACGCACTCTAAGAGTACCAGGGGGTTTCTCTAGTGGGTGCCGAGGCCGTTCATGGGCCTCGGTGGCTTGGTGCCTCCCTACAGTGGGATCCCATTCGGATACTTCCCCGCCGGTCTCGGACATGACTTAGGACACCCCGAGCGACCGTTCGCTCGGGCCTGGGCCATTCATAGGCTCGCCCCGATGTCGTCCCTGACTCTGTTGCCCTGGGGCGGCTGTCGAAACCTTTTGGAGGCCCAGCCTTTGAACCCCTAGACCGTAACAGGCTTGGTGCCCTTTATCGTGTTTGTAGCGAAACCTCTAGCACGGTTTTGGACTGTTTGTCTTCGTCTTGGGTGTTCTGGCCCTTTCATCTGATCTTCACATGTCCTTTTCGTTCGGACAGAGGGTTAGTTTGCTGAGCCCATTCTAGTCTCGGCAAGGTTGCAGGAAGAGCCCCTAGCCTCTGCGTGAGAGGGCCGTCGGGAGTTCTCCTAACTTTTTATACGCCCCTCACGCGTGAGGGTTTGTTTGCCGAGGCCCCTTTGGGCGTTAGCCCAGGTTGTGGGGTCTCGGCATATTTGTAGGAGGAGCCCCCTAGCCTCTGCATAGGGCGAGAAGGCCGTCGGGGGTTCCCCTGACTTTTTATATGACCCTCGCGCTTCCTTTTCGCTCGGAAGGAGGGGTGGAATGTGCCTCGCTACCCTCGATGGACACGAGCGGTGGCACTTCCGGTGAGCTGTTATCGGGTAGTCCGAGTGGAGGCCCGAACCCCGTTCGTTAGGGGACGGCTAGCGGTCCAGAGACACACTCCAAGAGTACCAGAGGATTTCTCTAGTGGGTGCCGAGGCCGTTCGTTGGGCCTCGGTGGCTCGGTGCCTCCCTACGGTGGGATCCCATTCGGATACTTTCCTGCCGGTCTTGGACACGACTTTGGGCATCCCAAGCGTTTTGCTCGCTTGGGCCTCGGCCCCGTATAGGCTCGCCCGCAGTCACCCCTGACTCTGTTATCCTGGGGCGGCTGTCGAAACCCTTTGGGGTCCAGCCTTCGAACCCCTGGATCGTAATAGGCTCAGAGCCCGGTTCCTTCCTATGAAAGGAACAGGCCACGGGGAATATCTTCCCTATTGGCTCGGCAACGGGTGGCGTGCCTTTTGAGGCGGTTTCATGGGGAGGCGAAATGACGCCTGCTGCCGTAGTGGTCGAGCGTGACGTGATGGACGGGACATAACTGTCCTCGCATTTAATGCGGGAGACGTGGGCGCGTGGGCCGCCGAAATCGGCTCGTGGTTAACTGCGCCGGATGGGGGAAAACCTCCCCGATTTCATCGCCCGTTCATTTTGCCTCCTCCCTGCATAAATACCCGAGGAATCTCATCCCTCCTCGTCTTACCTTGCCCGTATTAGCACCGCCTCCATCGAGCCATCGCCAGAGCAGCGAGTGCCGGGAAGAAGAGGAGAGGAGAGCGAGCCTAGGGAGAAAGCGAGAAAAAAGCGAGAGTGTAGGAGGGAGAGAGAGAGAAAAAACTCACCGCCGCACCTGATTCCTCCGTCGCACCCATGGCCGGCAACGTCGTCGTTGTCGAGGCAGACCCTTGGGATCCATCGGACGTCACCGAGGAGATGCTCCAGCTGCTTGTCGATGGTGGACTCCTCCGCCCGGTGACAGACCCTAGTAGGCCGGAGTGGATTGCTCCGTACGGTGAGCTGGAGCCGAGGCCCCGCGACGGCTACATCGTGAGCTTCGTTTCCTTCCACGAGCGCGGCCTCAGTGTCCCGGTGGACCGGTTCACGTGGGCGCTCCCGCACTACTACGGTGTGGAGCTCCACAATTTTAATCCCAACTCCATCGCTCAGGCGGCTATCTTCGTTGCCGTCTGCGAGGGGTATTTGGGGATCGCTCCCCATTAGGAGTTGTGGCTCCACCTGTTCCGGGCGGGGCACACTACCAAGCCGACGGGCACGTCAGGTAAGAGGAAGGCATCGAGGGCCGGAGGCTACACCCTCCAAGTGCGTCAGGACCGCCTGCACCTCTACATCCTAGCCCAACTCGTGTCCTCCAACCGCCGGTGGTACACGAGTTGGTTTTACCTCCGCAACGACGATGGAGGACTCCCTCCCTATACTGGGTGGATTGTGGAGAGTTGCCCAGAGAAATGGAAGTGGGGTGTCCCAAAGGTCGACCAGCCCAAGCTGGAGCCACTCCTGGAGGGGCTGGCGAGGCTGCGGGGCCATGGCCTCACTATCGCTGTGGTCGTGGCCGCCTTCCACCGCCGGAGGGTGCTGCTGCTGATGGCTCGGCGGCGGCGGCTGTTCGAGATGAGGCCGGGTGAGCCCGTGGAAGGCACCCAGATGTCTTCCTCCGCCCTCTCCGACGAGGAAATTCTCCGTCGGGTGGGGGAGACGGTAGATGCGAAGTTGAGGGGCGGCAACCTGACCCCCTTCGCGATGCGACTGTCGCGGGGGTTCCTTTCGCTGGTAAGTCGAGTGCCGCTGTAGCCTCTGAGCCTCCTCAATCTTCCCTTATCCCTTGTTTCCTTACGCGCGTTTGTTGTTCCTTCAGGGGATGAGGGACGTGCGCTCCTCTCCGCCGCCCGTTCCCGAGGACGCGGGGCGGCGGGCGACCAACCGCGCTTACGCTGACGCGCAGAAGAAGCGAAAGGACGGTAAGGCGGTGAAGCGCACGAAGCACATCCTTGCGTGCGAGGCATTGGATAAGCGCCGCCGTCAGCAACGGAAGGATGGTCTCCCGTTGGAGGAATCCCCGTCGACGTCGTTGTCGACGGAGGCCTCGGACGGGAACGACAAGGGCAAGGGAGGGCGAGGTCCCCTGGACCACCTTCCTAATGTCGTGGAGGTGGCACCCAGGGCGTCGGCAAGCAGCCCGGCACCCCCGGGAAAAGGAGGAGAAGCGGACCCAGGGCCGGCGGTTGCCCGCTCCGGGGCCGAGGCCGATACGCCCCAGGCGCGGGCGTTAGGCAAACGCGCCGTCAGCCCGGTAGGCGCGACGGCCATGGCGGAGCAGGTGGCGGTGGAGGCAACGCCACCGCCCCCGCAGAGGACCGAAGGGGCGCCGGGGTCCACTGAGGACCGACCGGCGCCGATGGATACGGATGCGACGCCACTGCCGCCGCCTCTGCCGTTGCAGATGAGGTTTGTTGTGGCAAAGCGGGGGCCGCCCCGTTCTAAGTAAGTGTATTTTTGGCAGGGTCGTAGTGTCTTCCGTTTGCTTTTTTGGTCTCGCGCTGACCCTGTAGGTTAATTTTCTTTAGTCGGAAGCGGCCTGCGGACGACCTCCCCTTGGCGCCCCTCAAGGCACTTAAGGCGAGCCCCGGCTCCTCCGCCCACTAGGTGGCGGAGGCACAAGCCACCATCCAACGTGGCGCGGCATCGGCGAGGGTTGACCCAAAGGAACCGGCCGCCCAAGGAGGGGTTGCCGAGGCGGCCCCTACACAGTCGGATGGGGCCATCGTGCCCTTTGTTGCCGAGGCTCCTGGGGCCTCCAAGGCTGAGGCGATGGAGGCCTCGGCGCCCATGACCGCCGAGACCATAGTGTCCGCGGTCGGTGTTTCTGCGTCTACCGAGGCCACAATGGCGGAGGCCGGAGCCCCTAAGACCGCCGAGGCCGTGATTGCAGAGGCCGGAGCCTCCGAGGTCACCACGACCATCGTGATGGCGGTGAGGCCGTCTATGCAGGAGGCGGAGATGCAGGCGGCAGAGGCCTCGGCCGTGCCCTTGGCTCAGGGCCCGCCGTTGTTGCGGGAGAGCGCCCGGGAGACGGAGGTCTATCTGATCTCCTCCGATGATACTTCCTGGGCGCGGGAGGTGGTCGAGGCCGAGGAGACCGATGCCATGGAGCAGCCGGCGCCGCTCTTGGACGAGGGAAGCTCGGCCCTTGTGTGGGTGCGACCCGAGCCCCGCGGGTAGGATCACCCGTGGGTACTGTGGCGGAGCCGAGACGACCCTAAGGGGGAGCCTCTGTTCGCCCTCGAGGACACGGCCGAGGGCGGGCGCTGGAGTACCTTCGAGCAGTACCACGAGCTGGCGGAGCGGTCGCTACAGACGGCGCTGTCCATGGTGGCCGACGAACTGCCCAGAGTCGCCCAGGTTCGTGTTTTCCTTTCTCGCGTGATGTTGTTCTTTTCTCGGTTTTGTCGCAATCGATGACCTCTACTCTGCCTCCTCAGGAGCTCGAGACCCGATCCCTCGGGAAGTCGGTCTTCCTCCGGCGGGAGAGGGGAATCTGGGACCAGCTTCAGCGGTAGAGGGGCCTTCTTGCCGATGCTAACGAGCTTCTGTCGGCACGAAGCGCGGAGGTGGAGGACCTCCGCCTTTGCTGTGCCGACACGAAGGTTGAGGCGGCCACAGCTCAGACACAGCTCGCCCCCTTGGCAGCGTAGATCAAGGAGCTGGAGGAGGAGCTTACCCGCGCCGTTAGTGATCGGGATGCCTTCAGATCCCGGGCTGAAGAAGCGACGGCCTCGGGCAAGGCCCTCGCCGGGTAGCTGGGGGCAGAGGAGAGTGTGCACCGGCTGACCAAAGGCGCTTTGAACGAGGCCCTTGCTTCGGTTGAGGCCTCGCAAATCGAGGCTGTGGTTTTTAGGGGGACGGTCGAAGGTGAGTTCCAGTCCCCTTGTTTTGTTTTCTTCTCCTTATGTTCGCTCCCTAACTTCTTTGTATGACGCAGAGCTAGGGAGTGAAGCTTCTAGGGCGGTGGCCGAGACCCGACGCTGGGAGCAGAAGGCCAAGGGTGAGTTCCGTGGGCTTCCATCCCTAACTTGGGTTGTTTTTTCTCTGGCTCGACCTCATTCCATTTTCCACAGTGCAGAGTTAGAGGCGGAGTTCACTCGGGCCGCCGAGGCTTCCAGCGCGGTGCAGACAGTGCTCAACACCGAGATCGAGGAGCATGAGGCGCTGAAACATGCCGCCCTTTCCACCTGCGAGGCCTTGGAGGTCGAGGGGGTTCAGTCAGGCAGCTCCCTTGGGAGTTGCTTGATTGCACTGAGCAGCCAGGTGCGCGAGCGACTCCGAGGGGCGCTGCACACGGGTGTCAAGCGGGCAATGGCCGTCATCTCCTCTCACTACCTTGGCGTCGACCTCTTGGCCATCAGTGATGGCTATGTTCTGCCTGATGATGACGAGGAGGCCAACGCGGCGGTCGCGAAGCTGATGGAGGCGGTGGAGGGCCCTGGCGTGGCGCTGGCGATGCTCTTCAAAGAGGAGGTGGTTCCTCCCCTACCATCTGCCGGTGCTGAAGGCCCCGAGCCTTAATCTGGGCCCCGGGGGCTATGTAAAGATAGAACATGGGTTATTTTTGTATCATAACGTTTGTGGCCATCGAGGCCCTTGTTTCTGAAGTATTTGTGTTTCTTAGTTGTTTTTCTCATGCTTCCGAGCCTTTGTCCTTTGTTGCTTCTGATCAGATTTCGTTTGCAAAATACCCCTTTGGGGCCTAAGCCATCCCTTGAGCGAGAGGTAGTGAGGGAGTGCCATAGCCCGGGGGCGTAGGCTGTCTCACGACTCTACCGGCCTCTTGCTTAGGAAATAGACCTTGGTCCGAGGAGTCTTTACAAATGATTCGTCAGAGCCTGCTAGAGTCTTGGCGTAGGAATTTTTGCGAAAACAACTAAAGAATGGTGCGTGGGACCTAGGGGGAGTCCCCCATCTAGCCCCTGAGGGAGGCTTGGTTCTGCCAAGGCAGAGCCGAGTCTCCCTTGTCGTGTTGATTGTATTGCCGAGACCTACGATGGGCTCGGGGGGTTTCTCGAAAAATAAGACCAACTAAAGAACGCTTTTTAATTGTATTTCGGGAAACGACATATACGATGCTTGGAAATTTAGGGATAAAAGCGACATAGCTGTTCTATGTTCCAAGCGTTGGTGAAGATTTCGCCCTTCTCGTTGGCCAGCTTGTAGGTCCCGGGCTTTAGTACTTGGGCGATGATGTACGGTCCTTCCCATGGCGGGGTTAGCTTGTGGCGACCCTTGTTGCTCTATGCTAGCCTCAACACCAGGTCGCCTACCTTCAGGTCTCGGCCTCGGATGTGTCGGGCCTGATAGCGCCGTAGGCTCTGCTGGTATTTGGCCGAGTGTAGTAGCGCGACGTCTTGGGCTTCCTCTAGCTGATCAAGGGCGTCCTCTCGGGTGGTGTGGTTACTTTGTTCATTATAGGCTTGCAGCCTTGGGGAACCATATTCCAGGTCGATGGGGAGGATGGCCTCGGCCCCATAGACTAGGAAGAAAGGCGTGAATCCCGTGGCTCGGCTTGGAGTGTTCCTCAGGCTCCAGATGACCGACGGGAGTTCGGCGAGCCATTTTTTGCCAAACTTTTTCAACCGGTTGTGAATCCTTGGCTTGAGGCCTTGTAGGATCATGCCGTTGACACGCTCCACTTGGCCGTTGGTCCGTGGGTGTCCTACAGCCGACCAGGCCTCTCGAATGTGGTGGTCGTCGCAAAACGTCAGGAACTTTTTGCCGGTGAACTACGTCCCGTTATTGGTGATGATAGTGTTGGGGACCCCAAACCTGTGGATAATGTCAGTGAAGAACATCACCGCCTGCTCGGATTTGATTCGATTGATTGGACGAGCCTTGATCCATTTGGAGAACTTGTCAATTGATACCAGTAGATGGGTGTAGCCCCCGGGGGCCTTTTGCAGAGGCCCGACCATGTCGAGCCCCCACACGACGAACGGCCATGTGATGGGGATGGTTTTTAGGGCTAGGGCCGGGAGATGTGTCTGCCGGGCATAGTACTGGCATCCCTCACAGGAGCATACTAGCTTGGTAGCGTCGGTGACCACCGTTGGCCAGTAGAATCCTTGGCAGAAAGCGTTCCCTACGAGCGTCCGAGGCGCCGCATGGTGCCCACAAGCGCCTGCGTGTAAGTCCCAAAGTAGGGCTTGGCCCGCCTCGGTACTAATACACCATTGGAGGACACCTGAGGGACTTCGCCTGTACAATTCATCATTGTAGAGGGCATAGGTCTTGGCTCAGCGCGCAAGCCATCGTGCCTCGGTTCTGTCGTCAGGAAGCTCCCCTCGATCAAGCTAATCGAGGAACGGGACTTGCCAATCCACGTTCTGATCAGTCCGTGGAGGCTCGGTGTTGACTTCCATGACCTCGGGCTCGGTCGAGGGGGTCTCGGCAGCAGAGGGAGCGTTGAGCTTTGCCGTGGGTTCCACAGGTGGACCCTCCTCTGTTGCCGAGGTGTAGCCAATGGATGGTTTGTGGAGGTCTCTAGCGAAGACGTTCGGAGGGACCGGGGCCCGTGCCGAGGCCATCTTTGCCAGCTCGTTGGCAGCCTCGTTGTACTTTCGCGTGATGTGATTTAGTTCAAGACCGTCGAACCTATCTTCTAGGCATCGTACTAGCTTGCAGTAAGCCTCCATTTTGGGGTCGAGGCAGTTTGACTCCTTCATCACTTGATCTATGACGAGCCGCGAGTCGCCTCGGACGTCGAGGCGCCGTGCCCCAAGTTCGATGGCGACTTGTAAGCCGCTGATGAGGGCCTCGTATTCGGCCACATTGTTAGAGGCGGTGAAGTGGAGCCGCACCATGTAGCGCATGTGTACTCCAAGGGGCGAAATGAAAAGCAGGCCCACGCCTGCCCCGGTCTTCATCAGGGATCCATCGAAGTACAGGGTCCAGCACTCCGTCTGAATTTGAGCGGGTGGTAGTTGGGTATCTATCCATTCAGCCACAAAATCGGCCAAGACCTGAGACTTGATCGCTTTTCGAGGCGCAAAGGTCAAGGTTTCCCCCATAAGCTCGACAGCCCACTTGGCTATCCTGCCTGAGGCCTCCCGGTTATGAACTATCTCGCCCAGGGGGAAGGATGATACCACAGTCACTAGGTGCGACTTGAAGTAGTGGCGTAGTTTGCGCTGGGCCAGGACCACGACGTAGACCAGCTTCTGGATGCGGGGGTAGCGTGCTTTGGTCTTGGAGAGCACCTCGCTGATGAAATAAACAGGTCGTTGGGTGGGCAGAGTATGCCCTTCTTCCTGCCTCTCTACCACTACGGCGGCGCTGACCACTTGGGTCGTTGCGGCGACGTAGAGTAAGAGGGCCTCGTCCATGGCCAGGGGTATCAGGACGGGAGGATTGGTGAGCAGCCTCTTGAGTCTGTCAAGGGCTTCCTCGGCCTCAGGGGTCCAAGAAAAACGCTCAGACTTTCTTAAGAGTCGGTACAGAGGCAACCCTTTTTCACCGAGGCGTGAAATGAAGCGGCTCAGGGCCGCAAGGCATCCCATGACCCTCTACACTCCCTTGAGGTATCTGATTGGTCCCATGCTGGTTATGGCCGAGACCTTCTCTGGGTTGGCTTTAATGCCATGTTCCGAGACTATGAATCCCAAGAGCATGCCTCGGGGGACCCCGAACACACACTTCTCGGGATTGAGCTTGATGCCCTTCTCTCTAAGGCATTTGAAGGTTATTCTTAAGTCATCGACGAGACCCTCGGCTTTTCTGGTCTTGACCATGATGTCGTCTACGTAGGCCTCGACGGTCCGCCCAATGTTGTCGCCAAAGACCTGGGTCATGCATCGTTGGTACGTGGCACCTGCGTTTCTAAGGCCAAAGGGCATCGTCACGTAGCAGTACATGCCGAAGGGTGTGATGAAAGAAGTCGCGAGCTGGTTGACCTCTTTCATCTTGATCTGATGGTAACCAGAATACGCATCGAGGAAAGACAAGGTCTCGCACCCTGCGGTGGAATCAACGATTTGATCGATTCGAGGTAATGGGAAAGGGACCTTTGGACAGGCTTTGTTCAAACCGGTGTAGTCTACGCACATCCTCCATTTCCCATTTTTCTTCTTAACTAACACGGGGTTAGCCAACCACTCTGGGTGGGACACTTCTTTGATGAACCCGGCCGCCAAGAGTTTCTGTATCTCCTCACCGATGGCCCTACGCTTTTCCTCGTCGAAGCGGCGCAGGCGTTGCCTCGTCGGTCTAGATCCAGCCCAGATGTCCAGGGCATGCTCGGCGACCTCCCTTGGTATGCCCGGCATGTCCGAGGGACTCCATGCGAATATGTCGGCGTTCGCACGGAGAAAGTCGACGAGCACGACTTCCTATTTGATGTCGAGGGTGGCGCTGACCCTCAGTGCTTGGTCGTCAGGGCAGGCAGGGTCGACCGGGATGAGTTTGATGGTTTCAGCGAGCTCGAACACCCCCGCGCGTCGCTTGGAGTCAGGCACCTCGCTACTGAGTTGGTCGAGGTGGGCGATGAGGGTCTCGGCCTCTGCAAGAGCCTCGGCGTACTCGATGCATTCAACGTCGCAGTCGTATGCATGTTCGTACGTGGACTCAATCGTGATGACACCGCTAGGGCCTAGCATCTTGAGCTTGAGGTAGGTATAGTTGGGCACTGCCATGAACTTGGCGTAGCACGGCCGCCCTAGAATGGCATGGTAGGCTCCCCCGAACCCAACTACCTCGAAGGTGAGGACTTCCTTGCGGTAGTTGGAGGGGGTGCCAAAGCAGATAGGAAGGTCGATACGCCCGAGGGGTCGCGTGCGCTTCCCTGGCACGATGCCGTGGAAGGGTGCGACGTCGCCTCAGAGCCTCGACCGGTCGATCTCCAAGAGCTCTAGGGTGTTAGCGTAGAGGATGTTGAGGCCGCTGCCTCCGTCCATCAACACTTTGGAGAGTCGGGTGTTGCCAATGATCGGGTCGACGACCAGTGGGTACTGCCCGGGATTCAGAATATGGTCAGGGTGGTTATCTCGATCGAAGGTGATCGCCTCTCAAGACCAGTCGAGGTACTGGGGGGTGGCCACCTTGACCGAGAAGACTTCTCGGCGTTCCCTCTTGCGCTGCCGCGCCGTAAGGCAGGCCGAGGGCCCACCGAAGATCATGAAGGTGTTGCGTACCTCGGGGAACCCGTCGTCCTTGTCTTCGTCCCGGCCGCCGGCTGAAAGCTCTAAGTTTGGTTTTGGTTAATTGATGAAACCCTAAGTGCTAACCTAGTTTATCAAGATGATTATGAGATAGGTAGCACTACTCCAAGTGATGATGCAATGGCGAAGATCATGACAATGGTGATGGCATGGTGATGGTCAAATGCAACTTGGAAAAGAAGAAAGAGAAAAACAAAAGGCTCAAGGCAAAGGTATAAAATGTAGGAGCCATTTTGTTTTAGTGATCAAGACACTTAGTGAGTGTGATCACATTTAGGATAGATAGCCATACTATTAAGAGGAGTGAAACTCGTATCGAAATGCGGTTATCAAAGTGCCACTAGATGCTCTAACTCATTGCATATGCATTTAGGATCTAGTGGAGTGCTAACACCCTTGAAAACATTTGTGAAAATATGCTAACACATGTGCACAAGGTGTTTGCAGGGTTGAGATGGGTTTGGGTCCCTCTCTCCCTCCCGCCGAGCTTGCGAGGCGGGATTCGGCGCTTTCGGGAAAATGAAATGTCTATTTTCCATTGCGCCGGATGCAAGATTCTTGGTGGTTGGCACATTTGAGCAAGGGTGAAGAAGTTAGAATTGAAATGGAGTTGGTCGAAATGATGCTGGCGTCGGTCTACTGACCGGACGCTGGGTCACTCAGCGACTGGACGCTGAAGGGCTGCGTCCGGTCGAGCTGTCAGACGGCACAGTCGCTGGGGTTGAGCACCGGACGCTGGTCTGCGTCTAGTCAAGATGGACCGGACGCGTCCGGTCGGAAAAACATGCCTCGGGGAGCTTAGTGGAAACGACCGGACGCTGGGGCTTTAGCGTCCGGTCAGTTTTGACCGGAGCGTCCGGTCAGTCTCATAGCCGTTGGAATCTGACGAACTGTGTTTGAAGCTGGTGACGCGTGGCGTCCATCGGGCGACCGGATGCTGAGGGCCAGCGTCCGGTCAGTATGGCCGGAGCGTCCGGTCAGAGCGCGTTTTGCCCAGTGAAGGGGTATAACGGCTCTATTTGATGGGGGCTCTATTTATAGCCCCATGGCCGGCTCAAGGGAGTACACTTGCACATTTTCATTGACATAGCATCCTTGTGAGCTTAGCCAAAGCCCTCCCACTCATCTCCATCATTGATCCATCATCATTGTGAGATTGGGAGAGAATCCAAGTGCATTGCTTGAGTGATTGCATCTAGAGGCACTTGGTATTCGTGTTGCGCTGCGGATTTCGCTTGTTTCTCTTGGTGGTTGCCACCACCTAGATGGTTGGAGCAGCGGTGGAGGATCGGCACGAGTTGGTGATTGTTCGTGGCCGTCTCCGGTGATTGTAAGGGGAGTTGTACCTTCCCCGGCGGAGTGCCGAAAGGTAACTCTAGTAAATTGCTCGTGTCATTGAGTTACCTCACTTGTGGGTCGGTTCTTGTGGTGTCCAATCGTGTGGACGAGGTTTGTGAAACACCTCTTAGCCGCCGAACCACCAAGTGTTGGTCGACACAACGGGGACGTAGCGTGTTGGCAAGCACGTGAACCTCGGGAGAAAATCGATTGTCTCTCTTCTTTGGCATTCTCCCGGTGATTGGCTATATATTCATCTTGTGATTGGTTCATCCCCTACACGTCGGTATAATCACTCTACTCACTCATTTACATTCTTGCAAACTAGTTGATACAAGCTCTTTAGTGTAATTAGAATTGAGAGCTTGCTTTATTATTTACATTCATCTAGTTGAGCTCTTTAGAGTAGCAAGGTTGAGAGCTCTTAGTGAGTAATTACATAGCAAGTTTGTGTGCCTAAGTATTCATTGCAACTAGAATTGTTGGATAGGTGGCTTGCAACCCTTGTAGAGCTAGAGCAAGTTTGCATTACGCTATTTGTCATACTAATCAAATTGCTCTAGTTGATTTGTAGATTTTTAAATAGGCTATTCACCCCCCCCCTCTAGCCATATTAGGACCTTTCACCGGCGCCCTTCTGCTTGGTGTCGTTGTCGGGGAGCCCGAGCTTGGCGTAGTAACGCCGCAGCATGGTGCAATCCTCGAGAGCGTGCTTGACCGGGCCCTGGTGGTAAGGGCAGGGTTTCTTGAGCATGTCGTCGAAGGGCCTGGGGCCTTTGAAGCCTCGGGGGTTCTTACGTTCCGCGGCTGCAACCAGATCAGCCTCCAGGACCTCCTGCTTCCCCAGGCGCCCCTTTTTCTTTCTCTTAGGGAGGTGGGAGGCTGAGGCCTCGGGGGCCTCGTCCCTCCGCTTACCCTTGGTGTCGGTGTCAGGGAAGATGGCTCCGACAGCCACTTCACCCGAGGCGAAGCTGGTGGCGATGTCAAGAAGCACGGTAGCAGAGCGTGGCACATTCCGACCTAACTCTCGGACCAAGTCCCGATAAGTGGTGCCGGAGAGGAAAGCTTGGACAATCTCCGAATCGCCGACATTGGGCAACTCGGTGCATTGTTTGGAGAAGCGCCGGATGAAGTCTTAGAGAGACTTGTCCGGCTTCTGGCGACAGTTCTTAAGATCCTAGGAGTTCCCAGGGCGCACGTATGTGCCCTGGAAGTTCCCGACGAAGATCCTAACCAAGTCGCGCCAGTCGTGGATTTGCGAGGGAGGAAGGTGCTCGAGCCAGGCTCGTGCCGAGTCCGACAGGAGCAAGGGGAGATTGTGGATGATGAGCAGGTCATCGTCCGCGCCACCCAGCTGGTAGGCCAGGCGGTAATCGGCAAGCCAGAGCTCTAGGTTGGTCTCGCCGTTGTACTTCACGAGATTGGCCGGCTGCCGGAACCGGGTGGGGAAAAGAGCAGCGCGGATGGCCCTGCTGAAGACCCGAGGGCCTGGCGGTTCAGGGGAAGGACTGCGGTCCTCCCTGCTATCGTAGCGACTGCCTCGGTGTGGGTGGTAGCCCCGAGCGGGCCCCTCGTTGTCGTGGCGTCGTCACCTGCTGACCACCTCATGGTCTCCTTGCACCTCGTGTCGATTGCCGAGGCGGTCCAGAAGCATGGGGACCCTATGGGCTATTGGCGCTCGGTCGGGCTCGGGACGAGCCGGGGCTTCCCTCTCCTACCGAGGCGGCGCCGTGGGCAGGTTCGAGGCGCCCCCGTGCCGTTGGGAGGCGGAACTCTTGGCCTGCTGAACCGCAGCGGTCTCCAGGAGATCGTGAAGCTCGCCGCGAACCCGCCGCCCCTCCGTGGTAGAAGGCTCGGGCATTGCGCGGACCAGCATTGCCGCAGCCATGATGTTCTGGCTAGCACGATTGAAGACTAGGGGTTGCTCACTCCCTTCGTCGTCGTGGATGCGGTGATGCACATCGCGGGCCCTCCATCGGGCTCCCCCGCCTTCGCCGCGGCCTCGCTGTTCTTGTTCGAGAGAGTCTCAAAGCTGCTATAGAAGGAGTTGGTCTTGTTCGACCTTGGCCTGGAGCTCATGGAGCTGCTCTAGGTCTGGGCGCTGAGGTCGTGCAAGAGCGATGTTCTCATTTCGTGCGGCCGGCAGGGCAATGCGTGGGGGCGTGGTGGCGCCCGCCCCTGGACGAAGCGGGGAACGGCTACCTGCCCCCTCATCCTCTTCGCCGGCCCTCGGCATCCCGAGCCCGACGTGAAAACACTTGTGAGTGGGGTCGTAAGTGCCTTCGTCGTTGGAGTCGGAGTAGCCGAGGCAGTAGTCGCTTGCGGCCAAGAACTGGTGCAAAGCCCTAGGGTCGTGGAGTCCAGAGAAATCCACTCCGAGCCATGCCTCGTCCTCATCCGAGGGGTCGGCGTGGGTGCTCAGGTCAAGAGCGAAGCGCTGGCGACGTTCCGAGGGATCCTCGTGAGCGGCAGCGTAAGCGTAGGCATAAGAGGCGGCGGCATTTCTCAACCCAAAGGGGTATGGGGATGGTGCCGTCGCCAGATTCTGCTCTGCCGGGGTCGGTTCTTCAGGGAGTGGTGGAGCAGAGCTTGATGACTGGGCATCACCGCGCGTCACCGGCGATTTTCCTTTGTCCAAGCTCAGGCTAGATAGGTCCCCAGCCAGGGACTCTGTGCCAACAGCTGGTCGTAGGATATCGGCGGGGAGTGGCGCGCCGCCCCAGGTTCGCGTAGTGCTGGGGTGGCCTTGCTCGCGTCGTGCCTGGTGAGCGCGGCGAGAGCGGCCGCCCGGGTGCCACCTGCGCATGGGCTGCCGGTGCATAACTTCATCGTCGGACGGTGGGGCTCAAGGTGTGAGGAGTACCATGTCGTACTCATGCCCTAGAGACATGAACTCTAGGCTCTCGAACCAAACTACGGTGCTGAGACGCAATGGTCGTACGGGGTCTGCCATCCGGAACCTGCTGGGATGACGAAACTGACACGCAGAGACCCCTACCTGGCGCGCCAACTGTCAGTGTTTCGGACCGGGGGGTCCTCAACTGACTAGTGAATTTGTTCTGCGTGCTCCCGATTCCGGATGGTGATGCAAAGAGACACAAGATTTATACTGGTTCGGGCAATCGGTGCCCTGCGTCCAGTCTGAGAGATCGAACTTGTATTCCTTGCACCGAAGTGCTCGTAGTAGGGGATTACAAGCTAAGGGAGAGAAGGAGCTAGTCCCAGGTCTCAACAGGGTGTCGTGTGGGCCGTCTGAGACGTTGCTCTCAAGCGGTTGGAATATGTGCGCGTGTGTTACCTCGTCCCCCCCCTCTAAGTGGCCCAAGTCCTCTTCTTTTATAGTTGAAGGGAGGACAAGGACCGTACATGCATTACTATGCGGCGTCGTGCCAATAGGGGTGGCACGTCCGAGCCCTGTGGCCTGTTCCTGTGGCGGCGTGGTCGTAGGAGTGGTCCGTCCTTGGAGTACTGGGGCGGCGTGGTTGTCCCATCAGATCCTATGCGTCGTGGGAGCCACGGGAATGCCTCGGAGTGGACGCGGCGGCGAACGTGCAAGCCACTGTGGATGGACTGTGCGCGAGACCGGGACTTAGTTGGTGCCGAGGCTTGCACTGCAGTGGGGAGGTCTCGGCAGGCACGAACCCCAAGATCGCCGAGGCCCTGGTGTACAGTGCCGAGGCCTTGAGCGGGCGGTTGATCGTGGGTACAGTGTTAGGACACAGTGGCCGGTAATCCCCGTCGTTCCCTGTCCCAGCCGGTATGGCGCGGATCGTGGACACAGTGTTAGGACACAGTGGCCGGTAATCCCCGCCGTGCCCTGTCCCGGCCGGTATGGCGCTGATGCGACCTCGGGTCGCGTCGGCCATTCTGTGGCGTTGAGCCACCGTCCGGCTGAGATTGCGGGAGTGGTTGAAGTATTAATGAGACGTGATGTGCTGTCGGGAGGTTGACCAAGGCGGGGGGCGACGGGCTGCGGACGAGCCGGCCTCGAGCGACACGGAGAATGAGGCCTCGCGCGAGACGGAGATCAGGCTCCTTACCGAGGCCTCGCGCGAGAGGCCTCGCACGATACGGAGAATGCACCTCCTACCGAGGCCTTCTGTGGAGAGCCTCGGGCGAGGCGGAGACGGCGTTTCCTGCCGAGGCCTTCCTAGGGAGCCTCGCACGAAGCGGAGTTTGCGTGAGGATGCTGAGACCTCCTGTTCGAGGCTCGAGGTGAGGAGGTGGAGGACCCAGTGGGCTCGGTCGTGGCGGATGAAGGACCCACGACTTACCTTCTAGTTTTTATTTAATTTTTTAGATGGGACTTTAGCGACCCTTTCGATGTTTGCTTGGGGTACCCCGTTCTGAGGTACCCGACAGGGGAATTCCCATCCCCGTTGGGTATTGTCTTCCCATCCCCATCCCTGTCCACGTGAAAGGTCGCGGGGACATTCTCTCCCCATGACCTGATTGGTAGGGGATTGGATGATTTAGATGTTTCTTTCAGCAATTTCTTATGTGCTCCTATCTGAACCACATATTTTTTCTTAAACACACTATATATCTTGGAGGCATATATAGATTAAGTTAATCCTTATTGTATCCAACAATATAATTTTGATCCTTTTTGAATTAAATAATATAATAACCCTGTAAGTTTGTATCGCTCCTTTTTATGTGGATCTTTAATCTATTTTATTTTTTTATACCATGTGTTGGTTGTTACTTTGCATCATCTAAAATATCACCGTGACGTTAGCACGAGTAATATACTAGTTGATTCAGTATCGGTCCATGCAACACCACTGGCTTTATTTAATGTACTTCTTCTAAATTGTCAGTCATTTTGACTTCGGTAGATTCATAGATTTTACTATGCATCTAGATATACATTGATTCAAGATACATTGTGGAATCTATAAATTTAGAAAAACTAAAACAGTTTACAATTTATAATGGAGAAAATACTAAAAACCAACACGTTTCTACAACTCTTGTACACGAACGAATATTATCATGTCCAGTACTAATTACTTTATGGGAAATAGTGTTTATTTAGTAGGAAAGCTAAAACGTCGATTGTTTGGAAGGGAGGGAAAGTTACATCCACACTTCCTAGAGTGCAGGTGTCTGAAAACGTACAACCAAAGGCACCGGACAACGAAAAGGAAACAAAGAAAGGAAAAGGGGGCTCCAAAGCCATTTGATTTGTATCCAATTAATGAGAATCAACGGCTGATTAGATGAAATTTCAGGCACCTTGACATATGGCAGGTCCCTTTTTCAACACACGATAAGATTCCGTAAAAGACCCGTTTCTGCAGGTTTAGAACGAGTTGTCGCTCTCATGTCTTCTGGTGGTGGAGCCACGCGATAGCATCCGCGAAGCACTTCTTGTAGCTCACCATGGCAGCCGGCGGAAGAGAGACCCCCACCTCTATCCCGCCGTCGCCACCCCGGCTCTCCGCCACCGCCACTGTGCAGATCCTCGACACGGGCACGACGTCCACCTGCGCCGGCCGGCCGAATCCGAAGTCCAGGTCGTAGACGCGGAACCTCGGCGAGCCGGACACGGTCAGTAAATTACCCATGGGGAGCACCTCCCTGATGCGGTCCATCCACGCCTCCATGCTCGACGTCCCGATGTCGCGTACAGCTTCGTCAATGGAGGAGGCGACGGCGGCGCACGCGCTGAAGAGCCCTCCTGCGCCAGCCGCGGCCAGCTCGCCCGTTGGTGCCAGCGCGAACGCTGGGCCGACGCAGTTGCCCAGGTACTTGTCCGGCAGGGGAGGCTTCATCCGCGAGCGGTGGTCGACGGCTAACGCCATGCAGGTCACCGGGCCCTCTCCAGCGCCGCCACCGTTGCCCTCCTTGGCTCGCTGGTAGCACGACCAGACGAAGCCGAAGGTGGCGACCAGAGAGGAGCACCGGAGCGGCGCGACGCCGCGCCTCGTAGCCTCGTCGGCCACGGCGTCCTTGACGCGCTTCAGGTCGTCCTTGGACAGAGCGAACGTGGCCAAGAGCTGGTCGGCGGACATCTTGAAGGACTCCAACTCTTCGCTTCTCGGCGCCCCTTGGACGAAGACGTCGTACAGGCGCCTTGGGTCGGGGAGGAGAGTCCGGTCGATGACAGGCGGCGGCAGCGGCGCTTCGGCGCCGCCGCCTCTGCAGGCGGCCGCCCAGGTGTGCAGGAAGTGCGTGGATGCAGAGCCGTCGCAGGCGGCGTGGTGCACGGTGACGCCGATGGCGAGACCTCGGAGCGCGGGCAGGAGCGTGGTCTGAACGGCGAGCAGCCTGCCGCCCTCGGGCAGCGGCGGCACGAGCGTGGCGATCTTGGCAACCTCCCGCGGCTCGTCGGTGGTGAGGCCGTCGAAGTGCGTTTCCGCGTCGTCGCCGTCGCACTCGGCGACGGTGAAGGTGACGGCGTCGTCACCCGGGCGGTAGTGCATCTCGTAGCGGTCGGATGTGCCGGGGGTGAGGCGGACGCGGCCGGCGAGCGGGTAGAAGGCGCGGAGGGCCCGGTGCAACGAGTCCCGGAGGTTGGAGATGATGGCGGCGACGTCGGCATCCGGGGCGAGGCGGTAGAGGAAGAGGCGCTCGACGGGCGGGGAGTTAAGATAGAAGACGTCGTAGAAGGTGAGCGGGAGCGAGGTCTCCGGCGGTGACGGAGACGGCGGCACGAGGGTGGTTTCGTGTACGTGTACGCGGAGGCGAGGAGATGTCGAACCAGTCGCTGCAGGTGGCTGCTGCTGGTCCGGCGTCACGGCCATGGCGGCCTCCAATGGTATCAACGTAGGACGAGCTTGCGGCAGGCACTGGGTGAGAATTGGACTGACGCAGATCAGCAGACTATGCGAGGTAGATAAAGGGGTCACCGGGTCAGTGGTTGCTTTGCTTGGATGCTGAAAATTTGCCTCCCTGGCTTGTTCCTGTTAACTTCGTCTGCTCGCCTGTTCGTCCTAATAATATTCTGGATGGTACGTTGCGTCATGCATGACAATAAAACATCACCGTCATTTAGGGGGATTGTCGACCGGAGAATGGTCAATCTTTGGAAAAATAAAATTCCTATGAAAATAATAGTAGGGCAGATAGAGCAGTTAACCTGAGTGCAGAAGCAAGTTGTGGTGGATCAGCACCGGATTCCAGTGGCTGTGCGTGCCTCCTAAAGCTCCAACGTTAATAGATCAATTTCACAGCAGGTTTTCTTTGGTTATTTCATTTCTAAATAATTTAATATGATTTGGTTCTGATAACTTTTTTATATATACCTGAATTTATTATTAATTAAGTATCTAATAATCAGTTGATATATAGTAATCTGACTTCTAGAGCTAAACATATTGTAGTTTTGGCCCGAGACGTACATGTCATGTTTGACTCTAGCATCTGGTAGGCTTTTTTTTTTCAAAATCTATTCAAGCACAGAGTAGAACTGGATATTATTTTGGTAGATAGTTCAGTTTTAGAATATTGTAGGCATCTATATAGCCTGAATATTTCTTTCATATAGTGGTGTTATTGTCTGAGATCTGCCAGGTCAACTAAGGGCACGTTTCGGAGGGCTTCTCCGTGCGTTCTCCGTTCTGTGTAGGCATCTATATAGTTTGAACAACACAAGTCTGGTTTGGTAGAATATATAGCAGAAAAAGCAACCCTGCATATATATAAGTTTACGATTTGTTGGTCATCATCGTCAGAGGTAAATAAATAAAGAAATAAATAGTAAAATAAAGAAAGAAAACACATTGGCCGGGCGAAACGATGTGTGCCTATCTAGTCACGTCACACGATCCATCCATCATCAGCGAGGTTTGCCCTTTGGCCCCTTTAGGCACGTTTTGTAGCACGAACTCCAGTTTGCCAGGTCCTTGCAATGGTTTACATTGATTCGGAGATTTTTTACAATCGGACTCGCACATGCCATCAACTGCGAGTTGGCAGTTTTCTTTGCATTCCTTCTCCGACGCCGCTACGGTTGGGCGGCCAATGCACTGCACCATGACCTACTTTTGCCTACAGTTATGTGTTGATAAAATCAGGTTTTTGACAACACATAATGTGTCAGCAATTTTATTCCATTTTAGGGTCACATAAACTGTCGCCAGTCATGACGTAAGGCTACACGTTTTGTGTCGTCGTTTGTCCTTCCCATCCAAAAAGTGTGGCGAAAGTTTTTAGACGAAGAAACAATCGTCATGGCCTAAACAAACGACTGTCGAAGTATCGTCGAAGGGGTATGCGCCGAACCAAATAGAAATGCCAGTGTTGGGCAGGAGACCGCACGCCAAAACAGAGGTCCATGCGGGAGCTAAAATGTTGAGTCCACTAAAGAAACAGGCTGCCTCAGAACCCATCCCCATTCGTCTCTCCCACTCACGTGACTCGAAAATAAAACTTTGTGTAGCCAGCAGAGCCCAACTCCGCGCGCTGCCAGCAGAGCTCCGACGCTGGGTGCCACCAAGAGGGTTCTGCTGCTGGCCAAAGCCAGGAGGGCTCCACCGCCGGGCGCCGTCAGGAGACGCTGCCAGAGGCCAGCACTTGGCACGGTCGCCACTCCGACGCCCGCCCTGACCGCCGCCAAAGACCCCGGCCAGAGCCCCGCCGCCTCCCGCCCTAGGTCCCCACCGCCAAATCCAACGCTCGCCGAAGCCTCAGACCCCCACCACCTCAGCCCGCCGCCGCCCAAGCTCGCCGTCGCCCTAGCCCACCACCGCTGCCGCATCCCCATTCCCCTCCGCATCCAGGTGCGTTATCTCCTCATCCTCATCCCCTTCCTCTCATTCCCATTCCCCTGCGTGCTAGGTTTCAGCACAACTTACTTTCTTGTATTTTTTTTCTTGGCTGCAGAAAGGAGTAGACGAAGGTGAGAAAGACTACAAAGATTCAAGGTTTGGGTTACTTCTCTTGCCAAACTTTCATTCAGTCCAGATCCGCTCTCTTCCCCTCTTTGGAGAAGAAACATATTCAACTCGATTTCGATGTGATGTTTACTCTTTAGTTGATTTTTCAGAGGAACCAACAGGATTCAAGATCTTTTACACAAGAGAATCTATCAGTTTGCATGTAAGTTTTCTTATGCTGGATCTGCAACTTATTTCTAGTATATATGAAGGCAAAGTTCACACTGATGGGAATTCATAGTCTTTTTACTTTGGTCCTTTATGCGAAAAAACATGTTGTGATTGTTCTATATAAAAAGACGAGAAGGGAATCAATTGAATTTAAGCTGCATGCAAGTGGAATTATAAGTTAGTCTTGAAACTGTTGAAATGCATACATGTCTCCTTGTTGTAAAAAGATTAGATCTGAGTATTTCTTTCTTTCTTGTGCATGTTGCAAAATATCCAATAAGGAAGCACTAAAGTATTCAACTCTTCGATTTTTCTTTCTACACAAGTCGTCACCAAATGTAGCTTGGAAGTAAGTTTGCTTGTGCTCAGGCTTTCGACTTATTTGTATTGCCTTGTGTGATTAATTAGCGTTGGTAATATTATCTACAGGGAGCACGAGCAAGTTGGCCTTCTAGTCTTCATCTACTCTTCTACTGTCATTGTTTGATTGGTATGTTTTTCTTTTCTTTTGAACTTTGTCTCTGCATTTGGCATAGAATTATAGGTTGTGTGTGGTCTGTGATGTGATGATTTTAGATTCTAGAAACTAGACTAAATTTCCCCAATAGTTCCTATTGATGGTTTGTGGTGAGACGATTTTTTTAGCATCAAGTGTGGTGAAATTGATTTAATTTGGACAATTGTTTGGCAAGATCTTTATTTTTTTGTTGAACAACCCAATCTGAACCCAATGATTTTTTATTTCTGGAGTAATATTTCACTATTTTGACACTGCATTTTGTAAAAGGTGCGTCATGGATAAAACATGGATGGATCAGCCTAGGTACATTATAAACCTATGATAGGCCAAGTGATGATCACAGTGCATAGAGCCATACATATACAGGTCCAGGATGATTAGTCACTAACAGCTGTATGGCTGTTAGTGACTAATCATCCTGGACCTGTATATGTATGGCTCTATGCACTGTGATCATCACTTGGTCTGCTATATATATAATACCTGGTTGGTGTATGTATGGAAGATCTAATATATTATTTCTATAAAATCAAGTGCATCTGTTCAATGTGATGACTTATATATAAACAACAGTAGATTTGTAAAATTATTCAAATTGTATTTGTATCTATATCTGCAGTACGGTTTTGCCGATAATTTAGTTGCTGGATAGAGCATGATACACAAAATACCTTGGAAATGATTTCGCCAACACAAAAACTGTCGGAAAAGGTTCTAACTGTCGGCGTAAGTCTTAACTGCCGGCAAAGGGTTAACTGTCGGCAAAAGTTTCAAACCGACGTAGGTGCCCTGTTTCGCTACACAAAAGTGTCGGGGATTCCTTTAACTATCGGTGAAAGTTTCACCAACGGCTTCTAACGCGACTGTTTCTAAACCGTCGACAAAACCTTTCAAGGGAGGTTATCTGTCAGTAAATATACCCTTTACCCACTATAAAAAGTGTCGGCAAAGGTATGTCGTGTTAAAGTGCTGCTGAGGACGAGCAGGACGCACAAGGCGGCAGCGACCACCTTTGAAGTGGCGGAACCAGCTGCTGAAGCCATGACGACGGATATGTTGGTGGTGGAGGACGTACGATCAGCCCAATGCAAAGAAAGAGATATTATATATAGCTAGCTAGCCGCAGGTATGATCCTCCTGCACCACAAATTAAAAGATGAAACCGGAAATCATGTTCATGCACGTCCTCTCGCAATTTACGGCCAAATAAGAAACCACATAATAGCAACTTATGACAAGAATAAGAAAATGCAAACGGATATCGCGTGGTGGAGGCAGCGTTCAGGGCGCGGGGTGGGGTTCTTCTAGCTTGAATGATGTGCATGATGCGGATGATTTTGACCCTAAATCTTCAATGAGCAAGAAAAGAAGGCTTGAGGAGAGATCCGGGCCATATATTTGTATGAAACTAGATTACTTTGGTACATAAATTTGGGTGGACTTAGATTAGACATGACTGTGGGGGTGGTTGAGTGGGTTGATTTAGTAAAGAAAATTTTGGTGTATATCATAGAGGGGTAAGATGAGGCTTAGCCCTACCAATAAGGGGTCAAACTTTTTTTCCTGAACTATTAATGTGTGCCGAAATATAGCGAAGTCTTTTTTTTATACTATAAGAAGAATAGGCACATGACATGAGTTTATCCCGTCAAAAACAATTGCACAATAGAAAAACCATCTAGGTGGACATAATCAAAAATTGTATGCATGTGCTTGATAGTTGAGTTGGTCTGGTTCTCGTGTTCTATTCTTTGTTGGTTGTCATGTTATTTCCATTTGTTTTGTTTGCGTGTGGGGATCGCTGCTAAATCATGTCCAAAATGGCATGCATGCATGGGTAGTCTATAAAAGACTATAAATTTGAGGGGTGTCACATCGTAGACACTGTTCATCCGACGTATCCACAGACTCAGATCACTGTAGATAAGGATCACGATGAACAGTACTCAACCCGATAAGGAACGGTACCGACCTTTTTTCACTGTTTGCTGTTGCCCGCACGAAGCGCGGGATTACCTGCTAGTTTTATATATATGCAGAGCACTTATATATGTCGCCGAAGCTGAATATAGTGCATGTTGTAGTGAAATCGATTCTTAGATAACAATAGTTTCTCATTAACATTTTACATATGGGAAAAATAAACTTTTTGATTCACAAGCCACAAAGAATCTGGTAATCCGTACTCATCAGTTGTTGTTCTCTCTTATTCATCACTTCCTCGTGCCTGCCTGCGTGCCTGCCCTACAGGTCGGCAGCCGGTAGCCACAACGTGTAGTTCGGCGGCATGAAGTGGCAGATCTGCTCCTCACGCGTGGCATTCAGCATCTCGAAGTAGCGGGCGTCCCAGCTCGTGGTGTTGGCGTGGCACATGGCGCCAACCCAACTCTACGGTGTTTTCTCTACCTTTAAACAAGAGCATCTCGGAGAGTCTCCAAAACATACTCAATGTAGATTTTTCAGCAAGAATGACAAAAACTGCTCTCCAATAACTCTTGATCTCAACTCACAATCTTTCTGCACTTGGGAAAATCGATCCAATATCGACGTGCAAATTTGGAGGTAGAAGGGATGTGGAAAGAATAAGGAATAATACAGGGTCCTGATGTAAATTTACGAGAGAAGGAAAATAAAGTATAAAAGTAGTTAAGATGATTTAGTTCAGAATTACTGATGCAAAATTGTCTTGTATATTTCTGATGCAATTGAAACAAAAATTAGACTGTTGATTGCTGAAAAGATAAGCTCGAAGTGAGTAACTACCACCTCCTTTAATTTCTCCATACATTCTCAAGGAAAAATACTATTCGCTCGCTGAAAAAATACGGATTAAAAGCCAGAGACGACCTCCAGTCTTGTGGTGATCAATAGATAGTCTCCCTTATAGAGGATCGGATGCAGTGGTCACTGTTTGGTCAAAATGTTCCTCTCAACTACAGCTAGCCTCCATGTGGACATGACATGCATGACATTCCTGTTCGGCTGGCTGAAAAAACAACCGATGCTGATGCTAATTTATTGTGAGCATAAAACACTATAATTTTGCTAAAAAGGTAGAGCTAGTAAGTTCAAGCGAACCCGGCCCTTCTACAAATCAAGCCAAATCACTGTCGGTCATTCAACCGGTGCAAGGCATCCGGTGAGGCCTCATCAACGGGCGACGGACAAGCAGGGTACGACTTGGATCGCGTTTCATATATTGCGTCTATATATTTTTTGAGCAGAATATATTGCGTCTATATATAATACGTGGGCTATAGACCATTGGGCCAATTTCCCGAAGCCCACGTGGGGACTCTAAAATCCAGAGGGCCTATAGTAAATTTATTCCACTTCCTCAAAAAACAAAAACTATTATAAACATCCACAATCCTCTCAAACACTCTGTCCCAAACGAATTTGCAATTCTAGCTTCCAATTTTTTTTCTAAAAGAACTCAATCAAGCTAGGTCATGATACAGTGGAGTTTGTTTCCTTTTGAAACCGCGCGTGCGATATCTACCTTGACTAATAGACCGCCACGATAAGAACAGATTAATTAGGTTCGCGGGCGTCATTTTACCTCAGCACTTAACATCATAGAATTGTAGAATTGGATTCATTTTGGGATCGAGTGAGCATTAAACATCAGTCGTGAAAACTCTGTTCTAGCTCATCTAGTGCACTACCTACCACGTTATTATTTTTTTCTAAAAAAACAGCTAATACATTATCAGTGTGTTTAAGAGCACTCCCAACGCTATATGTGGTTAGGATAATAATTTCCCGTACCATTTAATATGGTGGCCCACGTATGACATTTTACTGATGCGACAACAACATTAATAAAGAGGAGAAAAACATAAAAACTACAAGAAACATGGTCTTACGCAAAGAAACTAGATCTTCCATAAAAACAAAAAAGGATATATATATATATATATATATATATATATATACACAGAAGGGCTAACACCCGGACGTCTGGTGGCCCAGCCGCAGGAGGCGTCCGGATGCTGCTCACGTTCGAATGCATCGCACCTGCCACACCAACGTAACAAAGCCGTAACAAACAGGAGCGCGCCCGCCTCACCCCACCTACGGATGCGCGCCATTGAGGCATCTCCCGGCTGTAAGGAAAATGGACCCGGTGTCCATTTACTTTGGATTTTGGTGTTTGATGACTAACACAACCAAATTGGACTAATGAATTTGCAAGTGATTGTTTTGTAGTTCAATAGGGTGCAAGACGTGACTTGGACGAAGGCGATATGATGATCCGATGATCAATACCATAAGCAAGACCTTAGAAGCACGAGAGAAGACCCAAGATATCAAACAAAGTCCAAGCATGAAGATAGAAACCAAGCCGGACGTAAAATCACGAAGAAACGAGCTCACAGAGGTGACCGAACGCTGGACCGGACGCTGGTAGCACAGTGACTGGACGCCCCGATCAAGAGGCTCGGCAGCAGCAGCGACCGGACGCTGAACAAGCAAATCGACCGGAAGCAGGATAGCAGAGTCCGGTCGAGTACAGAGAGGTTCCAGAGCGGCGAAATTGCGACCGAACGCATCCGGTGGCATGTGACCGGACGCTGGCAGCGTTCGATCAGTTGATCGCGGCTCTAACGGTCGGGACGACTGGACGTGTCCGATCAGGACGACTTGAGCGTCCGGTCAGTAGCAGAAAAGCGAGATTTCGTCCCTAACGGCTACTTTCTCAGTGAGGCTTATAAATATAACCCCCAACCGGTCAAATGAAGAGTGTGGAGCTAAGGGAACATATCAATAGTGTTGATACAATATTTTAGTGATCTCTACTTGCATAGTGCTTAGTGTTTTATTAGGTGATTAGCGTAGGTGCTTAGGTTGATTAGACCACTGCTTATACTCTTGCTCTAGGTTTAGGCCTAGTGTTTAGTGAGGTTTGCATACCTCTTACTACTCGGTGCTTGCGTGCACTATTGTTGTATATCAGAGGGGCTTATAGTCTTACGAGATCACACCAACTGCGTTTGTGGTGTGACCGCCACCGTGTACCGGAGGAAACAACGCCCACGGCGTTTCGACCGGAAGCTTGATAGTGAAGACGGCGGGGAGCATCCGGGAGAGGCTTGCCGAAAGGCATGTCGGAGACCCACTTGCGCGTGGGGAAGGCCCGAGGCTATCCATAGAGTTACCCGACCGGGAGCTTGGCCCTTACGAGGGATTCCTTGCGAGGGGCTCTAACGAGGACTAGGGGGAAGCTTGCGCGCTTCTCGATACCTCGGTAGAAATACCAGAGTCATCGATGAGAGTTTGCATATCCTCTTTAACTTCCGCATTTACATTGATTACATTACTCCTTTTGCGGTAGATAGCAACACACTAGCAAAACAGTAGTTGCACATTTAGATAGTTTATCTTTTGCATAGGTTTTGCTAAGGTTAGAAAAAGAGGCCATAGTTTAGAGTTAGAATTTTAAGTCGCCTAATTCACCCTTCCCTCTTAGGCGTCACGGACCCCTAGGCCTCCATACTTTGACAGCGGATTGCGGCCCCTGATGCGGTGGAGGCTCCCGGCGTGGTGGAGGCGGCCGCGGCTGGCGGATGGAGGTGCCCCACCACGATGGAGTCGGCCACGGTGGGCGAAACGAGTCCGCGCGGCATGGTGGAGGCTGCTGAATGCGAGCGGACAGGGGTCAGGACCGCGTGGGCAAATGGAGACGGCCGTGGCGATCACTGATCAGGGCATGTAGCGCGGGCAACCGCACGGGTGAGGGCGCGCGGTGTGGACGGAAGTGAGCGGAGCGAGGCGTCGGGACGGACGAACGTATGCTTGCTAGCATTATCGATGCAGGTCGCCTGGTATCAAGTTCCCATTCGTACCGCTCTAGTATCTGGCGATGGGCCATTAGTGGCCGGGCCTAAAGTTGACACAAATAATCACTATCCTGGCCGATTCATAAGATGAGCCGCGCCAGCACACAGACCGTCCATGTCTGCACTCAAACATAAGCCTCCGTGCAGGATCCGTGTTGAGCGTCTTCAAGAGTCCTCTTGAACTTGATTCCCTTACATCCTCTTATAGGGTGCATCCGAACCAATTTTTTTTTTAATTAGTTCTCTCCCCTACGGTTCTTCCATCTCAAATATACTTTCTCCACTGTAAACTATAAGATATTTTGTTTTTTTCTTGATACATAGTTTTTGCTATATACTTAGATATGCACACTATGTATATATACATAGTGAAAACAGTATGTCTAGAAAAAAACAAAGCATCTTATAATTTGGAACGGATAGAGTAACATATAGGGTGGATAATATGTCACCTTAAATTTGTGTGTGTGAGAGAGGATGCTCGATCTGTATGGAATATATGGGTAGGAAGATTGTTGAAGGGTGATTTTTTTGTTGAATAAACCTTAATACGGCACCGAGCAGCCCGAGATAGCTGAGCTGAAAAACTCCACCTATAAAAGAGCAAGAAAAACATTGCTTGGAGCTACGTACTGGGGAGCCCATATTAGCTACTCCTACTTAGCTTAGGGTCCCAGCTTGATGCGAGACGAAACTGTCTCGGTCTAATGCCCTGCGAATGATGTAAACTAATTGAATTGCAGTCCAACTTGTCGGAATGTTCTTATCGAGTCCTTTCTTTCCACAAATGCCACCAAAAATATACATCAATGGCACCATCCAAATTTCTTTTGTCATCTTTCGAGACGCATAGCCTGCTCTTTCACACCTCAAAGCTTATTTAGATAGTGAACTTAACCTTTTTTCTTATTAAGAACATAAGTTAGCTATACTCCGTATATCAGTACAACTCAAAGCTGCTTAATTAGGTAATGTTTCCTCCGTATAGATAGAAGAACTTAAAATATGAGTCTGTCTATCAACAACCATGTGTTTTATACAGTTTCAACACATGGATTTTTTACACCGATAGAATTAAGATCCAACAACCTCCATCCTCCTTCCACCTCCAGCCTTCTTCTACCTCCAGACAATCACAAATCACAAGATCACAGATCCACAGATCTACATATCACAAGAAATAATTTTTTCTATGCAAGGACAAGAGGACAAATCGCGTCCATGTCTGATCGGAGGCTGTGACTGTGACGCTGACGACTGCGGACTGCCTGCTTGCTTTTCTACGAGTACTACTCCCACGACTCCGGACCATTTCATTTCTGCGGCCGCGCATGGGACCGGAAGCGGTCGGCTCCAAGATGAAGGGTTGTCCACAGTTGAAAAGAGAGAGACGGAGAGAGAGAAAATTCATGTGTTTTTTTATGCTAAAACACATGTGTGTTATATAGCATTTTTTGAAATTATTAGCTACATCCTGAATGTGGCCATGCATGATGTCCCTCGATCATCTTGCATATACTTCCACGTGCACATGCAAGGCCGGTATACATTCACATTATTGCTCCAGTATCGTCGCCTAGAACAACAAGTTGCATGGGCTCCAAAAAAAGAACATCCCATGCGCCTGCGTCTCAGGCGCTGGAATTTTTATTCATTCATTATATAATTGTTGCATCCGCCCCGCGTCGATCGCATTCGAGCGCAAAAGATAATGCCGTGTCCACTCCATCAGCTGGAACCTGGATACCATCGCCTTTGCTTTCATTTAATTTCATCAAAGAGAAAAGAGATGAAAGTGATAGGTCAACATTGTCGTTTAGGAGTTCAGGACGCAGGTAATATGTAAGAGAAGCAGAGTACGTCGGCGCATGCATGCACGGTTTCAGGAATTCAGCAAAAACTAGACTTCGCTACGGCACCGAACTGCAAGCTAGCCTTCACACCGTATCGTCTGCTGCGAATGCGAATCCCATTTCTCTACTTGCACCTGCGTTCACACTCTACCGACCGGACGCGACGCGGCTGAGCTGCTCTTTTCCCCGCGTCGTGCCGCGCGCGCAAAGCTATAAAAGACGTGCCTCGGTTCTGCCAGCGTTGGATCGGATCATCCAAAGCCACCGTCCTACAGCTCTGACTGAGAATCCCCGCCAGCGCCGGCCTCCCTTCCTGCTGCCTCTCCTTCCTCGAGCACCTCGATCGCCGCCGATCACCTCCGCCTTCCATCGTCCCACCTTCTCATCACGAACCAAGCTGGTCGCGCGAGCTAATAAGAGATGACGTGGCCTACGCCGCTGTTCCTGTACGCGCCGTCGCCGTTCGTGGCGGGGGCGTCGGCGGCGGGTGCCGTCGTGATGGCCTTCCTGGCCATCTCCGAGTTCCGCGGCGACAACCTGACCTACTCCAAGTTCTGGCGCGGCCGCGGCGGCCAGGGACGGGAGACGCAGCAGCAGCAGCAGCAGCGGGCCGCCGGCGCCCTCCTGGTGTCAAGCCGACTCGGGATGCTGCTGCTCTACGCCCCGGCGCTCGTCGCCGCGCTCGCCTCCTTCGCCGTGCCGGGCGCCGTCCACGGCGCGCGCGCGCACCTCCTCAGCGCCGCCATCGCCGTCCACTTCCTCAAACGCGTCCTCGAGGTACGTAAAAAAAAACCAAAATCGAACCACGTGTTCTTTTTACTGCTCTATGAATTTTACTACAGAGCACGGTATATATAATTCTCTCTCTCGAATCTCCATCAGGTACTTTTCGTCCACCGGTACAGCGGGAGCATGCCGCTGGCGACGTCACTGCTAATCGCCGGCTGCTACCTGTTCAACGGGGGCACCATGATCTACGTGCAGCACCTCAGCCGCGGCCTCCCGGAGCCCGCCGTGGACCTGCTCTACCCCGGCGTGCTCGCCTTCGCCGTCGGCCTCGCCGGCAACTTCTACCACCACCGCCTCCTCTCGAGGCTGAGAGCCGGAGGCGACGGCGGCGACAAGAAGGGGTACAAGATCCCTACAGGCGGCCTGTTCGGGCTCGTCACCTGCCCGCACTACCTCTTCGAGATCCTCGCCTTCTTCGGGTTCGCCATGATCTCGCAGACGCTGTACGCGCTACACCGTCGCCGTGGGCACGGCGGCGTACCTCGCCGGCCGGAGCTTCGGCCACCAGGAGGTGGTACGCGTCCAAGTTCGACGAGTTCCCGTCCAGGATCAAAGCTCTTGTGCCCTATGTCTGGTAGTGTGTGTAAACTCGTAATGAGTTGCAACTTGCAAGCAGACTTTTGCCGCCTGTATTCTTTATGTGTGATAATAAGAGATGGCGACCTTCTCTCAAAGTGCTATGGATTGACGTGGATATATAGTGTGTCTATCATTAATACTACTTTTCAAGGAAAAATAATATAAAAAATTATTTACTACATAGTGTAGATCACATCAAGCTCTATAATTTTGGTATAAAGTTTGTATTCGTCTAAGTTCTTTGAAGCTACTAAATTTTTTGGGATAAAATTTTAGAGACCACCTCTGTCAATCAGTTTTTAAGGACGCAACCTTTCAATGTCTGCCACTGTTAATAGCCATTTAACAGAGTTAGTTTTCTTAGGATATACAACCGTTTAGCTAAGACCTACCCCCCTGACCCCTGAACACTAACAGAGGCGGCTGCTAAAAATCTCAACCTTTGTTAATCATATATGGCTCGTCTTGTGAAATTCTTTTTAAATAGTGTGATAAGTGCCTTTGACAAGATTTAGTTGAAACTTCCCGAGATGAGGCTATTGTTGCATATAATGTGTAAATTCATTTAGGGTGCTTTACCAACCTAACTCCACGAGTCCAGTTACTGCATTTTGCTGAATTTGAGGTTTGCAGGCTAACGAATTGATAGAGCTAGTCTCTGTACTGTCCAAACTAATCTCCGTGTGCCGTGGAGTCAAAACTCCCAGCAAGGTGGTTGGTTCATTCTCCGTTAGTCACTTTCCAGAGACTCCATGTACGATTATATATAATGACACCATTACCGGTTGCTATTTCCGGTTCACACGTGAAACTATATATTATATTAACTCTATATTATATTGTGCCAAGACGTATCATTCAGAGATATTCTTTGATCTGGCTGGACCCGGATCAGGTCTCTCTGAAGTCTGAACGATATCCTCATGGCGTCCGTCCTTTTCTGGATGAGACCGACACGCCCCTGTCCCCGCGCCGCGCACCCTCGTCCATGCCTCGCACCGCACGCCAACCGCGCCTCGCGCTGCGCACTCCAGCCCGCGCCATGCGCCTCGTGCCTCGAACCGTGGCCGCGATCTGTCTGCTTGGCGACCGTCCGCGTCGACCACCACGTAGAAAACGATTTTTGTTTTGGGTAATGGTTCGATTTTTTTTTTTAGGGTGACCGGTGATGGAGCCGTCTCTATAGTGACGTGCTTGGGTGTCCATACACCAGCCGCTCCTACAAATAGAACAGCAGGGGCAGCTGGTGTTACGAGCCGCCCCTACAAATAGGGTCTGATTTGTAGGGGCGGCTCAATCACCAGTCGTCCCTGGAAATGGTATTTGTAGGGGTGGCTAGTGATTGAGCCGTTCCTAAAACTGGCCCCGTATTTATAGCTCCGATTTATAGGGGCGGCTCAATCACCAGCCGCCCCTACAAATGCCCCCCATATAAAACAGATGCAGCACATTCTTTCTTCTCGGGTCACTCACTCCAACCCGTGAAAGAAAGGTGGGGAGACCTTGGGCACCTCCTAAAAATTGCTCTACTAAGGGGGGAAGATTTTGATCTCAAATCCTTTGGTGGAGAGGTTGTAGAAGGAAAGAAAATATAACACCCCTGGTGTTACGAGCTTATTTAGCGTCGCGATTTAGGGCTAAGTAAAATTTCCGTAACGAGTTCTCGGAATTTTTGATTTAAAACATACGTGAAGTGATAAGCGAATCTTGTGTGTCTTAGTTTCGCGAACTCAAATTAAACGCTCCAGTTAAACTGCACCGTGCGTAGGAATATTTGTGAATGTCCGATAACGATGCTATCGAACGATTTGATCTTTAAGATTCGGCATGACGAGCAACTGTTATAATAGAATAAAAGTCCTTAATAAATAGAATGATATATATATATATATATATATATATATATATATATATATAGACTCACGGGTCTATTTTTATATGCATGAACGGTGACGAGAGTTTTTATTTGGCAGTAAAAATCTGTCCTCTCTGTACAAGTTGACCGACTGTGGCTTGTTGTTTTCTTTCAATCAGTCTCTGTCTGCCGTGTCTCTCTGTCTTTGTTTGTCGCTGCACCACTATTCCCTCTGCCTGGCATGCAGGCCGGCCGTCCTAGCTGCTGCTGCTGTCTCCTACCCTGCTTTTTGAGCAAGCCGCTAGGCCGCACCGCAGAGGCCGAGTCACCGGGCTCGCAGGCGCCACCGAGCCCTTGGTCGCGCTGCTGTCTTGCGCCTGCGCCCGCCTTGGCTGCGTTTTTCCTCCACCGCAGCCGAGCGGAGGCGTCCCAGCTTCGCGCGCCGAGCCGCCTCACCAGCCTCCGAGCCCTGCTGCCTCGCGCGAGCATCCGTCTGACCGTGCCGCGCCCCAGTCCGAGCACACTGGTTCGTGCACCTCCCTGCGACCTGCTGCTCCAGCCTGCACCACCGCCTCGCCGTGGCCGCTGCAAGGCCACCGCGCGCGGGGGTGCGCGAGCGCCCCTCGGCTGCTCGGAACTGCTGCCCCGGGTCTGCAGCGCCGTCCTTTTTCTCCCGTATGCGTGCCCCTCAGCCCGTGCGCGAGCACGCTATGCCGCCGGTGCCGTGGCGCTTGATGCGTCGTGGCTGCGCCTCCCACCACCACCGCACCCCTCCTTTTCCTCCTCCGTCACGCTGGTGTGTGGCCGTCGTGCCCGCCTGCCATCCGGTCGCCCGCGCCCTGTCCTCGCCGAGTCGCCATTAATCAGAGCCGCCGCTGCCGGTTTGCCACCTTCCGCGATTGCACGGGCAGGCTGCCGTGGGGCAGCTCGGGCCTTGCCGTGGCCGGGTCGTGGTCGTGCGAGTTCCCGGGCCACTCTCCGGCGGGTCTTCTGCCACCGCCGTGCCTTCCCGGCCGGGATTGGTCGCCGGCCGGAGCTTCCCTGCCGGTGCTCTACTTTGGTGAATGAAGAAGAGGAGGTCTAAGGGTATGAATCCAAACCAAAAGTTTATACAAGGTTCTTAGTGCGAAATACGCGACTCGAATGAATAGTACCTGCTGGACTACGCTTTAGTTTCGAAGTAAGAACGAGGGCCTTTTCGCAAATGTGCGGAGCACCTGCCACGCTGGGCCGGCCTGAGGACACCTTTGCTGGGCTGCGGCCTTGCATCGTGCGCCTAGGGCCTGTTCGCCCACGTCGGGCCGCCGCTGCCCCGCTGGGCTGGCCGGTTACCACTCCCGCTGGCCGCCTGCGTCGATTGGGCCTGTGTCCGCTGGCCGCTTCTGGTTGCAGGCCGCGCGCACGGCTTGCTGGGCCGTCCGTGTTCGCGCGCCTGGGACGGCCTGCTCGATCCCCGACTGGGCCGCTCGTGCCCGTCCCTTGTGTTGGGCCGTGTCCCCGTGCCTGGGCCGCGCCCCGCCTGGGCCTAGCGTGCTCTCGGCTGCTGGACTGATAGGGCGTGGCCGCTGGCTCTCTATTTTCTAAATGTTTTGCTAATATATGTTTCTAGCTAACTTGTAAAAGCGAGATAAAAATTGTGTAAGTGTCCAAAAATAGTGAAACCAGATTGGTTGAGTTCCTAAAATCGTGATCTACGTAATAGTGTATTTTATTCGCATAGGTTCGGTATGTTTTTAGGGTTGCTCTAATTATTCTAAAATGCTTAATATTGCTAAAAAGAGAACTTGTAGGAATTATTGTGATGAATTGGTAATATTGCTGAATCTGAAATTTGTACAGTAGATCCCTAGCAATATTAGGTACTCACTGTAATTGTTGTAGCTCCGGAATAATTAGTTGGCTAGATAGATAATGATGTCCTATTGCGAATAAAGATTAAAGTGATAGAAACAAAATAAAGAAGCAACTTGGGTTTATATAACTAAAATAATCGTTGGGAAATAACGTCTTATTCGACAACGTGTATATGTAGCCTAAGTACGGTCGTCGTTAGAACTAGCTCGTTGACTCGAGAGGCGTACTGTCGTATTTTGCGAGTCACGATTGCAGTTGACTAATTACATCTTTGCATTGCATCGCATACATATCATATAGGTACGATGATGGATCAACGGATCAAGCGAAGGATGATTGGGAATTCGAAGATGGTGTAAGGGTATTCTCTCCAGGAGATGATGCAGTAGGCTTCTATCCAGTGGATGGTGGATGATCTGAAGATGCAGACACTAACTTTTTAATATATCTTACCCAGGCAAGCCCCGGTGCATAACCCCTACTTTTCTACAGTTTAAATTTTATTTGTGCATCAAGTTTTAAGGAGTTGAATGAAAAACCCACTTGCATATATATATATATCTTTATCCTATGAGTCTTACTAGTATGACAGGATCGTGTAGATTACTATGCTACAGGACTCCGATAGAAGTCGAGTGATTGCCTGTCACTCGCGAGATATAGGAAATATGTTACAATATGATTATCACCTGGAATATATAAAATGGTGGAAAGGAAAATGGTGACCGGGCAGGGATATGATTTGGGTATTGGTGGGTGTAAGAAGTTGTGTCACCGCGAAGGCGGGTCATAGCTTGGTTACACCGTCTTTCCCTATCTGGTCGGTTAAGGACCGATCATTGCATATGACTCTAGGCAGGTCACATACTTATTATCCCGAGCACATACTTGTGTATGGGCACTTGGAAGACTTGTTGCTCTCTTGTTGCGGATCCGGCTCTTTCCGGACCGACTGTTAGGGTTTTATTTTGGTGGAGGAGGTCCTTGCACCGCACTGAGTCCAGGACTCAGGGGCGGGGGCTTGGAGTCCCAGTTTGGATGGGGACCTGGACACCCGGGATAGGAGAGTGATGGGTTGGTCCTGCTTGTGCCCGGGGTACAAGCGGGCGTGTGTTTTCGGGGTACCCAGCTGGGGGCATTGATTCGCGAATCGCCGAGCTATCCGGTACGGCTTGTCTGCGGTTTAGCATCATAGTAAGAACTGAAAGATGGAAGATGGACAAAGGAAATCTGATTGCTTACCACCTGCTTGAAAGTAGCACAGGTGCTTACATAGAATGGTTAGTTAATGAACCAATGCGGCTATTAATAACAATCGAATGTAAGGACGCACGCTTAGTAATGCTTCCTGCAAATGCAATAAACCCACAAACCAAATAGCCTTGCATATCCTTAGAGTCTTTTCTTTTCTCCTATCGGGTAAGTCTTGCTGAGTACAATTGAGTACTCAGGGTTTTATTCTCCCTGTTGCAGGTGACAGGTGGATGCTAGAGCTGACCTTTGTGTGTGGATTCCTCCTGGTGGGCTCAGCGAGGATTTCCTTTACGTTGTGATCGTAGTCGTTATTTATAACTCTCACCAAATGTTTTTATGAATGAAAGTATTACAACTGTGTCATAATTTACGTATCAATAATTCATCATGCCATGATTAGATATTTATTTCCGCTGTAATTTTGATCACATGTTTATATTCTGCTGTATATTAAATTATTTATAACTCTGATAACATGATTTCATTCCGCTGTTATATTAATAAATATTATACTCTGATGTTGTATTAAAAGTGATGTAAGAAATGGTTACGAATGATGTAAGCTTTATTCTCTCATTTGTGATCCTGATGGCAAAAATGTGGATTTTCGGGGTCTCCCGTGGGGTGTGCCCGACGGAACCGAGTAATCTAGTGTTCTCCCTTGAGCGCTTAGTGTCTAATGGAAGACAAGCACTCCTGTGAGGCATTAGATTAGGCGGTTCTGCCACAGGTGGTATCAAAGCGCAAATGAGAAAGCAAGGCTTCGAAAACCTTTTCTAAACTAAAATTTGACAACCCAAGGTTGCAAAAAGTTAGGACATTTATATGTGAAGTTATATAAGTAGCCCTATTACTATGGTTATGTATCCAGGATAGATGGCACTCTGCTGACTTAGATAGGCTTGATCAAGTTTTCTGCAGGTACACTGACTCGAGCATAGTCCGATAGTATCGACTAGTTACAGGGAGAGAACGATGTGCCAAAAATCTAAGAACGGTTGCCCTATATGTTGGCAACAGTGGAAGGACGTATAGGATGTGCATTCATGCATATCCTGTTTGTGCATTGTAGTACTCATATTACTTGCAGATACACCATCCTTAGGTGTCACGCGTGTCGTATTATGCATGTCTGACTCGTTCCTATTCTAGAGTTAGGTCTGTACTGTGGCTTCGTGTTTCGCGTTCGCCCATGGTTTGCGCCAGTCGTGACCCATGTCTCTCTGTACCCCCTTTCTACGCTCTTGTCAGACCCTTGCCCTACAGTCGTACTAGTCAGTAATGGCATCGCACGTCGCTCGCCTCGAACGCGCGGGATTTGGTCGATCCGCCATAGTGATCTCGCGCGGGAACCCTGGTGAACCGTGCCAGGACCACTGAACGCTCTGCCTTTATAAGCAGAGCCTGACTTAGCCATTGGTACCACCACTCAGCGCACTTTAGCTCGCTTATTTTCCTTTGAGCCAGCTTTTCGCTCAGCCTTCCTTGCAACCACCGCCAAAGATGGCAGGAGCCTGGGTTAGTACCTACTGCCTGAACATTGAGGGTTTTCCCAAAATCCTGCATGCCACCCTGCAAAAGCTCGGAGTCAATGATCGCCCCAAGTATGAGGGCCGGGAGTATGAGGAGCATGGCACTGAGCGGTGTGAGGTTACCGTCTACATCGGGAAAAGTGAGGAGTTTCCCAACATCACTGAAGCCTAGAGTGTGACCGCAACCGGGTTTTGCTTCATCGACACATACCAGGTTGTGGCCCGCAAAGCCTTGCGGTACCTCTGCCAGATCTATGAGGAGCCCATTGCCCGTACCCCCATGCGGTTCTTTCCTCCTTTGGACAAGAATCGGCGGGCATGGAGGGCCCGCATGGAGGCTTTGCAAGGACGAGATGTGCAAGAGGACAGTCTCACCATGGTGCACTTGACCATGTACCTGCTTGCTCTGGATGAGCAGTACGACCGTCAAGCCTTGGAGCTGAGGGCGTGCCTTCGGTGCGCCGAGGAAGCCGAGATCTTCAATCGGATGCTTCAGGTGCAGCTCGCCGAAGCGCATGCCAGTGCTGCAACTGCTGAGAGCCGGGAGACTGCCATGTCGGACGCTCTGAAGGAGGCTAAAGATCGGCATGTCCATCAGCTACAGGTAGCCTATCTTTTCACCAGGGCCGAGCGGAGGACGATGGCTGCTGAAAGGCAGGATGCCCCAATTTTAGAAGGGATCCCTATCCACCCGCCAGAGAGAAGAAGAACCAGTGTTGCAGCACCACCCGCACCTCCACCCTCGGAAGTGTCCAAAGAAGAACCCTTGATTCCCCTCGCTCAGCCGTTGTCCCGCAAGGATGTAGACTAGTTGCCTTGGGGCGCTGTACCCGTAGTAGTAGTGTTTTTCGTTGCTATCCCCCTATATTGTACTCTTGCCGTTGTTGTCGTCCATAGTTGTTGAGATCATCCAAACATAGGTGAATGCTAGGCCATGAATGTGAGCCTGAATGCATGTATGTTGTACCCATATAAGACCGTTGGAATATGCATTTTAATTATTTCGTTGTGTTTATTGTGTTCCTTTACTTTAAGTCTCGTTAGACGTGCTCCAAGTTTTCAAGGGCGATGTTAAGTGAGTTGCAAGAAAAGTTGCCATTCAGATACCAGCAGATCAGCCGTGATTGGATAATATAGGACACTGTATCGACTAATGGTGGATGTCCCAAGAGAACACTTGGATCTCTTTAAACCAAATCCGTCGTTGGATTTGAATTCTTTATCCCTTGTTGTGAAGGGAACCCTTGTTGTTTGAATTTTCCATTGCAATACTTCCCTTATTCTGTGGTCTATGACCCCACTGCCTTCATGGCGTGTAATTTGGTAGTAGTTGCCTGGTTAAAAGCTTGGTGCCACGACGAAACCGAGGGCTCCCTATGGAACAACTGCCACATGGTGACGCTGCTCGGCACACGCTGGTATCGAGGTTGTTGACCAAGTACCTTTACCAAGTTACACCGCCGTACCGTTTTGTTTTAAAAATTTTCTCCTTGGAAATGTTTAAGTGTTCAAATGGGAAGTCCACAATGGGTTGATGCAGAGGTGTTCTATCAAGGTAAACAAGAGATGGTTTGGAGAAAGAAAGTATGACATGATCTGGGTTTACAGAAAAGACGGATGTGGTCAAGGAAGAAAAGCAAAAGAAGAGTAGTAACGGAAGGTTAGCCATGGATAGTCGTAAAAGTCTGAGTGGACGTCTTGTCCAAAGCCTTGTGCTTAGTTGACCGCTACGCATGTTGGGTCATTTCGCTGCGTGCCCTGCGAACGCCGTCGGTGTCGGGTCAATTATCGTCCCGTTTTCACGTGGCCGCGGCATCGTGCAGTGCTCACCACCTTTGTGCACTGTGCACTTCTCCTTTTCCCAGCATCCGGTCGGCTCTTGACTCTTGTGCCTTCGTCCTTGTACCGGACCCCCCATTTCTCTCTCCTTTCCTTCTTCTTTTGGTGACATGACCGCCCGCACGCCTGTCTCGTCGAGCGGACCTCCTCTCTTCTCCTTTATTTTTTCCCCTGCCGCTCGCACAGGAAGCGCACCATGTTTTCGATCTTATCTCCACAGCATGCACCGCCTGTGTACCCCAGCCTCGCCGCATCCGCCTCTGGTGTGTTGCTTCCCCTCTCCATTCGCCTCTATAAATACCTTTGGTCCTTGCCCTTCTTCTTCATCCCTATTCCCCCGTATTCGAAGCATAGCTACGAGATCTAGTCGACGTTGTAAAGCTAGGTTCGTCAGTTTGAGGTGATGATGTGATCTGAAAAGAAGAAGAAAGGATCCGGTTTGTCAAAGAAGTTCAAGTTCCCTTGGTTAGTTGACCTTAGGATTCACGATGTTTTACTTCTCAGTCAACTGTTTCTGGATTTGTTGGTGCTACGCCATGAGTTGGATAATTATTATCTTGTTGTTTCTCCATTGTCCTCGTCTATCTCAACTTCTGGATTAGATCTCGGTTGTATCAAGTTGCTCTTAACCATGTATCCCTAGATCCCGGTGTGGGTTTAGTATTCGAAGTCGTGTAATATTTCATGTAATCCCTGATCTACGTAATGTGATCGCGTTTCCCCTTTTTTGGTTCCAGCTTCGAATCTCGGGATGAGATTCTTTTTAAGGGGGGTTGGTTGTAACACCCCTGGTGTTACGAGCTTACTTAGCGCCGTGATTTAGGGCTAAGTAAAATTTTCGTAATGAGTTCTTGGAATTTTTGATTTAAAACATACGTGAAGTGATAAGCGAATCTTGTGTGTCTTAGTTTTGCGGACTCAAATTAAACGCTCCAGTTAAACTGCACCGTGCGTAGGAATATTTGTGAATGTCCGATAACGATGCTATCGAACGATTTGATCTTTAAGATTTGGCATGACGAGCAACTGTTATAATAGAATAAAAGTCCTTAATAAATAGAATGAGATATATATATATATATATAGACTCACGGGTCTATTTTTATATGCATGAACGGTGACGAGAGTTTTTCATTTGGCGGTAAAAATCTATCCTCTCTGTACAAGTTGACCGACTGTGGCTTGTTGTTTTCTTTCAATCAGTCTCTGTCTGCCGTGTCTCTCTGTCTTTGTTTGTCGCTGTGCCACTATTCCCTCTGCCTAGCATGTAGGCCGGCCGTCCTAGCTGCTGCTGCTGTCTCCTACCCTACTTTTTGAGCAAGCCGCTGGGCCGCACCGTAGAGGCCGAGTCACTGGGCTCGCAGGCACCACCGAGCCCTTGGCCGCGCTGCTATCTTGCGCCTGCGCCTGCCTTGGTTGCGTTTTTCCTCCACCGTAGCCGAGTGGAGGCGTCCCAGCTTCGCGCGCCGAGCCGCCTCACCAGCCTTCGAGCCCTGCTGCCTCGCGCGAGCATCCGTCTGACCGTGCCGTGCCCCCATCTGAGCGCACCAATTCATGCACCTCCCAGCGACCTGCTGCTCCCGCCTGCACCACCACCTCGCCATGGCCATTGCAGCGCCGCTGCCAGGCCACCACGCGCGGGCGTACGCGAGCGTCCCTCGGCTGCTCAGAACTAGCTGCCCCAGGTCTGCAGCGCCATTCTTTTTCTCCCGTATGCAGTGCCCCTCAGCCCGTGCACGAGCACGCTATGCCACCGGTGCCATGGCGCTTGATGCGTCGTGGCTGCGCCTCCCACCATTGCCACACCCCTCCTTTTCCTCCTCTGTTGCAGTGGTGTGTGGCCGTCGTGCCCGCCTGCCTGCGTGTGGTCATCGTGACTGCGCGCCATCTGGTCGCCCGCGCCCTGTCCTCGTCGAGCCGCCATGAATCGGAGCCGCCGCTGCCAGTTTGCCACCTTCCGCGGTTGCGCGGGTAGGCTGCCGTGGGGCAGCTCTAGCCTTACCATGGCCGAGTCATGGTCGCGCGAGTTCCCGGGCCACTCTCCGGTGGGTCTTCCACCACCGCCGTGCCTTCTCGACCGGGATTGGTCGCCGGCCGGAGCTTCCCTGCCGGTGCTCTGCTTTGGTGAATGAAGAAGAGGAGGTCTAAGGGTATGAATCCAAACCGAAAGTTTATACAAGGTTCTTAGTGCGAAATACGCGACTCTAATGAATATTACCTGCTGGACTACGCTTTAGTTTCGAGTAAGAACGAGGTCCTTTTCGCAAATGTGCGGAGCACCTACCACGCTGGACCGGCCTAAGGCCACCTTTGCTGGGCTGTGGCCTTGCACCATGCGCCTTGGCCGTTTGAACGCGTTGGGCCACCGCTGCCCCGCTGGGCTGGCCGGTTACCACTCCCGCTGGCCGCCTGCGCCGATTGGGCCCGTGTCCGCTGGGCCGCTTCTGGTTGCAGGCCGCACGCACGGCTTGCTGGGCCATCCGTGTTCGCGCGCCTGGGACGGCCTGCTCGGTCCCCGACTGGGCCGCTCGTCCCCATCCCTGTGTTGGACGTGTCCCCACGCCTAGGCCGCGCCCCGCCTTGGCCTGCGTGCTCTCGGCTGCTGGACTGATAGGGCGTGGCCGCCAGCTCTCTATTTTCTAAATGTTTTGTTAATATATGTTTCTAGCTAACTTGTAAAAGCGAGATAAAAATTGTGTAAGTGTCCAAAAATAGTGAAACCAGTTTGGTTGAGTTCCTAAAATCGTGATCTATGTAATAGTGTATTTTATTCGCATAGGTTCGGTTTGTTTTTAGGGTTGCTCTAATTATTCTGAAATGCTTAATATTGCTAAAAAGAGAACTTGTAGGAATTATTGTGATGAATTGGTAATATTACTGAATCTGAAATTTGTACAGTAGATCCCTAGCAATATTAGGTACTCACTATAATTGTTGTAGCTTTGGAATAATTAGTTGGCTAGATAGATAATGATGTCCTATTGCGAATAAAGATTAAAGTGATAGAAACAAAATAAAGAAGCAACTTGGGTTTATATAACTAAAATAATCGTTGGGAAATAACATCTTATTCGACAACGTGTATATGTAGCCTAAGTACGGTCGTCGTTAGAACTAACTCGTTGACTCGAGAGGCGTACATCGTATTTTGCGAGTCACGATTGCAGTTGATTAATTACATCTTTGCATTGCATCACATGCATATCATATAGGTACAATGATGGATCAACGGATCGAGCGAAGGATGATTGGGAATTCGAAGATGGTGTAAGGGTATTCTCTACAAGAGATGATGCAGTGGGCTTTTATCCAGTGGATGGTGGATGATCTGAAGATGCAGACACTAACTTTTTAATATATCTTACCCAGGCAAGCCCCGGTGCATAACCCCTACTTTTCTGCAGTTTAAATTTTATTTGTGCATTAAGTTTTAAGGAGTTGAATGAAAAACCCACTTGCATATATATATCTTTATCCTATGAGTCTTACTAGTATGACATGATCGTGTAGATTGCTATGCTACAGGACTCCGATAGAAGTCGAGTGATTGCCTGTCACTCGTGAGATATAGGAAATATGTTACTATATGATTATCACCTGGAATATATAAAATGGTGGAAAGGAAAATGGTGACCGGGCAGGAATATGGTTTGGGTATTGGTGGGTGTAAGAAATTGTGTCACCACGGAAGGCGGGTCATAGCTTGGTTACACCGTCTTTCCCTGTCTGGTCGGTTAAGGACCGATCGTTGCATATGACTCTAGGTAGGTCACAGACTTATTATCCCGAGCACATACTTGTGTATGGGCGCTTGGAAGACTTGTTGCTCTCTTGTCACAGGATCCGGCTCTTTCTGGACCGACTAGTTAGGGTTTTATTTTGGTGGAGGAGGTCCTTGCACCGCACTGAGTCTAGGACTCAGGGGCGGGGGCTTGGAGTCCTAGTTTGGATAGGGGACCTAGGACACCCTAGGATAGGAGAGTGATGGGTTGGTCCTGCTTGTGCCCGGGGTATAAGCGGGCGTGTGTTTTGGGGTACCCAGCTGGGGGCATTGATTAGCGAATCGCCGAGCTATCCGGTACGGCTTGTCTGCGGTTTAGCATCGTAGTAAGAACTGAAAGATGGAAGATGAACAAAGGAAATCTGATTGCTTACCACCTACTTGAAAGTAGCACAGGTGCTTACATAGAATGGTTAGTTAATGAACCAATACGGCTATTAATAACAATCGAATGTAAGGACGCACGCTTAGTAATGCTTCCTGTAAATGCAATAAACCCACAAACCAAATAGCCTTGTATATCCTTAGAGTCTTTTCTTTTCTCCTGTCGGGTAAGTCTTGCTGAGTACAATTGAGTACTCAGGGTTTTATTCCCCCTGTTGTAGGTGACAGGTGGATGCTAGAGCTGACCTTTGTGTGTGGATTCCTCCTAGTGGGCTCAGCGAGGATTTCCTTTACGCTTGCGATCATAGTCGTTATTTATAACTCTCACCAAATGTTTTTATGAATGAAAGTACTACAACTATGTCATAATTTACGTATCAATAATTCATCATGCCATGATTAGATATTTATTTCCGCTGTAATTCTGATCACATGTTTATATTCCGCTGTATATTAACTTGTTTATAACTCTGATAACATGATTTCATTCCGTTGTTATATTAATAAATATTATACTCTTATGTTGTATTAAAAGTGATGTAAGAAATGGTTATGAATGATGTAAGCTTTATTCTCTCATTTGTGATCCTGATGGCAAAAATGTGGATTTTCGGGTTCTCCCCTGGGGTGTGCCCGATGGAACCGAGTAATCTAGTGTTCTCCCTTGAGCATTAGTGTCTAATGGAAGACGAGCACTCCTGTGAGGCATTAGATTAGGCGGTTCTGCCACAGAAAATGCTATTCCACACTTTTTTAAAGTTTTAATGGTTGGTTAGTGAGTAATTAGAGTTTTGTTTTTCTCTCTCTTCTATGGTGCTTGAGCTATTTATGAGCAAATTAGGCCCAACTTTTAAATGTACTAGGGTAAATTAGGGAGGGAAACAAGATCATACCCTTATTTGGTCCATGTTTCTTGATTTTAGTGAATAATTAGTTAGTTTCATGTGCATGTGATCTAGATCTCGGGTTTGTTTTTTTTATTAATTTCATTTTTGTAAATTTATGTTTGATAAAATTGGACTAGGGTTTGTATGAAAGATATTGGGTAAAGTATAATTATTGCTAATTGTTGTCTTTGAAATTATTTATTGTAATCAATAAATATGTATTTTAATTATTTATGGATAAATGTGCCATTAATTAATTTTCCTCTACCATGGTGTGTTTGTATGCTTCATGTAATTATATTAGATTTATATTCATATATATCTGAGGTATATACAATTATTCTCAAATAATTATTACTTTGATTCATTTTTATATATATCTGAATAAGTAGTCCTTTAATGTTTGTTTTGTTGTTGATGTAAAAGATGGAGTACATGAACTCTTAGATGTATGGTTCGTTAAGGTTCAAGGCAGGTTTTCGTGAAGAGGTGGATAAATTTATTGAAGCCACAACGAAGCATGCAACGATATTGAAAGAGAATAAGGATACAATTATTTGCCCCTATAAAGATTATAAGAACCGTATGGTATGGACAGATGTGACTATCATCAGATCATATTTGATTATGTGAGGATTTGTTGAGGACTACACAGTGTGGATTCATCATGGTGAAACTGGTTATTGTTAACGATGAGGATGAGGAGGAATACGACGACGAAACCATAGAATCCCTGTCCCAATATTTAGCAGAGCTTGATGCACGAATGGATTTTGAGTTTGGTAATGAACAAGGTGGTGATGCTGGTGGTTGGGATGGTAACGACGAAAGTGGTGCCAATAATGATGGTGGAGCACGTGTCGGAGATGAAGATGATTTAGAGGACATGATTCGAACCATTGAACTAGAGATTTTACTAAATAGCCCGAAAGGTCTAGAAAAATTTGGAAAGAGTGACAAAAGCATCGAAGGAGACTGTGTATGGTGTTGAAAAGGGTTGTCCGACACATTAGACATTGCTACATTTTATGCTTGAGCTGCTCATCCTGAAGGCTAAGTACGGCTGGTCAGACTGTAGTTTCAATGATCTATTGCATCTCCTATCATGGGTGCTGCCACAACCAAACTAAGTTCCTGCCAACACATACCAAGTGAAGAAGGTCATAAGTCCATTGACAATGGGGGTTGAAAAAATACATGCATGCCCCAACCACTGTATACTTTTTCGTGGTGAAACGTTCAAGTCACTAGATAAATGTCCCCGGTGTGGGGCCAGCCGGTACAAGAACAATGATCTTTATGGTGGGGATGAACCCTCCATGGGGAAAAAGAGGAATAAGAAGGGTACAAAAAAGGTGGTACAAGAATCTCAGCCCCTAGATGACACTCCATTAGGCAACGATGCAAAGCAGAGAAGAATTCTTGCCCTGGTAATGTGGTACCAGCCAGTGACCGACCGCTTGAGACGTATGTTCCTAAACCCTAAAGAAGCCGCACTCATGACATGGTGGGATGATGAGCGCAAGGTGGATGATGATAAGATTGCACACCTGGCTAATTGTAGTCAGTGGCAAAGGTTTGATGAGAAGCACAAAGAATTCAGCGATGATCCAAGGAATGTACGGTTTGGCCTGAGCACCGATGGAATGAATCCGTTCAATGAGAGGATGAGCAACCACAGCACATGGCCAGTGATCTTGACCATGTACAACATCCCAACATGGTTGTGTCAGAAGAGAAAGTACCTTCTCCTCACTATTCTTATTTCTGACCCTAAACAACCAGGCATTGATATAGACGTGTTCCTTGAGCCCTTGATGCAAGAAATGGAGAGGCTATGGAGGCATGGGGAGCAGATGTATGATGTGTTCCGAAAGGAGGACTTCATATGTAGAGCAATAATATTTGTTACTACCAATGATTACCCCGTGCTGTTTGCTTTGTCTGGACAGATCAAAGGGAAGACGAGATGCTTGGTTTGCTTGGATGGTACTACATGGGTGTACCTAGATGCATCCAAGAAGATAGTTTACCTAAGGAACCAGCGCATCTTAAAGACAAGTCACAAGTACCGCAGCAAATTGTTCTTTAGATTTTATGACAACGCCCCAGAGATTGAACCCCCTCTAGAGAGACGTCATAATGGAGAACATGTGTACAGAATGGTGAAAAACATACGCGTCGTCTATGGAAAGAAGAATTCGGATGGGACGAACATAGATAGAAGCACACCTTCTATCGAAGGTGTACCTTTCAAGAAACAATCGATCTTCTTTTAGTATCTGCCTTATTGGCCAGACTTGGAGGTCCCCCATGCCATTGATGCTATGCATGTGTAGAAGAATGTCTTTGAGAGTCTTATTGCTACCTTGATGGACATAGGCAAGTCAAAGGATGGTCCTAAAAGCACATGAAAGACATGGTGCAGCTAAACAGTGATGCCACAGCTTCACCCTGGTACCTGAGGCTAATGGAAAATACACTCTACCCGCGGCGTGCTTCAACCTAATACCAGACAGAGAAGAGAGCTATATGCACTTTCCTAAGGGGGATCAAAGTCTCGACTGGGTTTTCAGCAAATGTGAAGAAGCTAGTGGTGATGAAGGACTTGTCAATAACACACTACAAGGCTCACGATTGCCATGTGATGCTGACAGTGTTTCTACCTATTGCAATCAGGGCTATAAAGCCAGAGTTCTTGAAAATGGCCATCACCTGCATGTGCTACTTCTTTTCGAAGATCTCACAGAAGACAATTAGCAAGGAAGAGCTGAGTGACCTACATGAATTTGTGGTGGAGACACAAAACCAACTGGAGATATGTTTACCTCCTGCTTTTTTTTATATAATGCCATATCTCATGATTCACATGGTTCATCAGATACAGGCGCTTGGCCCTTTCTACTTGCATGAAATGTGGTCCTATGAGCGGTTCATTTCGGTTTTAAGTCGATACGTGCATAATCGAGCATACCTAGAGGGCTCCATGATAGAGGGTTACAGTACTGAAGAAGTTGTTGAGTGTTGTCAAGAGTACCTAAAAGTACAGAAAGGGATTGGTAAACCCGATTCTCGTCACAAGGGTAGGCTGGCTGAGAAGGGCACCAGTGGTAGAAAAGTGTTCATCGACCATGATTACAAAGAGGTGAGTCAGGCGCATTACAGTGTCTTGCAGAGTACACTACTTATGTAACCGTATATTGATGAACACTTGGCTATCATTATGGCAGAGAGAAATGACCGTTCGGATGATTGGGTCATGAAACAGCACAAGCAACGACTAACTACATGGTTAAAGGACCAAAATATACCGCCTGGAGAAACCATAGACTCTATTACCATCAGTAGGTTGGCGGAGGGGCCATCAAGACAAGTGATATCTTGGAATGCTTATGACATCAATGGGTACACGTACTATACCCACGCAAAGGATAGTAAATATGTGAACCAAAACAGCGGCGTTCGAATAGAGGCTCTCGATGGATTCAGGTGAAAGATCCAATACTTTGGCATCATTGAAGAGATATGGGAACTTGACTATGGAAGGGATATAACGGTGGCCCTATTTCGATGCCGCTGGATCAAACAACACCAACTGAACGAGATCGGATTGAGAGTCCTGGACCTCGAGAATCTAGGCTATCAAGATGACCCTTGGGTGCTCGATTCACGTGTCGCACAAGTTTTTTATATGTCTGACCCACAAAGTAACCTCCCCCCGAAGAAGAAGACAAAGCACGTGGTTGCCTTCGGGAAACAACACATTATTGGAGTTGATGGCGTGGACGATGTTGAAGCTTACAATAACTACGATGAGATACCGCTATTCATAGACTTTCCTAAGAATATCAGTGTTGTCGAAAAGAACCTCCCCAAAGACATAATGCCATGGGAACAAAAACGTGTCAAGGGGAAAGTCATTACAGCAGGCTAGCTAGTTATTGAACGTGGAGTGTTTGTGTAAGTGTGTGTTTGTAAGACTTCATTTATGCATGTGTGCGAGACTATATATTTATGTACGTGTGTAAGACTACATATTTTTGTATGTGTGTGAGACTACATTTTATGCATGTGTGTGAGACTACCCTTTGCAACATCCAGATGACTCTATTTGAACATCCACTCTATTTTCATTTATTACAACATTTTCATTTTATTTCATTTAATGTCATAAAATTGTAGTCGAAGTTTTAAAATTCAAATTTTAATTTTTGTTTTCTATATTCTTTTGACTATAATTGTTTATATATATATTTATTCATATACAGAATAATACAAAATATTATATTTGTGCATATACACGTTTTTTGTATATTACTTTGTGTTTTTATGATATAAAAAATATAGAATTTATAATTTAAAAAATAGAAACTATTTGTAGGGGCGGTTGGATCAAGAACCGCCCCTACAAATGTATTTGTAGGGGCGGCTGGATCAGGAACCGCCCCTAGAAATAGGAAGGAGTATTAATAGGACGGCGCACGGGAGTGATGTTGTCTGGGCGCTGTCTTCTTCCACCGACGACACCGTTAGGCTGCCCGCGTGCCTAGGGTTTCCGCCGCCCCCGCCCCCGCCACCGGTCCCGCGCCCGCGCCTGCCCACACCCGGCCCCCGGCGTCTCGCACCCGGCCCCCGGTGCCCGCCCCTATGGGTCGGCCCCCGGCGTCCCGCACCTGGCCCTAGGCGCCCGGCCCCCGGCGTCCCGCACCCAGCCCCCGGCGTCCGCCCCTGCGCGCCTAGGGTTTTTGCCACCGGCCACGCCGCCGGTCCCGTGCCCGCAACCGGCCCTAGGCGCCTGGCCCTCGGCGTCCCGCACCCAGCCCCCAGCGCCCGCCCCTGTGCGCCTAGGGTTTCCGCCGCCGGCCATGCCGCCGGTCCCGCACCTAGCCCTAGGCGCCTTGCCCCCGGTGATGGAACGCAGAGATGGTGCTCCTCCCTTCGTTGGTCGCCCTTGCCAAAACCTTCCTCTGCCGGGGCTACACGGGGTCAACAGCAGCTCGAGATCCGGTGACTGATCTCTTTGTTCCTCAGTGAGTAAACCCCAGTCACTCTACGTTTCGTGCGGTGAGATCTCCCCATCATTTCTCTACCGCGGCTACGGGTTTCATTCATATTACTGTCTGCGTCTGTACAGTTAGTTTCATGCTGTGTTTGTTTTGCTGCGGCCTACCGATTGCTGTGATCATTGTTCGATTATCCTCCTCTACGGCTCACTATGTCGATCCTAGTTGGCTCCCTGATGCCTTGAAAATCTCAGTTTACCCCGTAGGACTTGGTAATCCCAGTCGACGGGTCTTATATTCATATATGTTAATAAATAAATAAAAGAAACTATGCCTCTAGGTTTTGCAAACCAGACCTTTGGGAGTCACTTCTCTTAAGTTGATTTTCAGGAGAAATTGATTCAGTTAATCTTGTGGAAAATTTGGTAATTGAGTTGTGAGATGAAAGACATCAGAACCACGACAACTTGCTATTGTATTACTGCATGATTTTACTTAGGAACTTTGTATCCTTTATGCTATCAGAGGCTCGTAGCTCCCAAGTTTTGCTTGCTGGACTTGTGGGTTTCAGTGTGAATAGCTGAAGCATTCTTTGACATTACATTACTGCTGAACAAAACTCTCAGCTTTTAGATTGTGGAATGCAAATGGAAAACAAATTGGATAAAATTACATCTGTTCTACCGTTAGATATTTCTTCCACCGTTAGCCTTACTGATTATTCGATAAAAAACTTCAACACTAGCTGCTTCAGATCAGAACTTGCTCTGCTAACTCATTATTTGTATGTCGCTGGGGATAACACCTCTTGTGTAGTTTAGAGTTCGGTTAAGTCGTGTTAAGAGTCGAGTTAAACTCTATGCTCCAATTGTAAGCTGGTATCACCAGCCTCGGATCTTGGGCTTTCGTTAAGCTTTAAATAACGCTGAGTGGCAGTTTCAAAAATTTAGGTATCCGGATATCAATTTGTCAATGGATTAGAAATTAAGAATGTAGTTTGTAGGATTTTTTTACATGGTGCTGGTGACAAACATGAAATTTCTAGCAGCAAGTACACATGTTATTTCTTATTTGCATTTTGTTCTATGTTTTGTGTTTGGTTTTGATTGGGCTCCATGGCACTTACACTGCATACTTTCAACTGTCTTGATGCTTACTACTTTTAGCACATGCCACTCTGTAACTGTTTTGATGCTTACTACTTTTAGCACATCCTAGTGGTTGTCACTGTCTTGATGCTTACTAGCAGTGGTTGTCACTGTCTTGATGCTTACTAGCAGTGGTCGTCAATATCAAATCCTTAGTACTACTGCTACTAATACTTAACTACTACTTAAGCTATCCTTCCTACTAGTCTGTACTCTTACTCTTACTCTTACTACTACTTCACTACTCTTACTCGTACTACTCTCTATACTACTACTACTGCTCTACTCCTACTCCTATACTAACTGCTGCTGCTACTCTATACTACTACTACTCTCTATACTACTACTACTGCTCTACTCCTACTCTTATACTAACTGCTACTGCTACTCTATACTACTACTACTGCTCTACTCCTACTACTATACTAACTGCTGCTGCTACTCTATACTACTTAACTGTTGCTGCTACTCTATACTACTACTTCACTACTCTTACTCGTACTACTCTCTATACTACTACTACTGCTCTACTCCTACTCCTATACTAACTGCTGCTGCTACTCTATACTACTACTACTCTCTATACTACTACTACTGCTCTACTCCTACTCCTATACTAACTGCTGCTGCTACTCTATACTACTACTACTCTCTATACTACTACTACTGCTCTACTCCTACTCCTATACTAACTGCTACTGCTTTTTTACTACTACTACTACTGCTCTACTCTACTACTTTTACTACTACTCCTCTACTCTACTCTACTATCTCTACTACTCTCTACTTTTCTATACTATTACTACTACATAACTACTGCCACTGCTCTACTCCTACTCGTATACTACTACTACTGCTCTACTCCTACTCCTATACTACTACTACTCTACTCCTACTCCTATACTACTACTACTCCACTACTACTACTCTACTCCTACTCCTATACTACTACTACTCCACTACTACTACTACTGCTCTACTCTACTACTTTTACTACTACTCCTCTACTCTACTCTACTATCTCTACTACTCTCTACTTTTCTATACTATTACTACTACATAACTACTACCACTGCTCTATACTACTACTACTCTATACTACTTAACTGCTACTGCTACTCTATACTACTACTTAACTAATACTTAAGTTGTCCTTGCTACTACTTTATACTCTTACTCTTACTACTACTTCACTACTCTTACACTACTACTCTTACTACTACTCCACTGCCCTTACTACTCCTACTACTCCTCCTCTTACTACTCCTACTACTACTCCTCTTACTACTCCTACTACTCGTCTTACTACTTGCTACTCCTAAGTGGTTGCTGTTGCTTTTTTTGCCAAATCTCCTAGGACTCGCCTAGGACTTGTTGTCCTGTCTTTTTGCCATCAGCTGCTGCACTATATTTGCTAAGCAGCTATTGGTTTTTTTTTTGCCAAATCTCCCCTCTCCTCTCCTCTCCTCTTCTTTATTTTGCCGATGATGAAATTGTCCAAGTCCATACATTATATGGAATATGAGCTGATGATCAAGAACTTGTGAGGAACTTGGCATCATTAGCAGCCGCCCCTACATTAGCTTCTCCTCTCTTCTCTGTTATGATGCTTTGATGCTCCAAGTTCAAGATCAGATGATGATTGACATGTTTCTAAGGCCTCTACTACTGCTACTACTAGTTTTTTTGATATATTATTGTTTTATAGGACTACTTTGGTTTATAGCCCTTTTTTATTTCTTATACCTTCTCGCGTACCTAAAGCACACTTTCTTGAATCTTTTAGAACAAAGCGCGAAATAATGTTGTGGACAACAGACAGTGCAGCTCGATGCCCCGAGCATGATGAGCAGCCAACCCTTGAGGAGCAAGCACTAGAGGACCAGCTTACTCAGGAACAGTTCGATAACGAGGTAGAAAAGGATCTATAAGTGATGCTTACTCAGGAGGAGTGTGACGAGGAGGAAGGCCCCAAAGGAGAGGCTGCTGAAGGCAAAGAAGAAGAGGATGATGAGTCAGAAGAGGGATATGAAAGTCCCGAGGATCCTTTCCCACCTAAAGCAAGAAGGAGGCCAACGGAGGAAGATTTGGACAAGGATTTTGACCCGAACGAGGAGGTAGGGAAAAAGCCTTAGCTTGTAAATTTTGCTAAAGCTTTGGCTGTGTTACCTCCGCTAACACTTTGACCTGTCCTATATACAGGTCCCTCCTGAAACTCAGAAAAGACAACATCGATGTCCGCGACATCTCGCTGGACAAGACAGAGTAGAGGAAAGGAGAGCAGAGGCAACAACCACAGAGACGGATCATGATGCCTCTGCTCCACAAACTCAAGACACAACTACGACTACCAAGCCTAAGAGGAAACGAGGGAATAGAAAAGGAAATCTATATCTAGATAAGGCTTGCTATGTGATAACAGAGGTCGGGCCAGCAGGGGAGATCCTTGAGCCGAAGGAATTAAGAGGACGATTTCGTAATGCGATCGGGGCCCTAGTAAGAGATAAATTGAACCTAGCAATCCCTAATTGGAAAGAGGTATCAGAGAACATAAAGAATGCACTATGGGATAGGCAGCTGAAGGTCAATTTTAGATTTCTGGAGGGTAAGCACGAATTGGTAAAAAATGCTATTAGGATGATGGGAGAGTCATTCTGACGTTGGAGGTCGGAGCTCAACACGAAGTATATCCAAAAGGGGTTAACTCCCTTCAACGAGTTCGGCAAAAGAACTCCTAGTCAATGGGAGGAGCTCGTGGCTCAGAAGACTTCACCGAAGGCATTGGAGCTCAGTGCCCGTAACACCAAGCTGGCGAAGAGGAACAAACAACACCATCATCTAGGCCCTAGTGGCTACTATGCCAAGGAAGAGCAGTTTTAGAAGATGGATGAAGAGGCCATAGCTGCTAGTAATATCGATGTAACGAACTTGAAGATACGCTCAAGGAACTGGATATATGCGAGGAGTACAGAACCATCCGGCAGTAATCTTAAGTTTGATAAGCCGGAGACCCAAGAGGCGGTATCAAGGATACTGAAATATGCTGAAGAAAAAGAGATGGGCTCATTCAATCCTTCTAGAGAGAGGGACGAGCTTAGCCTTAGCTTGGGAAACAAGGAGCACACAGTCCACACCATAGGGCTAGGGAAAAGGATGACCTAGAAGCAAGGATTCAAAGAGGACAGGCACATGTACAAGAAACATGGCCGAGACTAGGAGACTAGCCTTGAGCTCCAAGTGAAGGCTCTAGTTGCGAAGGCGCTGGAGGAGCAAGGACTGTCTATGGAGCCACAGATATTAGTGATGCCGCTGGGAGAACTTGCATTAGTTGACAGTCCTCCAAAAGTTCCTAGTAGCCAAGGTTCCACTGCAGCCATAACCCCAGTCGATCGCATACGGGAACCAACTAGTTGCACCTTGGTGTTTCTCAGCGACCGACAAAACACTGTGATGGAGGTGGCAACGGGTGTGGCACATCCTCCTGGTGGCTTACACCACTAATAATAAGATACCGCCGGACTACACTAGGGTCGAGGTGCATACAGTGAAGCCCGAGTTCATATAGTGGAGGATAGACTATGCAACTCCCGAGGGGCTCGTGTTACTCGGAGACGTTATGGGGCAGTTCATCCTCTGGCACAAATGAGACATTATATTGACTGCTTCTTCGCCGCCTCCCCCTCTCCCAAATTTGGAGCGAGTTGTTGAGGCCAGGGAGATATTTTCACCGTCTCGTGACCCCCACATTCCTGAGATGCCACATTCTTCCCCGCCTCCTATCAAGCATGTGCCTGATGAGATGCCACAACCTTCTCCAGCTCGTACCGAGCAAGTGCATCATGAGATGCTATAGTCTTCTCAACAAGCACAACCGATACATGAACAACGAGTGCCTCCTAAAGAAGATGATGCACAAGAAGATGAGGACGTGTCTGAATGGGAACTCCGAAAGAAGATTCCAATCAACATAAGGCCAGTTTATGTTCTGATCAAAGACGTCTCGTCGGTGTCCAAGTGGTATTCCCATGACCAGCTCAAGCCTAAGAACCAAGTTAAAAAAGTCCCATCACGGGGTTCTGAGGAGGCCGTCAGTAGCAAACTCCACCAAATTGCAAAGTAGTATTAAATGTTGATGCCATCGAATGGTCAAAGGATTGCCCGAAAATATATGAAAGAGGCAAGCCCTTCCTACCAAACCAGGACATCCAGCGCCTACCACTTGGAATGAGAAGGTTCCATGATTGGTACTTGCGTGTTCTCCCAACGAGCATAGATATCATACAAGCATGCTTTCCCACCGGCACATTTGGAAGCCCAGCCGGGAAAATTGTCTTTGACTTCAATGACATGCACACATGCATTCACCTAGGAGAAATGGAGATGAATCTAATTCGCACGTGGTGCTTGTAAGTCCTTGTCCTCCTGATATGATATGAATGTAATCTTTGAATTTTGTTGTAACTAACCCACGCTGTGATTTGTAGAATGCAAGTGCACATTGTCAAACAAATGCCAAGTGTGAAAGCCGGGTATGTAGACCCTCAAGCTATAGCACAAACAAATTTTAATTACCCTAAACGGTGGACACTGGATGCCAAAGAGCTAGCAGCTGCAAAGACTCTTCGGGAGAAAGAGCGCATCCATAGTGCGAAGCTAAGGGAAGAGTCCGTTAAGGTTGCGGTATATATTGCCTTGGCTTTCAAAAATCTCCAACACCACTCTACTATATGGCTACCATACAACTTCGAGTAAGCTCAACTCTATACTTAAAGCTTTGTTCGATATATTTTATTTGATGCAAAAGGGCTTATCTAGTTCTATGATTAAATCCATGCAGCAACCACTGGATTTGTATAGCCGTCGATGTTGGGAGGAGGGAGCATGGCATGGGTCTTTGATTCATTAGATAAGGACACGGTGACATACAAAGACTTCATATCGATTCTCAAGACGTATACATATCGACAATCCTCATTAGCTTATATGTTTGTATACATACTTGTAACGTTCACTTTTAGATACTAACAAGTTGTATTTGCTAAAATAATTCAAACAGGGCATTTAGGTTCTATGTCACTAATCATCATGGAAGGCATGATCCAGCAAGGAAGGAAAAGCTGGCTATAAAAATACTATATGCGGTAAGTGTAACTTACTTCTTTAGTACTCCGTTACATGGCTGTCAAAAGCATTACTAAACAGTTTCATATGCAAAACACACAGTGCCACAAGCAGAAGCCTAGGAGTGTACATTGTGGATACTATATATGTTCTATAATGGGTAACACCGATGCCTACAGGAGATACCCCTTAAGGGTAAGTTTGAACCTCTTCACTCATAGTATAAAAACTTCGTAAATGGTATGAAATACTAAACCAAAACTTGTTTTCTTGTAGTGGAGAGAAGAGAAAGGAATGAAAAGAGACCCATACAAGGATGACCAACTCTTAGAGCTCGTCGGCGACCTTTGCAACTTCATATTGGACCAGATTGTATACGTCAGAGGCGCCTACCATGACCGAGAGTCTGAGTTAGGTACAAATCCTCAGTACCAACACCTTCGTGAGACTGAAAGGCTAGCTCTAGGACGTTGATAACAATGTATATGGAATCTGTATATTTAATGATGGATTGTATATATTCTTATGAATTGGACTTGTAATTGTAGTTTATATAATACTCTTATGCTTGTAGTCGCGGGGTGTTCGGCAACGCGAACGCGGTTCGGAACGTTGGTTGCGGGGCGTTCGGCAACGCGAACGCGGTTCGGAATGTTAGTCGCGGGGCGTTCGGCAACGCGAACGCGGTTCGGAACGTTGGTCGTGGGACGTTCGGCAACGCAATTTTGAATTGTAAATTTGAATTTTTTACGGGAAAACGTACTATAGGGGCGGTTCTAGATTGAACCGCCCCTACAAATACCTGTTTGTAGGGGCGGCTGGTACTACAGCCGCCCCTACAAATCAATTTGTAGGGGCGGCTGGTGTTTTCAGCCGCCCCTACAAATTACGAGTCGTCCCTACAAATCGATTTGTAGGGGCGGCTGGAAACACCAGCCGCCCCTACAAATTGATTTGTAGGGGCGGCCTGGGAACCGCCCCTACAAATACATGATTTGTAGAGACCCTTGCGTAGAGGTGGCTGGGCAAACCGCCCCTAGAAATGCTTTTTGTAGTAGTGAACAAGGGCAGCAAGTATATAAGTATATGAACACATGTTGCAGCCATATGTTTCATGGGTTTCAAATGTATGTTGCATATGTTTCTAGATATTTCAAAAGTGTATATTTTAAATGTTTTAGCTCTTTCTAACGTATGTTGTAAGTGTTTTATCTGGACGTTGCATAAGTTGCAACAACTATACACGTATGTTACAAGTATATGTTGCAAATGTTTCCGCTCTTTCAAATATATGTTGCAAACATATTGCATATGTTGCACTGCGAACGACCGAGTGTTTTGTTTGCTTGCAACACTCGATTTTCCTAGCCGTGTGGTTGCCTCGGTACGTCTCTGATCCAGCCTTGCCTCGGTCAGTAAACCCATCGGGAGCACCTCCCTGATGCAGTCCATCCACGCCTCCATGCTCGACGTCCCGATGTCGCGTACAGCTTCGTCAATGGAGGAGGCGATGGCGGCGCACGCGCTGAAGAGCCCCGCCTGCGCCAGCCGCGGCCAGCTCGCCCGTTGGTGCCAGCGCAAACGCTGGGCCGACGCAGTTGCCCAGGTACTTGTCCGGCAGGGGAGATTTCATCCGCGAGCGGTGGTCGACGGCTAAGGCCATGCAGGTCACCGGGCCCTCTCCGGAGCCGCCGCCGCCGCCCTCCTTGGCTCGCTGGTAGCACGACCAGACGAAGCCGAAGGTGGCGACCAGAGAGGAGCACCGGGGCGGCGCGACGCCGCGCCTCGTAGCCTCGTCGGCCACGGCGTCCTTGACGCGCTTCAGGTCGTCCTTGAACAGCGCGAACGTGGCCAAGAGCTGGTCGGCGGACATCTTGACGGACTCCAACTCTTCGCTGCTCGGCGCCCCTTGGACGAAGATGTCGTACAGGCGCCTGGGGTCGGGGAAGAGAGTCCGGTCGATGACAGGCGGCGGCAGCGGCGCTTCGGCGCCGCCGCCTCTGCAGGAAGTGCGTGGATCCAGAGCCGTCGCAGGCGGCGTGGTGCATGGTGACGCCGACGGCGAGACCTCGGCGCGGGGGAAGGAGCGTGGCCTGAACGGCGAGCAGCCTGCCGCCCTCGGGCAGCGGCGGCACGAGCGTGGCGATCTTGGCAACCTCCCGCGGCTCGTCGGTGGTGAGGCCGTCGAAGTGCGTGTCCGCGTCGTCGTCGTCGTCGCACTCGGCGACGGTGAAGGTGACGACGTCGTCACCCGGGCGGTAGTGCAGCTCGTAGCGGTCGGATGTGCCGGGGGTGAGGCGGACGCGGCCGGCGAGCGGGTAGAAGACGCGGAGGGCCTGGTGCAACGAGTCCCGGAGGTTGGAGATAATGGCGGCGACGTCGGCATCGGGGGCGAGGCGGTAGAGGAAGAGGCGCTCGACGGGCGGGGAGTGAAGAAAGAAGACGTCGAAGAAGGTGAGCGGGAGCGAGGTCTCCGGCGGTGACGGAGACGGCGGCACGAGGGTGGTTTCGTGTACGTGTACGCGGAGGCGAGGAGATGTCGAGGCAGTCGAGGAGGCCCCTGCAGGTGGCTGCTGCTGCTCCGGCGTCACGGCCATGGCGGCTTCCAATGTAGGACGAGCTTGCGGAAGGCCATGCCACTATGCGAGGTACATAAAGGGGTCACCGGGTCAGTGGTTGCTTTGCTTGGATGCTGAAAATTTGCCTCCTTGGCTTGTTCCTGTCAACTTCGTCTGCTCGCCTATTCGTCCTACTAATATTCTGGATGGTACGTTGCGTCATGCATGACAATAAAACATGAGCTTTTTAGGCCCCGAAAAAAAAGCATATTTTTATGGTATTTTTTTTTAACTTACATGTATGGTTCCGAAACAAAATTTCATTCTTTTTATAGCCTTTTGTCCATTTTTACCGGGTGTTAAGTCAAGGATAAAATAACCATTTTACCTCTAGCAAAAAAAAATAAAATACAAAGTTTTGTTTGTCTGTTGTATATTTAGAGTAATATTAAGTAAATAAATTCACACATAACCTTACATATAGGACACATACTCAAGTACACAAATATATTGCAATAAAATGAGCTTATCAAATGCATAAAAAATTTCAAAAATGCATTTCAATTAACTATAGTAAAGACGAGCAAGGATTTCATCTCGTAGTATGCTGAATTACATGGTTATACGACAGTAAAAGTTTACGAGACGTTCTTCACTCTAGCAGCTGATCTAACTCATCAAAGTCATCGTCCTCGTGATTTTGTACTCCTGATTCATCATTGTCAATCACCATGAGCTGATTGCCACGGGATCCGTCCTCGTGATATGGTACTCCCGATTCATCATTGTCAATCACCATGAGCTGATCGCCACGGGATAATCCTGTTCTCTCGTAGAACCCCTCCTGGGCATCCCATTCTTTGACGACTTCATCCATCTTGTCACCCAACAGCTTGTCACTCTGAAGGAGGTGCTTAGCATCTTCAGCTTCCACAATTTGGCTTGCCTCTGTCCAGGTGATAGGGGCAAACAAATAGCAGTTGGGTTAGGAACAGTGTTTGTCCAGAGTTTTACATAAAAGGAGAAGAAAATGCACATATCCAACAGTGAAAAATGACAGGCACCTGCAAGGGCCAATTCCTTTGCTTCTGCATACTCCTTTGACAATTTCTTGATGCTATCAAGATCAAACTCAGCACCCTAGAGGAAGATGAATAAATCAGTAACAGAAGCTTACCTGCATAATCTCTGTATTACAAATAAAAGAAAGGCTTTGCAGGCTGCCTTTTGTTTCTGTAATGATATATTTCCAACCCAAGACAGCATAATAATTCTTTAAGAAGATCTTATAGAAAATAAGAGGAAGCACAGGTTCATTTTACAGAAATTGTATTAAAACATAAAACTAGAAGGATCACGTTCTCACTTGCATATGCAAACCACAGAATCGTGTCATCGCCATGCTACCATGATAGGAATAGTACTATAAAATAGAAGCACAGAACTTACCAAGTCCATGCGCATATAACTTTCTGCTTGGGTATTTGCAAATAACCTGCAAACATAAAAGTTACAAGGAAAACATCAGCAGGCAATAAATTTAGCATTGTTTTTTTCGTTGACCAAATTATAGCCTTGTTTGCACAGGAAGAAACATGGGTAATAACCTGCACTTTGGAACAACATGCAAGACAGTGTAGCAAGGGTAAGGAACTTAAAGTGAATATTTGTGTCACCGATCTTGTTTGTTAGGCGCGATTGCTTACAGTACTAACACTCACATGTACATCATATCAAATAACAGTGATGCTACGTCTTGTTTAGATGTCTATTGGTGCAATTTACTCAAAACAAAAATACTAATGCTAAAGATCACGGTGGCAAAAGTCACACGTACTTGTCGCAGGCAAATTTTACTCGTTCGTTATGCAATGCACTCAATTCCTCAACCTGCTTGTCCCCATTGTCATCAATCAAATTCATGTAGCCAAACAAAAACATGCCCTTATTCAGATGCAGGATGGGCCGGCCGTGCCGGGCTGGCCACTGGAGGTGGCAGCCGCGCTGCTGGAGGAGGGGCCGCGCCGGGCTGCTCGCTGGAGGAGGGGCCGCCAGGATGGCCGCTGGAGGTGGCGGCCGCGCCGGACCAGCCCCGGCCGCGCGCGATGCACCAGGCGGGTGAAAGCTCTAGTTTGGTTTTGATGAATTGATGAAACCCTAAGTGCTAACCTAGTTTATCAAGTGATCATAAGATAGGTAGCACACTCCAAGTGGTGAAGCAAATGAAGATCATAACATGATGATGATGCCATGATGATGATCAAGTGCTTGGACTTGGAAAGAAGAAAGAGAAAAACAAAAAGCTCAAGGCAAAGGTATAAACCATAGGAGCTATTTTGTGTTAGTGATAAAGACACTTAGAGAGTGTGATCACATTTTGGTTTGATAGCCGTACTATTAAAAGGGGTGAAACTCGTATCCGAATGCGGTTATCAAAGTGCCACTAGATGCTCTAACTCATTGCATATGCATTTAGGATCTAGTGGAGAACTAACACCCTTGAAAATATTTATGAAAATATGGTAACACATGTGCACAAGGTGATACAGTTGGTGGTTGGCACATTTGATCAAGGGTGGTGAAGTTTAGGTGCAAGGGTAAGTAACTCCACCGGTGGAGTGTCCGTCCGTAGAGTGCAGACAGTCCGACGGTGCCACTGGCGCCCTAGACTGAAAAGACGGAGGTCACTGTAAGTGACCGGACGCTGGTCTCAGAGGCACCAACGCGTCCGGTCAAGTGTGGCATCTAAGACGCTAGCGTCGGTCAAACGACTGGACGCTGGGTCTTGGACTGACCGAACGCTGAGGTCCAGGGTTCGGTCCTATTGTCGAATAGCGCAGAGAAAAGTCACTGAGTGACCGGACGCTGGCAGGGTCCGGTCAAGCATGACCGGACGTGTCCGGTCGAAGAAATCCGTTTCTAGAACCTTACTGGAAACGACCGGACGCTGGAAGTTGAGCGTCCGGTCAGTTATAGCGCAGCGTCCGGTCAACACAAGTGACCGTTGAGATCAGGACACGTGGCTGTCGTCGGGCGACCGGACGCTGTGGTCCAGCGTCCGGTCAACATGACCGGAGCGTCCGGTCAGCCCGTGTTGTGCCCAGTGAAGGGGTACAACGGCTCTATTTCGTGGGGGCTTCTATTTAAGCCCCATGGCCGATTCAAGCTCACTCTCTTGGCCATTTTACATTGACGTAGCAACCTTATGAGCTTAGCCAAAGCCTTCCCACTCATCTCCATCATTGATTCATCATCTTCGTGAGATTGGGAGAGAATCCAAGTGCATTGCTTGAGTGTTTGCATCTAGAGGCACTTGGTGTTCGTGTTTCGCTGCGGATTTCGCTTGTTACTCTTGGTGGTTGCCGCCACCTAGATGGCTTGGAGCAGCAAGGATCGTTGAACGGAGGGTGGTGATTGTCTCCGGCTCCGATCATGGTGATTGTGAGGGGTTCTTGACCTTTCCCCGGCGGAGCGCCAAAAGGTACTCTAGTGGATTGCTCGTGGCTTGTGTGATCCTCATCTTGTGTTGGTTGTGCGGCACCCTATTGAGGGTTTGGCGTGTGATGCCAATTAGCGCGTGAACCTCTAAGTGAGTGAATCGCCACAACGAGGAGTAGCTTGCTGGCAAGCAAGTGAACCTCAGTAAAAAATCATTGTGTTCATCATTGATTCTGAGGTGATTGGTCTTCATTATTATTCATCCTTGTGATTGATTGGTTTCTTCATCTACACGGCGGTATAACCTTCTTGACCACTCTCTTTATATTACCGCAAACTAGTTGTCAAGCTCTTTAGTGTAGTTAGTTGTGAGAGCTTGGTTGGTTGGTTGGTGTGGCTCTTTAGTTTTTGGTGTTTCTAAAAAAATCCTTCGTTCAAACTAAAGACTTTAAAAGTTCTTGGTGTTTGTAGCTGTTAACTGAATCATTAACATTTTATTACGTTGGAAAAAAATGTAAACTTGTTGATTCACAAGCCACAAACAATCTGCTAATCGCCCTGCGGGTCGGCAGCTGGCAGCCACAGCGTGTAGTTTCGCGGCATGAAGTGGCAGATCTCCTCCCCACGCGTCGCGTTCAGCATCTCGAAGTAGCGGGCGTCCCAGCTCGTGGTGTTGGCGCGGCACATGGCGATCGCGGTCACTATTTGGTCAAAATGTTCCTCTCAACTACAGTTGGAGCAATCACAATGTGCTTTAAAAGCAGTCGATAGGAAATAAATTATTCCTTACAGACTGCCTATAGAGTAATTCATAGCAAAAGTCACCCGTAAACCTATGAACATGACATTGACAAGCCTTAGGCCTCGTTCGTTTTGGCCCGGAACGGTCCGGAACGTGGCCTGATCCGCCCGGATTGACATGGCTCGGTTCGAAGTCAGGTCGGGCTAGGATTGGTCGTTCGGTTAGATACGGCCCGGAAAGGAAACTGGCCAGGTTTGGCCATTCCGCCCCCTCCGTGGCCCGGAACAAAGCCACACCTCCTACCCTCCGGATCGGATCCTGGAGGGAGGCGGTGCGAGGTACGACGCGAGAACCAGAGGCGAGGCGACCACGAGCTCCCGCAGTGGGGGCGATGGCGGGGCGGCGCGAGGCGACGGCGACGGCGACGGCGACACCATCGACTCCAACCGTACGTCCTTCCCCTTCCTCATCCTTCTCGCCGGTGATCCCCTCGCTCTCCCCTTCGTCCTCGTCATCTCTCCCTCTAGGTTCTTGATCCTGGACGACGAGCACGATGATCTAGTTCTAGTTGAGATCCGCGGTGCGGGTACGTGGGATATGGATTAAATTTTGTGCTAGTGAGTTCTCCTCTTCCTTCCCCTTTTTTCTCCCTGGTGCTGCCTAGGGTTCATAGTTTTGGAAGTCAAGATTCTTTTTCTTATAAAGTATTGAAGCCTCGATTGGTTAATGATGAGTTGATGCAATTGCTTGGGTGTTCTGTTTACACACTGTTCCTTGTGTTCTGATTATAAAGTCTCTAGGTAATTCATGACAGGGGTTAGGAAATGTGGGTAGGTTCTTAGGTGGTGCTGAGTTGTTATATATGACAAATATATCGCGGTCCTAAATGAGAAGGTAGATGCCTAACATGATGCCTGTTATGTTTAATTGTGGTGCCTTCTTGCTGTATGAGTTTTGTCACCATATCCTAATATCCATGTGTCATGAGTTATGCAACTGCAAAGACAACTTATTTAGCAACTTTAGTCTAACTGAAAATTAACCATTTGATATGAGATGTCGTATTGTTTTGTTTTGTTTTCCAAAAGAGAGAAAAAAAGACACTGATTGGACCAAAGACTTGTCCAGGTAGCAGAGTACTAGTATACTCCTCGTAGCAAAATTGAAGTTGGCGTACTACAATATGTCATAATCCATGCTAGCTTATTTTGTGTTAATTATGACCATGGCTGCTGCTGAAACGCTGCAACTTATATTTAGTTTCTGAACTTCATTATGTATCCCGTGCATGCTTGTCTTCTATTAGTATAGCAACCTGGTTACGTATATGCTTCATCCATTTTAAGTGCTGACTGTAATGGTTTAGTTCAGTTTATAAATTGATTCCATACAATTTAATCATATTCGTAAGTCTATAGTAACTGTAACTTAAATATGAGTATTGCCTGCTAGGTCAAACATATGCTTAGATCATTGTAAACGTGGAAGTATGATATGAATGTGAGGAAAACATTGAAAACCACCTGCTAAGCGCAAACTTCTTGTCTGAACCAAATCAGCACCATGAATACCTAGTGATTTAATTATCTGGACCTACAGTAGATGCTTACTCATGTCTTGTCCATTCTATAAACGTCTGCATTGTAGAACTGGCCTCTGATGTATTTTACCATCATATGTCCGTCAGAAAACTTATTGCCATATAGTCTCTATTCTTCATTCTTATAAAAGCAAATTATAGCCACAATGTATAGCCTGTTCGCTTGCTCGTATACGATCGTGGATTATAAGCTAGAATAGTATTTTTTCTCTCACACCAAACCAGCTAGCAGTAAATAATCCACGATCGTTTACGGCCTGCCGAACAAGCTGTATAATAGATGCCATGTGCACTTGTGCTAATTCATGAAGATCCTAGTCACACCAGTGGTGCATCTTTATTTGGTGGAACTTATCTCTACTTGTAAAAATATTTTCATGTGTTGGTGCCACTCCGACGGTGTGGCAGCAACAGCAGTACCCAGCGGTATGCTTGTGCACTTGTGCTAATTCATGAAGATGCTAGTCTCCTTTTCAAATACCCACTCTGATTTAATGCCTGTGCACTCTAATTTTTAAATGGCATCTGCAGTGGTTACTAATTTAATTTTAGCAGTACTCGTTGCTTGCTTATTATACTTGCAACGCATATAATTTAATTAACTCTTGGCTTATACATGTACTATTGTATTTTACCTATAAAAGAATTTTCTGTTCTATATTTTAGAATTTGTTGCGAGATCTCATAGTATTATTTATACTATGATCAGCAGGACTATTCCTATTTTGGTTAGGAGCTAGGGCTAATGGATTATATATTTTTTGGAATTGCAGTTCTCCATTAGAATTTTAGTTAGGAGCTAGGGCTAATCTAATTTGTCACTATTCCTGATTATGAATCCAAATACTATTGTCATGCCTACGGAACTGATGTTGAACTTTTTGTCAACCAGGCTTGAGAGCAGGGGCGGACCCAGCACTAGGGCAGCCCAGGCCATGGCCCTAGTCGCGACCCATGTAACAAGGGAGCAAGCCTTCACTTTTTTTTTGGCCCATCAATCCATCGTTCCATCAACAACACAGGCAGCGAGCAAGTGAGCACCAACGGAGACAGAGTGAGAGCCGCTCGGCCTTGGCGAGTCGCGCAGGCGCAGGGGAGGCTCCACGACCGGCGGCTCCGCTAGTGCGCACCGGCGCGGCGCTGGCTGCGCCCAGCCGACAGCCTACGCTCACCGGCCCTCCGCTCCGTCTCTGCCCTCCGGCCTCCACGCTCCGGCTCCGGCGCTCCGCGGCGGCCAGCGGCGCAGCCTCGCCCCCTCCGCTGTGCGCTCCGTGGCGGCGCGGCCGGCAGCTCCTTCCTCTGTTCCTCACTTCCTCAGCCAGTCAGCCGGGTGCCGGACTGTCGGGCGCCCGCCTGCTGACCGGTGAGCCTCCTGCCCTCCTTCCTTGCAAGTTTGGATCTGACCGGTGAGCTGAACAGTTGAATACTTATGCGTTCATGCTCATCAAATGTCAGCGTAAATCATTTGTTCGTTTCAATTAGCATTTACAAAATGAGCATTCAATCTAAGATTTGGCCCTAGTCTTGGTCAATTCCTGGGTCCGCCACTGCTTGAGAGGCTTGAGTGTGCAGGAGGTCTAAGGTCTTCATATATTTATCAACATCACTAGATAACCTAGAGTTCTTGTAACTTCTATGAGAGATTTATGCTTCCGCCTGTTCAAACTCTATTTTGTCTTGATCAAGACTGAAAGACTGAAAGGATGATGCTTATTGATCAAGACTCTATTTTTGTTTGCTACTTGTCTGCTACTTCTCCCCTCATTTCAGTCCCTTGCTTTTCATACATGTAGATAAATGTTTACTGTCAAGTTGCTATCAAACAAGCTGCTAATGTATACTGTAAGTTGCTGTCGAACAAGTGACCTTGATTTGCTGTCAAACAAGTGTTTACATTGAGTCGTTAAAGTTTTTCATTCCTGGCCGAACGGGCCTCATGTTGTAGAGTATTGATTCCTGGGCCGGATCCATTGGTGACAAGGTTTCAGTGAACCACCCGGATTCACTCGATCTGGCCTATGAATAGAAACAGGCGTGTTTTCAACCTTGCACAATTGAACTAGGCCTTAAGAGTTTCGCGGTACAAAAAAAAATCTCGGCACCTCGATCGCCATTATGACTCATCCGTCGTTCTCGTCTAGTACAAATCAAGCCAAATCACTGTCGGTCATTCAACCGGCGGCAAGGCATTCGCCATCCGGTGAGGCCTACAAGCATACTGGACCGGGCCAACATTTGGTGACGGGTGCTTTGCCTTTGTGACCCAAAAGACCCAGACCCGATGGAAGCCCACGTGGCGACTCTAAAATTCAGAGAGCCTATAATAGTAAATTGGAAAAAAAATCTATTTTATCTGCCTGAATTATCCTCAAAGTCTAGTTTTCCTCTCTAAACTCGAAAACCGGGTAAGCCTCCTCCCTCAACTTTTAAAATAATTCATTTTACCTCCTTGACCCGGTTATAGGCGGTTTTCAAAGGCGGTTTTATCTTTATCTTTTTTATTTATTTTGGCTGAATTTTTTAAAAATCATAAAATACAAAATCCAATCTTCTTGGACTCCACATGAGTAGATCTACACACTGAATATATAATACGATATGCTTTAATATAAAGTTTTTGCTGTAACTTTAGATCTATGCTTTTCTGTAATTAATTCAAAGCTATAATTTCTAGGGTCCAATTGTGGTGAAATTTTTATGGTGAGCTAATTATTATATGATTGAACTGTAGTAAAAATTTCACTGCTCATTGGATCATGTATAACTGAGTTATAGATTTATTTATTTTATGCTTGTTAAATAGTTTTAAAATAGTTAAAAGTGTGTAAAAATAGAAGTGAGTATGAAATTTTTACTACAATTAAAGAATATAATAATTAGACCACCATAAAAATTTCATCACAATTGGAGCATAGAAACTACAGCTATGAATTAATTACAGAAAATCATAGATCTAAAGCTACAACAAAAACTTTTTACTAAAGAATACCATATTATATGTTTGTTGTGTAGATCTACTCATATGGAGTCCAAAAAATTGAATTTTTCATTTTATGATTTTTCTGTGATTTGATATGATTTTTCAAATATTCTGCCAAAATAAATAAAAAAGAAAAAGACAAAACCGTCTTTGAAAACCACCCATAACCGAGTCAGGGAGATAAAATGAATGATTTTAAAAGTCGAGGAAGGTGGTTTACTCGGTTTTCGAGTTCAGGGAGGAAAACTAAACATCGAGGATTGTTTAGGGAGATAAAATGAATTTTTTCCTAGTAAATTTATTTATTCCACTAGAAACATCTGCTCGGCTGCCTTTCTTGTACAGTTACTACGGCTGTGGCTGCATGTTCCTCTCCGGCTACTGTAGCTAACTGGCAGCATCGGCACAAACCACGAGCACAGCCGATCGGGGATAACAATCCGCCTCTCAAACACTCTGTCCCAAACGAAATGCAATTCTAGCTTCTGAATTTTGTTCTATAAAATGATGCACATGATATAGCGGAGTTTGTTTCGTTCCTTTAGAAACCGCGTGCGACATTTACTACCTAGCGGTACTACCTATGACGTTAGGATAATAGATTATCATTTTTTAAACAATTAGCTAATAGATTATCAGTGTATTTAAGGGCGCTCCCAATGCTATATGTAGGACTTGTTTGACTACACATAAATCCATCCTAATCTATACGGTTTGAGAGGGATTGAGGTAGAGCTTAAACTAAATTTCACCTCAATCCCTCATAAACCACAGGGATTGGGGTGGATTTGTGTCGGTGTGAAAAATAACCAACAAGTAAATATTTGTAGTTTTGTTGTACGTTGTGATCGGATGTGGCCTAGCACTCAATGATACAGGATTTATACTGGTTCAGACAACGTGCCCTACGTTCAGTTTCAGTCGATCGGTGACTTTTTTCCTGAGCCCAGGTGCTCGAAGTTTGCTGTGGGGTTACAAACGAGTGAGCAATGAGAAGGGGATGTTAGAGGTCCGGTCGGACTCTGAACCAAATGGAAGAGAGTGACAGATGCTCTAACGTGCACTAAGTATTGGAGCGTATGCTCTGTGTAGATGTCGAGTTCTAGAGCTGTTGAGCTATTCGAGTCCTTAGGTCGTCGAGTCCTCGAGTCGTCTAGCGTCCCCCTATTAGGAGAGAGCGCATCCCCTTTTATAGGTGAAAGGGATGTCCTTACAAGTCAGAGAGAAAGAGAGAGAGAGCATACTTGTGCTACCTAGTCTTGTTGCCAACGCTATCGGGTATGAGATGGTTGTCAGCGCTCACAACATTGTTTATGCTCTAACACGTATGGAAGGTTGTGGAGTGTCCGTCTGTCATAGCCTGGTGGCACCGTCCTGTAGATGCGCAGGGTATGGCAAGGTACGGTCCTCGGTATTGCGGTTGACTTAAGCGCCTTATCTTATCTGCTCCGCCTGCGCCCTAGGCCCACACCGAGTGGGCGTCCCTGGTCAGTTGCTCCCAGTTGGCCCCAATCGTGTCAGTCAGGAAAGAGCAGCGAGCAGAGGTCCGGCGTATCCTCGGTCGAAGAAAAGGGGTCGAACGAGGCAGAGCCCGCGACCCAAAGGTCGGGCGAGGCCGAGCCCCCGACACAGAGGTCGGCCCTTTCTACCCCTCACTTAAAAGGTGCCCTGAGCAGTTGTCGAACCCATCGGTGGGCCAACCTTTAAAATCTTGGTCCTAGATGGGCCATAGGAGCGTTTTTAGCTCCGTATCCCTCTTTCCTGTGACGGGCCATGGCCCGTTCATGAAGGCCTTGGTCGGAGGTGCCGGTTAGGGACCGGATCGTGGTCTTAGCCTGTTATTGTGTATCTGGGCCGGTCCAGGCGTGTGCTGTCATTGCACCGCCTGATGGGCCGAGTTTTATAGGGAAGCGGGTCCATTAGGGACCCCGAGTTTATGAACCCGACAGGAGCCCCCGAGCCCCTTTGAGACTTCTATGAAGTCATGAAGGGGCTGTTATTGGAACTTTGGTGTTCCCCCCTTTGTTTGTTGTACCGCGTAGGTTAACCAAATAGGATTTAGGCACCTAGTCTCCATGTGGAGGACTGGCAAAGGCCGTGGAGGCGCATAAAGTGGATACGGGCGCCTAGCCCCTGAGGAAGGGATTGGCGAAGGCCACGGAGGCGCGCCATGCAGATATAGGCGCCCAGCCCCTGAGGAGGAGACTCGCTGGTAATCCGTTTTCCATCGGGTGCGCGCGAGCGCTCCTGGTGGATGTAGCCCCCGAGCCTGTGGCTGACTGAGGAGTTGATCGGAGGCTGAGTACCTTGGTACTCTTTTTTGGGGCTACGGACCCTTGTGTCTCTTCCGGTCAGGGTGTTCGCTCATGTGAAAGGTCCTTGTGTGGTTTTGGTAATTGAGTGACAACCTAGGTTGCAAGTGTGAAGGGCAAGTTGGAGGCTTTGGAGCGATGGACCATGTGGCGGTGAAGCTTGAGCAAGACTCAGCGCCGATGGACGAAGGAAATAGTGAAAAGCAAGTGATGTTAAGATCGATGAACCAATATGATCATGTGATGATACAAAGTGGATCATATCACTGTTGATCATGTTGCTGCATGTGTTGCTTCAACATTAGAGGAGATGAAATGGAATGCGCATGGCAAAGGTATAACCTAGAGTAACCGGACACTCAGGGCTTGCGTTCGGTCAGTGCTGACGTACGCTGATGTGGTGGCGTGAGGAACAGCAGTGATGCGTGGCAGTCGAAGAATGACTGGACTTAGGTGTTGTGTCCGATCGTGCAGGATCGGACGCTTTCGGTCACAAAATAGAGGCTCGGGGAGCTCTCTAGAAATGACTGAACTTTTGCTGGTCTATGTACGGTCATGATCAGACTGACGCGTCTGGTCGTGAATGGAACCTCTCTAGAAACGATCGAACTCGGCAGAGGTGCGTCCGATCTTGGCACTGTGCTGTGTCCGGTCATCACTTGATCATTGGTGTGTGGTAGCTGACCGTTGAGATCAAGCGACTGAGGTTGAATGGAGGCGACACGTGGCATGCATCCGTTGATTGAACGCTGGACCGGGTGCGTCCGGTCGATCTGACCGGAGCGTTCGATCGCCCCGAGCAGTGCCCAGTGAAGGGTTACAACGGCTCTATTTTTGTGGGGGTTATAAATAGAAGGTGGTCTTGGCTATGGCTAAGGCCGAGCACCTTTGGGGATTTTGTGTCCATGCTTAAGAGTGTTTGGGAGCCCTCTAACTCACTCTAGCTTGATAGTGTTGATCCAATTGAGTGAGTGAGCGGTTTTAGTGCAATTGCATCATGAAGTTGCATCGAGTGGCACTAGGAGGTCATCTTGCAAGCCAGTGGTGCTTTTACTCTTGGAGGTTGCCACCTCCTAGATGGCTTGGTGGTGGTCTCCGTCGAAGCCCACAAGAAGCTTGTGTGGTGCTCTAGAGAAGAGCTTTGTGAGGGGCATTGTGCTTGTCCCGCGGGAGCCACGAAGAGCAACTCTAGTTGAGCGTGTCATTGAGCTACCCTCACCTTCGGGGTAGGTTCATGCGGTGCCTGACGTGCGGGCTTTGCGGATGATGCCAATTAGCTGCCGAACCACCAAGTGAGCGATCGACATAACAGGGATATAGCGTGTTGGCAAGCACGTGAACCTCGGGAGAAAATCACCGTGTCAACATTGTTTTTCCCGTTGGTTTGCAATCCCCTTACACAAGCTTATAATCATTTTCATATACATTGTGCTTGTGTAGTTGCTCTTGTAATTAGTTAGCTTGTGTAGCTCACTAGTTACCTTCTTGCTTGTGTAGCATAGAAGTAGCTCCCTTGCTTGGCTAATTTGGTTTGTGTAACCTTGTTAGTCGCATTGCTTAGTTTGTGTAGCTAAGTATTTGCGCTCTCTAATTTGGCATCGATTGCCTTGTTATTGAGAATTGCTAGTGAGCTTAGAAGCTTTATGCTTTTGCTTACTAGAATTGTGTAGGAGCTCCCCGGTGTGCAAAATACTAGTGGCATAGGTTTGTGTGACCTTGCTCCTAAAATTGGATAGGTGAGCTCTAGCTAGCTCAGCACCTTTGTTGGCTAAATAGGATCTTTGCAAGGTGCTTGTGAACTTCGATAGAGGGGTGTAGTCTTGGCTAGATCTATTGTTTTAATTCCATATTTGTTTCGGTTAGTCATCGCGATTAAATTTAGAAAGGACTATTCACCCCCCTCTAGTCCGCCATCTCAATCCTACAAGTGGTATCAGAGCGGGGTCTCTCATTTGTGGTCTTAACCGACCCGAGAGGATGGTGAACTTTGGGCTAGATGTTGTTTGTGACACACACATTTTTTATGGCACATACTATGTAGGTGGAAACGTCATATGCTTGATCATTTCCAGATTTGGGTCCCAAGGCATGGTGGATCATTGTTGTTGGTTTTTCTCATGACGCCTTAGATAAGGACAACTTAACCCAAGCACAAGAGGATTGCTTACAACTTGATCATTGTGCCCTTTATTATCTAACGTGTGCTTTACATGATGATGTTTTTAGACGTGTGTGGAATTTAGAGTGTGCTCATGATATGTGGATGGCATGCCAAGCCTTCTACAGTGACTCCTCCACAAGTGATGATGGCAAATTCAAGAAGGAGGATGATCACAAGGTGGAGGCACATGAGTGTGTTGAGCATGACCATAATTTGGTGATTGTGGAATATTGCTCCACCTCATAGTCAAGTGATAATAATGATGATGCTACCACAAAATCATTTGATAAGATTGATGGTGATGCCTCAAGTAATGCACATGATGTTCCTACCCCATGCACACTTGATGGTGATGATGGATCATGCTCGGGCTATGAGATGATGTTTCTTCAAGCTCTCCAACTACACCACATTGCTTTATGTCACAAGGTGACACCAAGGTATCAAATGATAATGTGGTTGATCATGTTGATTCATATGATGAGCTTGTGAGTAGACTTGCTAGCATAACCATGTCCTTAGAAAATGAGAAAGCTAAAACTTTGAAATTGGAAAATGAAAACTCATTTCTAAGGAACTCTTGTGAAGAATATAATAAATTACTTGATAGTCTAAAATCTTCACATTGTGAGCTAAAATTGAATCATGAGACACTACTTGCATCTCATGAAGAATTATTAGAACATGCTTTTCTCATTAAAATGTTTACAAAGAAACTTAAAAAAATGAGAGCTCATCACATGGATCAAATGATAAATTGCAAAATATTGCTAACCCTTGCGATGTAGACAAGAAGCATGTGTCCACCTCTTGTGATGATTTATTAGATATGCCATGCTCTTCACATATAGATGCTTGTTCTACTTCTATGTCTTGTGAGACTAACCTTTTGAAGGAGAACAATGAGCTCAAAAATGAAGTGAAGAATTTGAGCAACAAGTTAGAGAGGTGCTACAACTCAAAAAATCACCTTTGAGCACATATTGAAGACTCAAAGAAACTATAACGATAAGTGTGGCCTTGGCTTAAAGAAGAAAATGACAAAGAGCAAAAGAAAGAGCGAAAGAAAGATGAAGAAGCTACAACAAAGAAAGATCTCTCATACCATGTGCTACTGGTGTCATGAAGCGGGACACCTTGCAAATGGAAGCTCAAGAAAATAAAAGAAGAAGAGAGGCTCAAACATGTGAAGTGCTTCAAGTGCCGCACTTGGGGTCATCTTACCTCAATGTTCCCAACTAAGCAATTGGTGAAGCAACTAGAAGAGCCTCAACTAAAGCCACAAGTTGAGCAAGAGAAGACACTCCAAGAGCAAGTCAAGATCTATCATGAATATGGTGGTGACTTGATGATGAAGAAAAAGAGAACAAGAAGGGGTGGAAAGGCAAGGCATCAAATGCAAATTCAAGATGCCAAGATGATGAGCAAGACACAAGATGAGAAGAAAGTCTATGCTCATATCAAGTGCTTCAAATGTGGAAATATAGGACACTTTGCCTCGAAGTGTGAGCTTCAAACCAAACACTCAAGCATATATGTAGGGGGAGCTAATACTACCATTTCAGGTTTATGGTACTTGTCCTAAATCATTTACACATGGTAAAAATTGCTTGGGCAAGCAACATGGATCCAAAAGAGCTTAATTTCCATATCTTTGTAGAGTTATCATCAATTACCAAAAAGAGGGAGATTGAAAGGTCCTTGTGTGGTTTTAGTAATTGAGTGATAACTTAGGTGGACTAATTGTGTTTATGTGAGATACACAAGTGATTAGTCCGTAGGTATATATGTGTGAGCAACATATGCCTTGGAGGTGAAAATGGCTCAGAGATGTTGCAAAGCTCACACATGTGAGGATGAAGGAGCTCATTGCAAATGAGACATGACATTGAGTCATGTGATCAAGGTGGAGAAGATCAAGACAAGACTTGGCTTGATGGATCGGTAGCAAGCGTGAAGGGCAAGTTGGAGGCTTTGGAGCGATGGACCATGTGGCGGTGAAGCTTGAGCAAGACTCGGTGCTGATGGATGAAGGCAATGGTGAAAAGCAAGTGAAGTCAAGATCAATGAACCAATATGATCATGTGATGATATGAAGTGGATCATATCATTGTTGATCGTGTTGTTGCATGTGTTGCATCAACATTGGGGAGATGAAATGGAATGCGCAAGGCAAAGGTATAACCTAGGGCATTTCATTTCACTGGTCATAGGTGTGTAGAGAAGTTAATGACCATGTTTAGGATAGATGGCCATACTATCAAGAGGGGCAAACTTGTTTGCATATCGGTTATCTAGTGCCACTCGAGTGAACTAACTTTGCATCATCACTAGGATTGAGTGGCATGGCAAGTTGAGTGGTTAACTCCTTGAAAAATGTTTGTGAAAAGCTAACGCACATACACATGGTGGTGTTGGCACATTTGCAAAGGAGATGCAGTTGGAGTTGATGTGGATCAACTTGGTGATGAAACAGAGAAGAGAAGGGGTCACTGTGAGTGACCGGACGTTGGCCTCAGCATGACCGGCACGTCCGGTTAGTGTCAGCAATGAGCGCGCGGTCTCGGTCTTGTGACCGGACGCTCAGGGCCTGTGTCCAGTCAGTGCTGACATACGCTAACGTGGTGGCGTGTGGAATAGCAGTGACGCATGGTAGTCAGAGAATGACCGGACTCAGGTGCTACGTCTGGTCATGCAGGACTGGACGCTTCCAGTCACAAAATAGAGGCTTGGGGAGCTCTCTAGAAATGACCAGACTCTGGCTGGTCTGCATCCGGTTGTGATCAAACTGACACGTCCGGTCGTGAATGGAACCTCTCTAGAAATGACCGAACTCGGCAGAGGTGCATCCAGTCTTGGCACTGTGCTGTGTCCGGTCATCACTTGATTGTTGGCGTAGGGCAACTGACCGTTGAGATCAAGCGACTGAGGTTGAACGGAGGTGACACATGGCATGCCCCGAGCAGTGCCTAATGAAGGGGTACAACGGCTCTATTTTTGTGGGGGCTATAAATAGAAGGTGGTCTCGGCCATGGCTAAGGCCGAGCACCTTTGGGGACTCTAGCTTGATAGTGTTGATCCGATTGAGTGAGTGAGCGATTCTAGTGCGATTGCATCATGAGGTTGCATCGAGTGGCACTAGGTAGTCATCTTGCAAGCCGGTGATGCTTGTTACTCTTGGAGGTTGCCACCTCCTAGATGGCTTGGTGGTGGTCTCCGTCGTAGCCCGCAAGAAGCTTGTGCGGTGCTCCGAAGAAGAGCTTTGTGAGGGGCATTATGCTCACCCCGCGGGAGCCACAAAGAGCAACTCAAGTTGAGCATGTCATTGAGCTACCCTCACCTTCAGGGTAGGTTCTTGTGGTGCCTGATGTGCAGGCTTGGCGGGTGATGCCAATTAGCCACCGAACCACCAAGTGAGCGGTCGACACAATAGGGACGTAGCGTGTTGGCAAGCACGTGAACCTCGGGAGAAAATCACCGTGTCAACATTGTTTTTCCTGTTGGTTTGCAATCCCCTTACACAAGCTTGTAATCATTTTTATATACATTGTGCTTGTGTACTTGCTCTTGTAATTAGTTAGCTTGTGTAGCTCACTAGTTACCTTCTTGCTTGTGTAGCATAGAAGTAGCTCCCTTACAGCCGCCCGAGCCATCTAATCGACTCAGGTAACCCGTTGGCCTCTCCTCGATGGAGATTCTGTCGGTGGGCCCCTCTAAACCCTGCATGGAAAGGCATAGGGTCATTTGCTTGCGATTGCACCTTGTTTCTCAGCTCAGGTTGCGGTAGTGGTACGCCCTGCCTAGGCCACGTCCCATCAGCTAGGGCCACGTCCCGCCTCCCGCCTTTCCACATTAAATAGGGGGAAAGGAGAGGGTTTTCCTCCCGTTCTTTTGCCTTTCTTCAACCGATGTTGTTTCTCCTTCCTTCTTTTCGCCAAGCCTATTCATGTGCAGCAACAGTTTCTAGGAGAGAGGAGGGCAGAGCGAGGGAGAGGAAAAACTCATAGATTCATTCGTAAATCTGAGGTGCGATGTCGAACTAGAGGCCTTTCGATGTGGATGATGAGGTGCTGGCTGCCTTCGCCGAGAAGGGGCTGCTCCCATTGAAGGAGGTGGTGCATTGGAGGGCTGCTGCGCTAGGGGAGGTTGTTCTGCAACCCTAGGCTGACGAGGTTGTCTCCTTCCTTGCCTTCCATGAGCGCATGCTTGGGTATCCCGCGTAATGATTCCTATGCGGGCTCCTCAATGAGTGGAGCCTAGAGTTGTAGCACCTCAACCCGATTGGGGTACTACACATCACTAGCTTTGTCACCATCTGCGAGGCCTTCCTTGGGATGGAGCCCACATGGACCTCTTTCGGTGGATTTTTAGCGAATGAGCCCTGTCCAAGGGGAAGCCGCCTAGAATTGCACCGGTTGGGGGTTTTGCCCTATTGAAGAGGCTGAAGCCGTCGGTCTCCTACCCCACATACTCTCCTTGTGACTCCAACCGGGGGTGGCATGGCGAGTGGTTCTACATTAGAAACCCAGCGGAGGCGCCATTCCTGACGTTCATCGGGGAGAGGCCAGAGAGGAGGGAATGCTAGTCGTGGGGTCCCGCCCATCAGTAGAACAAGCTAGATATTATCAAGACAGAGCTTCGGAGGCTCATGCGGTATGGCCTTGACGTGTTGCGGGTCTTCCATACCTTCTTCTGTCATTGGGTCACCCTGTTGGTGGAGAGAACATGGCCGATGTAGGAATACTGTGGCCCGTTGGATCCCAACCACGCATCGCCGGAGGAGTTGTCAAAGGATGAAGTGTAGAGTCATCTTGATCGGGTGTTGTAGTTGAGGGATGAAGACTTCATCGAAGGGACGCCCAGACCCCTCCATGTCGTGAAGCTGTCCAATTTGGTATGCTTGTTTCCCTTGACTGTTTTCTTCTTGTTTTGATGTTTTGATTGATTTTGAGTTGCCCATTTCGAAGGAACTCGTGGGCTATAAATCCTGGCCGCATCTTCCGAGAGGGTCAGAAGGTGCGGTTTAGCAAGCTGCCCAGAGGGAGGCCATGCTTGCCAAGAAGAAGAAGAAAGCCAAGAAGGCCCAAAGGAGGTTTGATAAGGAGAAGGAGATCAACCAGCGGGTCCGTGGTGGCAAGAGCCGGAGCGACATGGAGGCAGAGCTCGAGTTGGAGGAGCCCACAGAGATGGGTGATGATGGGCGTTCCTCAGAGGACGAGGAAGATATGGGCATTGCTGTGACCATGGTGGAGCGCCGTAAGCTCGAGCTACACTCGTCGGCGGTGGGCGTGTTATGGAGGTGCGCGGCGATGTTCCTAAGTCAAGGAAGCACGCCGTGAGTGAAGATGCCACCCTCGAACGAAAGGTGAAGCGAGCACGGTCGTCGTGCCCTTCGGAGGTGTCGGCCACTTCGTGGCCCCCTGCTCCAAATGTAGCGGAGCACGCTGGTCAATCAGGGGGACATGATCGTTCCCCTAAATCTCCGGGGTTGACACGTGTGCGCGACCCCCAACGGGGAGATGTCCCACCAGTTGCTCCGGTGGTTTTGCCATGAGCTGGCGGTCATGGCCATTCACGGGCCGATCGGGGACCGGCCAGGTCGCCTCCTCCCTTGGTTGATGTGAGGGGGCATGGGTTATGACCCTAGAGCGATCCTCATCCGGTCGTCTCATCGTCAACCGGTCAGGGCTTTAGGGTTCAGCCGCTTTCGTCTGGGTATATATTCATGCTTCTTTTTGTCCTCATAGTAGAGTTTTTGAGTGTGACTAACCTACACTTGTTTGACAGCGACAAGGGGTTGGCAGGACTAGGGATCTGCCCACCTCCTATGCGAGAAGAGTGGAGACCTAGCCTGCAGTGGGTTGCGATGAGTGGTGGGGGAAGCAGGTTGGCGACGACACGACCTTCATTAATGGGGGTTGTGTCTTCCCGACCGGTCATGAGCATGGCAGCAGCGGTAGCGGTGGTGATGAGGACGATCCCTGTGGTGATGACGGAGACCGGGTCAGAGGTGACTCTTGCGGTCCCTCCCCTAACGGTTGTAGAGGAGGAGAGGAGGGAAGGTTTGCTCCCTATCTCGCCCGGCGAAGGAGCGCATCTTTCACCCACCTAGTCAGAGCTGGAGGGGTCCAGAGGAGCCATGACTAGGCTAGAGGTAGAGCAGCGCTGGCAAGCCATGGAGTCCTGGTGGTGGACATCCCCTTCGATGGTGAAGAGGACACCGAGGTGGAGCCGCCAGCCATCCCACCATCCTAGGAGTTGGTGATGATCCGGTCATTGCTTGATACTATGATGGCTGGATCTTCCAGTGGGTTGGGAGCGACCCACGAGCTGGTGTGGCCTTGTCCCGGTAAGCTAGGAAAGGCTTGGTTCGTCCTTCATGACAAGGAGTATAAGCTTTAGCACCTGCATGGAGAGAGAGGACTGTTGATGGAGTTCGATGTCGCCCTTACCAAGGTGAGGCTCAAGGAGGCCTTAGAGAGGGTTGAGCTCGTCCATTAGGCCATGACTGTGGACCTACCACGCATTGTAGAGGTAAGTTTTCTGCGTTCTTGGTATCATCTTTGATTCCTTGGCATTTAAACGGTTGTCTTAGCACACCTGCTTCTTGTCTCATAGGACCTAGAGATGATGTCGATCCATAAGTCCTAGTTTCTCTAGGAGGAGCACGGTTAGATGGAGCAAGAAGTGGTTGAAAGGTCCTAATGGCTAGAGGGGGTGAATAGCCTATTAAAAATTTCTACAACAACACTTAGCAAACCAGTTAGACAATTATGAGGCAAAGCAAGTGTTGCGCTAGCCTACTAAAATTGCAAGCCACCTACCACAATTCTAGTTTCTATAGTCTCTATCCACACAATGGCTATGTTACTACATTAAGTTAGTGTGCTCTCCAATGCTAACTAAAGAGTCACACTAACCAAACTAACAAGCTCTCACGACTAGCTACACTAAAGAGCTTGACAACTAGTTTGTGGTATTATAAAGAGAGAGGGAGCAAGATGGTTATACCACCGAGTCGATGAGTGAACCAATCAATCATAAGAATGAATACCAATGAAGACCAATCACCTCAGAATCAAATGATGACACAATGATTTTTACCGAGGTTCACTTGTTTGCCGGCAAGCTAGTCCTCGTTGTGGCAATTCACTCACTTGGAGGTTCACACACTAATTGGCATCACACAGCAAACCCTCAATAGGGTGCCACACAACCAACACAAGATGAGGATCACACAAGCCATGAGCAATTTACTAAAGTACCTTTTGGCTCTCCACCGGGGAAAGGTTAAGAACCCCTCATAATCACCATGATCGGAGCCGGAGGCAATCACCAACCTCTGCTCAACGATCCTCACTACTCCAAGCCATCTAGGTGGTGGCTACCACCAAGAGTAACAAGTGAATCCCACAGCAAAACATGAACACCAAGTGCCTCTAGATGTAAACACTCAAGCAATGCACTTGGATTCACTCCCAATCTCACAAAGATGTTGAATCAATGATGGAGATGAGTGGGAGGGCTTTGGCTAAGCTCATAAGGTTGTTATGTCAATGCAAATGGCCAAGAGAGTGAGCTAGTGCTGGCAATGGGGCTTAAATTGAAGCCCCCACGAAATAGAGCCATTGTACCCCTTTACTGGTCATAGCTCGGGGTGACCAGACGCTCCAGTCAGATCGACCGGACGCACCCTACCAGCGTTCGATCAATGGATGGCTGCCACATCATCCCTCTCTTCAAATACTGAATGCCCAATCCCAATGGTCAAGTTATGACTAGATGCGATGCTCGAAGTGACCGGATGCACCAACACCAGCGTCTGGTCGTTTCTAGTTAGGTTCCACTCACGACCGGATGCGTCCGGTCATGCCCGATCGGACTCACCCAGCATCCGGTCACTCACTGTCTCCTCTATGCGCTGCCACATCAGTAGGACTGAACACACCCTGCCAGTGTCCGGTCATGAAGTGACCTAGCGTCTGGTCGAAGACTGACGCCAGCGTCTTCACTGCTTCCACTGATTGGACGCTCCAGTCCAGTTGAGACCAGCGTCCGGTGCACTCTGTGAAACCCTATCTTTTCTGTGCAGGGCGCCGGTGGCACCATCGGACTAGACACTCCACCAATGAAGTTTCTAACCCTTGCTCAAATGTGCCAACCACCAAGTGTATCACCGTGTTCCTTGAGGAGCTACGCGCTCTCGAGGGAGAGCTCGACCAGATTCATAATATCGCGCAGGTGGTGGTGGAGGCTCGCCGTTCGACCGTGGCCGCAGACATGTATCGAGAAGATGTCATCTAGTCTATGGAGGCAGCAGAGGCCGGGTTAGAGGCAAGTGTCGCCCCACCCCCAACCGAGCCAAACGTCATCCTGACCGTAGCCGAGCCGAGCGCCGTCGTGCCGACCACAACCGAGTTGCCTTCGTCCTCACCAACCGCACCATCAACTGACGCCATCGGGGGGCCACAATAGAGTTAGAGTAGAAATAGTCAGTTTATGTACAAGATGAATTTGTGGGGGAGCCCCCATGTGAACAGTTTACATTCATGAATATTTTAAGTTTGTTTTGTGATGAAATTACATGTGAGGGGAAACTTGTCCCATCTGCCCTTGTTTTTATCCTTGCATAGCTTTGTTTTTGTCCTTTCTTTTTCGCACCTGCCCATTGACCCATAGGCTGCAACCTTAAGAACCCAGGCATGGTCCGCGAGGCTCAGCTACTCATAACCATAGGTCGTGGCGGGGTGTTCACAATCGGGAGGCTAAAAGTGCAAGTTATGTAGGGTAATCAAAGGAACATAATGCCCTTTCGTTTGGGCGACGCCCTTTTGTTTGGGCGAAAAGTGTTACTATATGATAGTAAAAAAGGGAGTGGTATCGCACCCCCATGGAGTCCCCAAGTGACCTAGCCGAGAGTGCTCGGGCTAGGGTGCTATAGGAGCAAAGCATTGAATGGAAATAAACGGTAAGACCAAGCTTTAGGGAAAGAAACGATATAATTGTTTGATGTTCCATGTGTTGATGAGAATGTTGCTATTGTCATCCTTCAGTCGGTAGGTGCTCGGTCGGATCACCACAATCACCGTGTAGGGTCCTTCCCATGGTGGAGAGAGCTTATGTTTCTTTTTGGTTGACTGGGTCCTTCGGTGTATGAGATCACCGACCTCGAGGATCCTTCCCCTGATTTTTCTTTCATGGTACCTACAGCGAGTTTGCTGGTAACAAGCAGAGTGGATGATGGTCATCTCACGAGCCTCCTTAAGCAGGTCGACTGTGTCCTGCTGAGCCTCTGTGGCTCGGTCTTGGTCGAAGGCCTTTACTCTTGTGGCGCCGTGATTGAGGTTGGAGGGCAACACTGCTTTGGCTCCATATGCGAGGAAGAAAGGGGTGAACCCTATGGATTGGTTTGGGGGTCGTTCTTAGGCTCCAAAGGATTACTGGGACCTCTACAACCCATCGCCCAACAAACTTTTTGAGTCAGTCGAAGATACGGGGCTTGAATGCTTGGAGGCCCATGCCATTGGCCCGCTAGACCTGACCGTTAGTACGTGGGTGTCCGACCGAGGCCCAATCGATCCTAACGCCGTATCCATCACTGAAGTCCTGGAACTTCTTCCCAGTGAAGTTTGATTCATGGTCGGTGATGATACAGTTAGGGACACCAAACTGATAGATGATGTCGAGAAAGAACTTGACCACTTCTTTTGAGCGGATATTGGTGATGGGCTTCACCTCTATCCACTTGGTGAACTTGTCCACCACCATGAGTAGGTGAGTGAAGCCTCCCGAGGCCTTTTTGAGGGGTCCGACCATGTTGAGGCCCTAGACCATGCATAGCCAGGTGATGGGGATGGTCTCAAGCTCCTACATCGATAGGTGAGTTTGTCGGGTGTAGAACTGGTATCCTTCACACCTACGGACAACCTCCTCAGCATCTCAGAGTGTAGTGGGCTAGTAGAAACCTTGGCGAAAGGCTTTCCCGACCAGCGACCTCAGGGCCACATGATGTCCGTAGATTCCAGCGTGGACCTCGAGGAGGAGTTGTTTCCCCTGGTTTGTTGGGACACACTTCATGAGTACTCCTGACTGACTCCGTCTTGGCACATCGAGCGATTCATCACGCTTCAGTCCTTTCTGGTGGGAGAACCACCTCGAGGAGGTAGGCGAGCAGTGGTGCTTTCTAGTCGGCCAGATCAAGTGCGATCATGGTGATGTCGCCGGGCGACATTGCCATGGAGGTGCCAAGGTCGGAGCCCCCGAGCGCTCGGTCAGGGTGGGAGCACGTCGAGGGGTCAGAGCCCCCAAGTGCTAGATTGGCATTGGAGCGTATCTAGGTCGGATCCTCTTAGATGTGGGCAGACAGCTCATGGAGGTCGTTTACAAAGACCCCATTGGCAGGCGGTTCCCGTCTAGCCACCAATTTTGTGAGGAAGTCGGTGGTGTCATTGTTCTTTCAAGGGACATGATGCAGTTTGATGCCTCGGAACTTTCCTTGATCTTGTGCACCTCATAGCAGTACGCCGCCATAAGAGGGCTCTTGCAGGAGGACTCCTTCATGACTTGGTCGACAACCAACTTTGAGTCATCATAGACATACAGACGCATGGCATCAAGCTCGATGGTGATGCGTAGTCCGTTGATGTGGGCCTTGTACTCCACAACATTGTTCGAGGCTAAAAATGGAGACGGGTCACGTAGCGGAGCCTGCTCCCATCCGAGGAGATCAGAATGACTCCAGCCCCTAAGCCGAGTGCCATGACTGACCTATCAAAGCACATCGTCCAGTACTCGTGAGTGATGTCTGGGGTTAGGAGCTGAACTTCCATCCATTAGACGATGAAGTCGGTAAGAGCCTGAGACTTAATAGCGGTGTGGGGGACATACCTAATGTCGTGGCCCATAAGCTCAAGAGCCCACTTGGAGATTCGGTCGGTGGCGGCACGGTTATGGACAACCTCCCCGAGTGGGTACGAGGTGATGACCATGACCTCATGGTCGGTGAAGTAGTGTAGGAGCTTCCGGATCGCCATCAGCATGGCATACAGAAGCTTCTGAACCTACGGTAGCAAACTTTGGCGTCGGTGAGTACCTCATCGACGAAGGGGGTGTCTCGGCTCCTCCCTCTTGATAATGAGGGTGGCGCTCACAACATGGTTGCTTGCCGCGATGTAGAGGAGGAGGGATTCTCCCTGTTTGAGAGTGAGGAGGATTGGGGCCAACATCAGTGATGCTTTGAGGCTTTCCAAAGCATGCTGTGCCTCCTCTATCTAGATGAATGCGTCAGTCTTCTTAAGAAGTTTGTAGAGAGGCATCGCCCGTTCGCCTAGTCGGGAGATGAACTGGCTCAGGGTGGCCAGACAGCCAGTGAGCCTCTATATGCTCTTGACGTTGCATATAGGGCCCATGTTGGAGATGGCCAATTTTTTTTAGGTTGGCCTCAATGCCGCGCTCAAACACGATCTATCTGAGCAGCTTCCCCTTTGGGACCCCAAAAACACATTTTCGGGATTCATTTTGACGTTGAACCTTCAGAGGTTCATGAATGTTGCGGCCAAGTTTGCGATCAAGTCGTTAGCATGAGACATTTTCACCACTATGTCATCTACATAGACGGCGATTGTTGATTTCGGCCGCTCGACCTGGTCAGGTTGGTCGGGCGGGTCGATTTGGTCGGTGAAGCATCACTCCATGCACCGCTAATAGGTGGCACTAGCGTTCTTTAGACCGAAAGGCATGGCTATGTAACGGTACAAACCATACGGGGTGATGAATGAAGTCACGAGCTAGTCGGACTCTTTCATCGCGATCTGGTGGTAGCCTGAGTAGGCATCCAGGAAGGAGAGGATTTTGCACCCTGAGGTGGAGTCGACTATCTGATCTATGCATGGTAAAGGGAAGTGATTCTTTGGGCACGCCTTATTGAGGCCAATATAGTCAATACACATTCTCCACTTCCCATTCTTCTTTTTCACAAGAACAGGATTAGCTAACTAGTCGGAGTGGTATACCTCTTTGATGAATTCGACTGCCAGAAGTTTGGCGATCTCCTTGCCTATGGCCCTGTGCCTTTCGTCGTCAAAGCGACGTAGGTGTTGCTTGGCGGGCTTTGAGCCCAAGACGACACATAGTGCGTGCTCGGTGACCTCTCTCGGTATGCCTGGCGTGTCAGAAGGCTTCCATATGAAGACATCACGATTTGCGCATAGGAAGTCAGCGATCTCGCTTTCCATATTTGGCTGGGAGCTTGGTTCTGACCTACACTGTCTTGGTCGGTGAAAGCTCTAGTTTGGTTTTGGTTAATTGATGAAACCCTAAGTGCTAACCTAGTTTATCAAAGTGATTATGAGATAGGTAGCACTACTCCAAGTGATGAAGCAATGACGAAGATCATGACAATGGTGATAGCATGGTGATGATCAAATGCTTGAACTTGGAAAAGAAGAAAGAGAAAAACAAAAGGCTCAAGGCAAAGATATAAAATGTAGGAGCCATTTTGTTTTAGTGATCAAGACACTTAGTGAGTGTGATCACATTTAGGATAGATAGCCGTACTATTAAGAGGAGTGAAACTTGTATCGAAATGCGGTTATCAAAGTGCCACTAGATGCTCTAACTCATTGCATATGCATTTAGGATCTAGTGGAGTGCTAACACCCTTGAAAATATTTGTGAAAATATGCTAACACATTCGGCGCTTTTGGAAAAATGAAATGTCTATTTTCTATTGCGCCGGATGCAAAATTCTTGGTGGTTGGCACATTTGAGCAAGGGTGAAGAAGTTAGAGTTGAAATGGAGTTGGTCGAAATGATGCTGGCGTCGGTCTACTAACCGGACGCTGGGTCACTCAGCGACCGGACGCTGAAAGGCTACGTCCGGTCGAGCTGGCAGAGAGGTCGCCAGTTTCGGTGTTGCACCGGACGCTGGACCTGAGATGCACCGGACGCTGGTTTCTGCGTCCGGTCAAACTGACGGGTCTACACAGTGGCTAAGGGTTGAGCACCGGACGCTGGCTGCGTCTGGTCAAGGTGGACCGGATGCGTCCGGTCCGAAAAATATGCCTCGGGGAGCTTACTGGAAACGACCGGACGCTGGGGCTTCAGCGTCCGGTTAGTTTTGACCGGAGCGTCTGGTCAGCTTCACAGCCGTTGAAATCTGACGAACAGCATTTGAAGCTGGTGACGTGTGGCGTCCATCGGGCGACCGAACGCTGAGGGCCAGCGTCCGGTCAGTATGACCGGAGCGTCCGGTCAGAGCACGTTTTGCCCAGTGAAGGGGTATAACGGCTCTATTTGATGGGGGCTCTATTTATAGCCCATGGCCTGCTCAAGGGACATCTCTTGCACATTTTCATTAACATAGCAACCTTGTGAGCTTAGCCAAAGCCCTCCCACTCATCTCCATCATTGATCCATCATCATTGTGAGATTGGAAGAGAATCCAAGTGCATTGCTTGAGTGATTGCATCTAGTGGCACTTGGTATTCGTGTTGTGCTGCGGATTTCGCTTGTTTCTCTTGGTGGTTGCCACCACCTAGACGGTTGGAGCAGCGGTGGAGGATCGGCACGAGTTGGTGATTGTTCGTGGCCATCTCCGGTGATTGTAAGGGGAGTTGTACCTTCCCCGGCGGAGTGCCGAAAGGTAACTCTAGTAAATTGCTTGTGTCATTGAGTTACCTCACTTGTGGGTCAGTTCTTGCGGTGTCCTATCGTGTGGACGAGGTTTGTGAAACACCTCTTAGCCGCCGAACCACCAAGTGTTGGTCGACACAATGGGGACTAGCGTGTTGGCAAGCACGTGAACCTCGGGAGAAAAATCGGTTGTCTCTTGTCATTTGCATTCTCCCGGTGATTGGCTTGATCTTCATCTTGTGATTGGTTCATCCCCTACACGGCGGTATAATCACCCTACTTACTTGTTTACATTCTTGCAAACTAGTTGATACAAGCTCTTTAGTGTAATTAGAATTGAGAGCTTGCTTTATTATTTACATTCATCTAGTTGAGCTCTTTGGAGTAGCAAGTTTGTGTGCCTAAGTAATCATTGCAACTAGAATTGTTGGATAGGTGGCTTGCAACCCTTGTAGAGCTAGAGCAAGTTTGCATTACGCTATTTGTCATACTAATCAAATTGCTCTAGTTAATTTGTAGATTTTTAAATAGGCTATTCACCCCCCTCTAGCCATATTAGGACCTTTCAGTCGGGTCGGTGGGGTCGATCTCCACCGCCTTGGTTTCCTCAGTCGGATGGAAGGCACTCAAGGAGGTTGGCCCATTGTAGTCGAGAACTGCTAGAGTCACCGAATTCTTGAGCTCTAGGAGCTCGATGGAGTTGATGATGGTAGTGGCGAGCTCGTAATGCTCATGGTCACACATGTAGGTGTGAGAGAAGGTGCTACCTATGGTGATGATGTCATTTGGCCCTGGCATCTTCATCTTGAGGTAGGTGTAGTTGGGGATCGCCATGAACTTAGTGTATCTAGGTCGCCCCAAAATGGTATGGTAGGACCCCGGAAAGTCCACGACCTCAAAGGTTAGGACCTCCGAGCGGAAGTTGGTGCGGTCGCCAAACATGATGGGCATGTTGATCTACCCGAGTGGATACGCCTGTGCCCCTGGGATCATGCCGTGGAAGGGAGAGCTCACTGAGTGGAGCTTTGACCAGGGGATGCGCATGTCATAGAGGGTGTCGACATAGAGAATGTTGAGGCTGCTGCCTTCATCCATTAGCACCATGGTGAGGCGCTTCTTGTGGATGATGGGGTTGACGACGAGCGGGTAGCGACTCGGTCGGGCGACGTGGGAAGGATGGTCTCTCTGATCAAAAGTGATCGCAGAGTTCGACCAACTAAGGAAAGAGGGGATGGCCGACTCGGCGACGCATGCCTTCTATAGCGTACCTTGTGCTAGCGCTTGGAGTGGATAGCATCGGATCCCCCAAAGATCATGAGGCATTCCTTGGGGTCGAGGAAGCCATCATCATCCTTGCCCACCATGCCTCCTTTCTTGGCCTCCTCCTCCTTGTCTTTTAGTTCTTTTGGCTTGGAGACCTGCCGCGGGAAGCACTTGAGGAGCTCGTAGTCCTTGTAGAGGTGTTTGATGGGATAGGCGTGGTTGGTGCATGGACTCTCCATGAGCTTGTTGAAGTGGTTGGGCTGGACCTACTAGGGCTGCTTGCCTGCTCGGTCAGCCACAACGACCAAAGCTAGGTCGGCCAGTTAGCGCCAATCCTTCTTGTTCTCCATGCCCCTTTGTGTGGAGGGGCACTCACCTTGGTCCTCGCACTTGGCCTTGCCCCTGTCCCAACTGCCTCCTCGTCGAAGGCGTGATTTGTGGCGATGTCAAGCAGGTTGTGGGTGGTACGGGGCTTCACACAGCCGAGCTTGTGGATCAAGGACTCGTAGGTTGTCCTAGAGAGGAACGCGCTGATGATGTCCTCATCGACGACATCAGAAAGGGAGTTGCACTGCTTTGAGAACCTGCAGATGTAATCCCATAGGGACTCATTGGGCTCCTACTGGTAGCTCTTGAGGTCCTAGGAATTCCTAGGATGGACATATGTCCCCTGAAAATTTCTGACAAAGACCCTCTTGAGATCCGCCTAGTCACGGATGCTATCGAGCGGAAGGAATTCGAGCCATGCTCGAATATGCTCTATCACACAGATGGGGAGGTACTGGATGATAAAGTAGTCATCATCCACTCCTCCAGCTCAGCAAGCGAGCCGAAAGTCTTTGAGCCATATACCAGGGTTTGTCTCCCTAGTGTACCTGGCAATGTTGGTGGACGGTCGGAAACGCTATGGGAACGGTGCTTTCTAGATGCGATGACTAAAGGCCCATGGCCCTAGGCCATCTAGGCTAGAGCTTTGGTCATTTGGTCAGCCACCATGCCTAGGGTGCATGTCCCCACACTCCTCGATGGTCAGGCCAAGGCCCGCATCGCCTGCTCTCACCGCCACTCGATGGACGTCATCATCGTGTCGGGCATGGCGTCGATAGTTGATGACGCTGCATGCATCACGGTTAGCCCTGAGCTATTCACAAATAGGTGGTCGGTGTGGAGCGGGCACTGGGTTGGGTTGCGGTGTAGCCACGGCTTCCTGCCCCACGCCGACAACTATAGTGGTGAGTGGATGGAGCGATTCGTCTAGTGCGGCCCTAGTCCTTCGGTTGGGCAAGAGGCCATGAGCCAGTGTCACGATGCGGAGCTTTTAGCTTGTTGAACAGTGGCGGTCTCCACTAGCGCTCGGAGGTTTCAATGGATTGCCTGTTCTTGGGGGTCGGTAGGCTCAGGGAGGCCGCACAAAAGCATCGCCGCAGCAGCGATGTTCTGGCCAGCCCAAGCAAGCTGAGGGGGGCCATTCCCTCCGTCCAGGATGTTACGCTGGACCTAACGGGCGTGACCCCGAGCGTTGCTCACTGGGTTACACGCATGTGGCGTAGCATGCTGCACCGAGTGCTCCAGCGCAGGTGGTGGCTGGCTCTACCGCCTTTGTCATAAGTCCTCGCCGTGCTCCTACGCACGAGCGAGGGCCTTTGCACGAGGGTCCAGAGGGGTGTGAGTCTATAGAGACTCCACCACCACCGGTGGCTGTCTCAGGGTGTCCGCCATAGCACACTCCCGGGACAGAGGGTGGCCAGGTGCCATGACATCGCTGGTATTGGAGTCATCTCTTTCGACCTCGTCGTCGATGAGGTCGTGAAAGGAGGCGGGAGCATAGCCCACCATCCCTACGAACTCGGACATGAGAGGGGCGGTGTCAGCATCCTTCAGAGCCCCAATGCGCACACGTCCATGGGGGACGCGAAGCCATAGGGGAACCAGTCGCACAACGATCGTGGTGGGGACAATGGGGTCCGTCCAGAGAGTCGGTGGAAGGTGTTAAATAGTGAGTAAAGAATGATATGTACATCACTCACCATGGGGTTTGTGCCCAGCATGGGCTTAAGGCAAAGCGCGAGTGTCTCGATGTTGAGGTCGTCGAGTGGCCCGGGGCTAGTGGAGGGTGCTCCTCCTCCAGCGAACGCCGGGATGAGTGCCTCCTCGCAGAGGCGAAGTATGCTGAGCTAGTCAACGATGAAGTCCAGACTCCCAAAGAGGAAGGTCTGGAGTGGCACAAAGACATGAGGAACCCACATCCCAATAGGTGGGAGCGTGAGAAACTCCAACGAGCCGAAGCAAATCGTATCGCTCGAGCCCGCCATGCCAAAAATGGTGGAAAGGTGGGCCATCCGATGACCAAAAGCGTGAATGCATGGTGTCCTCCCCATAGACGACGTCAACTGTCAGTGCAAAAAGTGACCAGCAAGTGAATATTTATAGTTTTGTTGTGCGTTGTGATCAGATGTGGCCTAGCACTCAATGACGTATGATTTATACTGGTTCAGGCAACATGCCCTACGTCTAGTTTCAGTCAATCGTTGACTTTATTCCTGAGCCCAGGTGCTCGAAGTTTGCTGTGGGGTTACAAACGAGTGAGGAATGAGAAGGGCGGTGTTAGAGGCCCGGTCGGACTCTGAACCAAATGGAAGAGAGTGATAGTTGCTCTAACGTGTGCTAAGTATCAGAGCATATGCTTTGTGTAGCTGTTCGAGTCCTTAGGTCATCGAGTCGTTGAGTCGATGAGTCCACGAGTTGTCTAGCATCTCCCTGTTGGGAGAGAGCGCATCCCCTTTTATAGGTGAAGGGGATGGCCTTACAAGTCAGAGAGAAAGAGAGAGAGAGAGAGAGCGTACGTGTGCTACCTAGTCTTGTTGCCCATGCTGTCGGGTACGAGATGGCTGCTAGCACCCACAACACTGTTTATGCTTTGACACGTATGGAAGGTTGTAGAGTGTCCATCTATCATAGCCTGGTGGCACCATCCTACAGGTGCGTAGGGTATGACAAGGTACGGTCCTCGGTATTACGGTTGACTTAAGCACCTTATCTTATCTGCTCCGCCTGCGCCCTGGGTCCACACCGAGCGGGCGTCCCCGGTCAGTTGCTCTAAGTTGGCCCCGACCATGTCAGTTGGGAAAGAGTAGCGAGCAGAGGTCCAGCGTATCCTCGGTCGAAGAAAGGGGGTCGAGCAAGGTGGAGCCCGCGACCCAGAGGTCGGGCAAGGCGGAGCCCGCGACCCAGAGGTTGGCCCTTTCTACCCCTCACTCAAAAGGTGCCCAGAGCGGTTGTCGAACCCATCGGTGGGCCAACCTTCAAACTCCTAGGCCTAGACGGGCCGTAGGAGTGTTTTTAGCTCGGTATCCCTCTTTCCTGTGATGGGCCGTGGCCCGTTCGGGAAGGCCCTGGTCAGAGGTGCCGGTCAGGGACCAGATCGTGGTATTGGCCTGTTATTGTGCATCTAGGCCGGCCCAGGCATGTGCTGTCGTTGCGCCGCCGGCTAGGCCAAGTTTTGTAGGGAAGCGGGTCCATTGGGGACCCTGGGTTTATGAACCCGACAATTTATGTGTAGCCAAACAAAGCCGTAGTTGGGATAATTCCATACCATTTCATATTTTACTAATGTGACAACAAACATTAATAAAGAGGAGAAAAAAAAGAAAACTACAAGAAACTTGGTCTTATGCAAAGAAACTAGATCTTGCATAAAAACAAAAAAGGAACTATATACGAAAGGGCTAGCGCCGGATGTCCGGTGGTCTAGCCATAGGAGGCGTCCGGAAGCTGCTCCCTGTTCAAACGCATCGCGCCCGTCGCACCCACGTAATAGGGCCATAACAGAAAGGAGCACGCCGGCCTCACCCTGCCTACGAATGTGCGCCGTGGAGGTGCCTGTCAGCCTCAGGTGCCCGCATGGTGACCCATGGCGGCGCCCCAGCAGTAGTAGCAGGCGGCAGCAATAGACCGCTGCCCCTCAGCCACCAGGGCCATTACAACTTGTGCTCCCTTGGATGTACTTTTGAAACATCTAATTGATACACTTGCAACATATGATTGAAAACATACGAAACACTTGAAACATACGCTTAAAACATGCGTGTGTAGCCATCATATGCAATATCTAGATCTACTTTTGCAACATTCAGATGAAACACCTGCAACATATGTATGAAACACTTGGAACATGTGCTTGAAACATGCATGTTATGCAACATCTAGATATACTTCTGCAACATTCAGATGAAACACTTGAAACATACGTTTGAAAAACAACTAAATACTTGAAACATAAGCTTGCAACATGTGTATATTGTCATTGCAACATATGCAACATCCTAGGATCTACTTTTGCAACATCCAGATGGAACACTTGAAACACAGCGTCGCCAACCTACTTGGTGGGGAACTGCAGTAGCCAGCAAGCTCGTGGTCCCTCCTCCCAAAGCATTCGCCGCTCCCAAAGCCCCTCCTCATCCTCCTCATCCTTGCTCTCGTACGAGGGCGAGTACCGCGCGACCACCATGAGCCTCGCCAGGCGGCGCCCGCGCCCACGGACTGGTCGGGAACTGCACCGACAAGGAGGTGCCCGGGCGTGGAAGGCGGCGCTGGGTTGGAAAGACACGTGGGACACTGCCAGCGCGAGGGTGAAGCCTACTATGACGCCGACCATGGCTAGCAGTGGTCGGGTGCAAGCTTGGTGGCAGACCTTATCTTCTTCAAAAGGAACGAGTGGAGTGGAGGGTTGACTCTCGGTGGGGAGTGGGAGAGATATTTTTTTAGAGATAGAAGGTATTGTTGGGCCGGTAGCGCATAGGCCTAGGAAACGTGGCGTCCGAATAGACAGACAACGTGAGGAGAGCATCCCTGATGTAACATCCATTAGAATGTGCATCACAGATATTGAGACAGAGACATCAGAGTGATGAGGAAGATGATTGGGAGAGAGATGACAAAAATGATTGAAGAGATTTATTTTGTAGCCTCAATTAGACTGTGTACTGCGAGTTATAGTTCCTTAGTGATGTCTATACGACATGGTACGTTGCAAAAACCACTAAGTATAGTTTCCTTTTTAAACTGCCCAACGAAACTTGTTTTGAAATACATCTTTTATATTTTGATATGATTCCAAATAAGATAGAGCATTGGTCTTTTCAATTGTTTGCTTTCAAGAGGATGGTCTGTCTAAATTGGAGATTGCTTAGTCCGTCACTGATACCAAGCGGGCCATGTTTGGGTGTCCACACTGCATACGCTGGTGGTACCCAGCTCACAGTTTGTCTTTGTTTCTTGGGGAGATGAATCCAAGCGCCTGGACATCCGGACGGACGCCCGCGCCCTGCTTATGTCACGAACCTCTCAGTTTTCCGCGCCTCCTTCGTTTCTCGTGTCGGTGTCGCATGGATGCGTCGCCGTGCTCATGCTGCCCGCTCGCACATGGGAACTTCCCGCTTTAGCTCCGCTCCCTGCGCGCACGTGGGACCGCCTGCACCCCCGTTCTGCATGCACGGCACCCAACAGCTGCAGCAAGCAGCAACGATAGGTGGGTCCTATTACAACATGTGCAACACCATATCTACTTTTGCAACATCCAGATGAAACACTTGCAACGTATGTCCAAAACAACCGAAACACTTGCAACATACGTCTGAAATACTTGCAAAATATTCGCATGTTGGTCCCATTGCAACATGTGCAACACTAGATCTACTTTTGCAACATCCAGATAAAACACTTGCAATATACATCCGAAACAACTGAAACACTTGCAAAACGCCTGAAAACACTTGCAAGCCATTGCAACCATATGCAACATCCAGATAAAACGCTTGCAACATATGCGTGAAAAACATGCAACATTAAGATTAAACGCCTGCAACATATGTCTAAGAAATAGATGAAACATTTGAAATAGATGCTTGCAACATGCGTGTATAGCCATTGCAACATATGCAACATCTCGATATACTTTTACAACATCCATGTGAAACACTTGTAACATATCTCAAAAACATTTGAAACAATTAAAACATACACTTGCAACATGTGTTTCCGCGCAACATCTATCGTTGCTGCTTGCCGCACGAAGGGAACGCAGCTATGTGCGTGCCCCAGCTACGCTAAGCTAGCATGCCACTGTCGTCCAAGATCATCCACGAGCAGGCTGACCATCAACACGAGCGACGCGAAGGACGTCTACGCGAGGAGGGGCGGAGGCGTATCAAGACAGCCGGCAAAGCATGGCGCCATAATAAACAGGAGGGCCGCACGGTTGTGTACGCATGTGGTAGAGGAGTTCATCTACTACGCGCCACCGGCCGAAGGGTTGTGCCATGGGGTGGCGGAGGAAGCGGTTGGAGAGGCAGCCACATCTGGCACCGGAGCAAAGCGAGGACGACGCAAGGGCCAGGAGGAAGACAGGTGGCCGCAGCGGGCAAGAGACGCGATGGAGAGGGAGGCCGCGCTCGGGCGCGGTGGAGATGCCGGCCGACGGGCGTCGGGACGCTATGGAGAACGCCGAGGCAGCACGACGGAACACGGTCATGGCGTTGCGGTGATTTTTTTTTTAGAAATTGCATGACTGGAAAACCTTATGGAGAAGCGAGTGAACAAGGTCAGTGTTCGGTAGATTACTGATCCTCTCCAGGTCAGTGTTCCTAAACACGTCGAGGTGGACAACAGAAGTGAAGTTCTCCAAAGAGCTTAGGTTCTTGACACCATAGATGCCTAATTCCTTCAATGCCTTTGCGTGGAAGGCAAGGCCAGGAGGCATGTGGCTCAACTTGCACATGTTGAGTTTAAGCCTCTCCAAGATAGGCATGGCTTTCACTTGTTCCTCCCACACCCATTCCTCCCATTCGACAAATCTACCAAAAATCAAATCATGTAATCTGGGAAACGCAACCCCTACATGATTGCTTGGTTGTAGGAATTCAAGCCCAACACGCTTGATTGCGGCCCTAGTTCCTCCAAGATTGGCCAGTATAACAGATGAGGAAGAAGCTACATTCTCCAAGAAACAGATATGAAGATCTGTTAGCTGGGAGAGCGGCCCTAGTTCCTCCAAACTACAGTGATCACAGTCCATGTGGGCTGGAAATCCATATAATTTCCTCAAAGAAGTTAGGCCACTAAATTCCCTTGGTATAACACTTACATTTTTCCGGTGAAGTCTGAGAAACCTCAAGTCTTGTAGTACTCCAATACTACTAGGAAGCTTGGCCAAACCCGGACAACCAGAAAGGCTAATGTACTGCAAGAATTTCAACTTGCCTATGTCTTCGGGTAACTTGGATGTTTTACAGTTTTGTATTGACAAATACCTCAAATGTTTCAGCTGATACAAAGATTCGGCTATTGCATCAATATTTACACTGTCCAAATGTAGTGTGCGAAGACTTGAAAGAGAAACAAATGAATCACCTGGCTTAATCTTTATATTACCAACTAAAATTAGTGTTCTCAGTGAGGTCTGTGTTCGGAGAGAACACCACTCCAAATCATGTTGTTCTGTTCCTTTGCTTTCCAGAGATAATCTAAAAAACTTTTGCGATTTAAGTTTGTCGATATCTTGCACATAGAGGAGACCTAAACAGCAACTAACTTGATATGTGTTATCTATTATATGCCTATATATTGATGTCACTGTTAACTGGTCTTTCGAAGGAATATTTGAATTTGGCATACTACCTTATGATTAATTGACAAATATGTTTATTTTCTTTTGCTCCCTCATTCCAGGGACCTTCTACAGCTGGATCGAACAACGATCAAGACTTGGACTTGTCTCCGTTTCTCGGTAGGGCTCCGACCATGTGACAGGACCATGTTTCACTTGTTTGTATGTTGAACTTAGAAGTGGGTTGAACTTTGTGGACTTTGGACATGTTGATGGTGTTTGTGGACTTTGCATTGTGCTTGTGACATTTGTTGTAGCTATATGTTGGTTATAATGAGTGGATGTGACATTTGTGGACATATATGTGATATATATTGTCTATCTGTTGGTAACTGTGATATTCTGTTATAATTGTTGTTAATTGTGGCTGGATATGCACTGCAACAAACAAAAAAAAATACTGTGGACAAGTTTTACCGAGTGTTACACTCGGTAAAGGTCATGTTTACCGAGTGTTGCACTCGGTAAAACAGAGAACAGAACCAAATTGGTTCTGATTCTGTTAATTTTGCCGAGTGGTGCCATTTTTTACCGAGTGCCACGACCCACTCGGATATATGTGCCATTTTTTACCGAGTGGAACACTCGGTTAACGAGTTACATGTTTACCGAGTGTTACTGGTACACTCGGTAAACTATATTAGGGAAAAATATTTGCGGAATTGTTTTAATCATGAAAATGGTTATCTGTTTACCGAGTGCTATGTATAACACTCGGTAAACGACGCCGTTAACGGCGAGCTTGGGGACTGACGACCGTCACGTCGTAGTTGTTTACCGAGTGCCGGCGTAGCACTCGGTAATATTTATTCTCCGAGTGTCCCGTTATTTGACACTCGGTAAACTAACTTTACCGAGTCGTTGTTTACCGAGTCATGTTTACCGAGTGTGGCACTCGGTAAACAATTTACCGAGTGTTTCTCCATATTTGCCGAGTGTTTATCACACTCGGTAATTAATCAGTATCCCGTAGTGATAGGATAGGAAAGCGAGTGGACGAGGATAGGATATGAGGGGTTGTTGCGCTGGCGACTGGCTTTGCTGCCCTTAGAAAGGAGCGTCTATATGAAGTATTACCGTTGTTTCTTGTCACTCCAAAGTCCAAGCTCTGAACAATCCAATCCATCTGCTTTCCCCACTCTTCAATCTGATCGTGCGATCAACTCTCCATCCAACGCCCTCTTCAACCAAGGCCTCCACAACTCCATAACTCCATTGGAAGTTTGGATAAGCCTTTTCTTCCAACTCTGTTAAGTTAGGCAATTTGGCATCTTCTTCTTTCCATCCTCTTCATTCAGTCAGATTAATTTGTTGACGCCTTTCTTTTTATTGCGGTCTACCTTGATGGAGATAAATGTTTTTTTTTGAACTAAACGGAGGGGAGAGTTTCCCCACCTTTCCATTCAAAAGCACACGCCCAAGTTAAGTAGGACGTGGAAAAGAGTTTGAGGTACAATCGCGGAGGTGAGCGTACCAGCCCAGCAGGCCGTTCCCTAGCTCAGGAGGAAGGCGCTTGCGCCAAGTTACAAGGTCATCACAGACCCTCGAAAGAACCACGCGATTACAGAAATTTTCATTACGGAATACATACCCATTCCGACCGTCCCAGATACGCCATAAGATAGTCAGGAAGATGAAAGGCCAGAGAGTCGCTTCTAGATTTGCTGGAGTGTCTGCTTCCCATGCTTCATCATCCGTCATCTGTCCCACATCGCCCATGCCTATTGCAGTCCACAGCGCATCACTTTGTTCGCAGCCGAAGAAAACGTGTCGCCTGTTCTCCGGGTCCCTAGCGCAGCGCTCGCATTGTTCGCCGTCGACGATGTGTTTTGCATGGAGGTTCACCCTTGTGCTGAGCCGGTCTTTGAAGTACAGCCAAGCGAACACCTTGACCTTGTTTGGTAGCCTTGTCCGCCAAACACGCCCACCGTGCGTGTCAGTGTGGTCACCTGAAGAGTCGAGGGCTGCGTAGGCATCCCTAGCGGAGTAGGTGTGCCCTGTCAGCTTGAGCAGCCGTAAGTTAGGGCCGTCGCCGATGTTCATCTCCTGCAAGAAAGAGAGCAGGCTGCCTAGCTGATGGCTAGCAGCATTAGTGAGTCGAGGACGCAGACGCAAATCAAAACCACTCTGGAAGACGCGCTGCACCGAGATGTTAGGCATAGTGGTGTGTGTGAACAAAGCATGATGGGTGGAGAAGAGGGGGCCGGCAGGAAGCCAATGGTCGAACCAAAAGGAGGTTGCGGCGCCATTGTTGACTTTGACGATGGTGATGGAGCGAAAGGTGTTAAGCTCGTCATTGACAATGCGCCAGAGGAAGCTAGACGCGCCGCTGATCGGGGTATCGAAGGAGGAGGCACTGCGTAGAAGCCAATCTTTCCAGCTGGTTTGTTCTCCACTGAATAATTTGTTGACGAATTTCATCAGCAAGCACCGGTTCTGAAGCTCCAGGTCTTTTATTCCCAGTCCGCCGGCGTTTTTGGGAGCTTGGACCGTGTCCCAAGCGACAAGGCATTTGGAACCGTGGCAGCTATCTTCTCCAGTCCAGAAGAAGGCACGACGTCTCTTGTCGATGGCCTTGAGGACTGTCTTAGGCACGCTGATTGCAGACATGTAGTGAAGCGGGAGTGCGCTGAGAACAGAAGTGCAGAGGGTGAGGCGCCCCGCGCGGTTAAGAAGAGAGGCTCGCCAACCTGATAAGTATTTGTCGCAAGAGGTGATAAGGGGCAGGCAGTCAGAAACAGAGACTTTGTGAGGGGTAAGAGGAAGTCCAAGGTAGGTCTGAGGGAAGGTGGAGGTGGTGGTGCCAAAAGTGGTGGCAAGGGCGGCGGCTACGTCGTTAGGGACGGCAATTGGTAAGAAGGTAGTTTTGTGGTAGTTGATGGCCAAGCCAGTAGCTTTCTCGAACAGCTGCAGGATGCGTTTGGTCGCAGAGATGGCGTTGGGGGTGCAGCGCATGAAAACAAGGGTGTCATCGGCGTACTGGAGGACGGGGCACGGCTCATCGGGGAGGATGGGATGTCGAATATCCGCGGCAAGGTGATGGTTTTGGAGCAGACGGCGAAGAACATCGGCAACAATGATGAAAAGATACGGTGATAGGGGGTCCCCCTGCCGGAGTCCACGGCGGCAGTTAATCCAGTTGCCAGGAACACTGTTAAGGAGGACAGTAGTTTTCCCAGTGCTGAGCAGGACGTTGATCCAGGCACACCATCTATCAGAGAAGCCACGGCATTTCATGATCTTGGTCAAGCTGTCCCAGGCGACACAATCGAAGGCTTTGTGGAAATCTAGCTTCATGAGAACGGTAGGGCACCCTCTCCGGTAGCAGCAATTCAGTAGATCTGCTGCATAGACGAAGCTGTCCGCGATGCACCTTCCACTGACGAAGCCGGATTGATCAGTTCCGATGAGAGAGGGGATAAAGGGCTGCAGGCGGTTCATGAGAACTCTGGAGATGCTCTTAACCGTAGTGTTTTGCAACGCAATTGGTCTGAAATCATGTGGGCGCCGGGCTCCCTCCTTCTTAGGTAGCAGCACGAGGTAGGATCTGTTGATCCTTTCCAGATCCACCGAGTGCATATGGAAGGCAGAGAAGAGGGCGGTGATGTCTGCAGAGATAACTGTCCAGGAATGTTTGAAGAAGAGAGATCCAAAGCCGTCAGGACCTGGACTTGCGGTGGAGTGCATATTTCGGAAAGCAGACCGGATTTCTTCAGGTTCGAACTCGCCATCCAAACCAGCAAGGTGCTGGGCATCATCCGGGTACAAGCCATTCAGATCAAAATCCCAAGTGGTTTCAGTCGACGTTCCCAGGAGGTTCAGGTAAAACGAATGCAGGACAGCAGCTTTCTGTTCATGCCCGTGGACCTCGCATCCATTGTGTTCCAAAACTTGTATGTTGTTTCTTCTCCGGCGTTGATTCGCACACGCGTGAAAGAAGCGTGTATTTTCATCGCCCTCTACAGCAGCTCTGATTTTGGCTCTCTGCTTCCAGAGCAGTAGCTTTGCGTTGGTGGTGCGGCCAAGCACAGTAACGACGACAGTACGTAGACTAGCCTCATGCGGCGACAGAAGTCTGCGCTCTTCTACTCGGTCGATGAGGTTGATGACAATCTTACAATCATGCTCTTGCTGATTAAGGTTAGACTGTTGCTTTCTCCAAAGTTTGAGGGCCCGCCTGGTTTCCTTCAGCTTGGCGGCCAGCAAGCAGGCGGGGTCACTGTTGGGCGTCCGACAACGCCAAGCAGCCTCGACGACTCCCCTGAAACCTGAGCAGTGGATCCAGTAGTTCTCGAAACGGAAGATTTTGGATTGGGGGATGTGAGTAGACACGTTGACCAACAGAGGAACGTGATCAGACGTATGCCGAGTGAGCGAAGAAAGGGTAGTGTTAGGAAGGACAGCGTCCCAGGCAAGATTGATGAAGGCACGGTCAAGTCGTTCAAGGGTAGGGGAGTCCCGGTTGTTTGTCCAAGTGTATCGCCTGTCCAGGAGTGGCAATTCGATCAGACACATGGCGTTGAGGCAATCATTGAAGGCTTCAGCTTCGGAGTGATGAAAATTTTGGTTGTTCTTTTCATGGGGGTAGCGAATCATATTGAAATCGCCAAAAAGCATCCAGGGGGAATCGGGGTGAGGTGTGAGAGATCGTAGTTCATCAAGGAATGATGGCCTCAGCTCAGGAGTGGAAGGAGCGTAGACATTTGTTACAGCCATAGGGGTGTTGGAAGCGGTGGAGATGAGGTGGGAAGTGAGGGTGTGAGTAGAGGATGACACGCTGTTGGAAAGCAAGACAGAACTACACCAGGCAGTAAGGATGCCGCCGGCGGTGCCAACAGCAGGATTGTAGAGGAAGCTGTCAAGGCGACGAGGGAGGAACGACCGCAGTTTTAGGGGAGGGATGGAGTGCAGTTTAGTCTCTTGGAGCAAGACAATGTCAGGATTAGCGGATAGGAGTTCAGACAACACATTGCCACATTTAACGGGATCATTCAGGCCTCTTACATTCCAGCTACAGACTTTGATGCTTCTATTCATAGATAAAAGATTCTACACCGTGCGCGGGACGGGGCACCCAGACAGCCGTCATCTTCTGTACATTATTTTTGCAGCAACCAACACTGCAGAGGTAGGGGGTAGACATGGTTGTAGGAAGCATCCTTGTACACATACTAGTGGGGTTCAGCATAGCGCTACTACTACCTAGTACAAAATTGGAGCACAGGTGCTCGCTGGCGTAGAAGTAGGCTCGCCCATCTCGCCTGGCTCTGGTGTAACACATTAGCTGCTGGTGGACGGCATAGCCGCCCCGCCTGAGATCTCTGCCATCTCTTCCTCGTTGGCTCCGCAAGCAGCAGCGATATCTAGAAGGGATTCAGTGTCATCGGAGGGATAGTGGTTATCAAAGGTAAGATAAGAGTGAGAGAGGGCATTACGAAGACGACGAGACGCACCAGAGAAATCGAACTTGGACTGCTGAACGCGCGCCGCCTTGTGTTCGGGCAGCTCAAAGCCCGCTTCTTCCTTCTCCATGAGACGCAGGCTCCTCCTCAGCTTGCTGGCGCTGTCCTTGGCCCTCTTGCGGCGGACACGCCGTTTCTGGGCACGGCTCTCGTGCTGCAGATCAGCGCGCCCACCGGTGGTGAACCCGCGTGGCGCGTCGAGGGCCAGTGCCGCGAGCCACTCAGCAGTGTTGTCTCCATCCTCGGCCACCTCGAACTCTGGAACCACCTCCTCCTCTGGCATGACCGCCTCCTTGCCACCATCCTTGTCTCCGCCAGACACACCTCCTTCCTGGGTCTCCTGCTCAGGGACCCCGCCGATGCCGTACCAGGGAAGGGCAAGCACCAGAGGAGCCGCACGGGCGGGGTACGGCGTGGCGCGCCTGGTGCGGACCGGGCGCAGCGGAGGAGTGTCTGCGACGTCGTTCTCCCACTCGAGTACAGTGGCCACCAGGTTCTGCGGCGCAGGCGGCAGCTGGGTGGGCGGGTTGCCGACGGGGTGGTAGTAGGGCGCGGCGTGCAGAGCGGGGACGGGACCAAAGTTGTAGTCACCCCATTCCGGCTCTGGCCCGGGGTCGATCCACGTGCGGATGGCGTAGACGTTGGCGATGCTCGCGGGACCGTTGTGGTTGCGCACGAGCAGCTGGTCGGGGATCTCCTGGTGATGGTCCAGACGGACCACAGCCCGCATGGAGGTGTAGTCTCCGCCGCCAAAACAGGCTGGGTCCAGGCAGCAGACATGGAGATAAATGTTCTGGAGATGAAAGTGTTCATTTCGTACAAAAAGCAAAGCTTGCTCGTCATCTAGATATCCATCCAGATACGAGATATGCTTGCAGGATTTCAGATAATTCACACCCTGTTGCTGTTGCAGGAAAGATGAGAGGTGCCGCAGCTATCCGAGAATACTCTGGCCTCTGATCTTTCATTGGACGGACGAAGGATATTTGGATATGCCTCGACGACCATTATCCATGCGTTTTAGTCGTTTGTTCGTTTCTGTGCAGATAGATAGTAGATAGAAGATGGACGAATGCAAGCTGAATCACGTGTGCCACTTTATCTCCGGTGTGAAACATGTCGGCTGACTGATACTGATGACTTATCTCCAGCAGTCCAGTGGGAAAAGGCCACCCCGCCCACCACTACCTTTCCACCGAAAACGACGGGTGCTCGCTCCCTCTCTCTGACTGAAAGGGAGAATAATGCACCTCATCTTATTAGGAAGGACGGTGAAAGCAAGCCAACAACAACCACTGGAAGATAACCTAGGCTTCCAGAGAATTCTTTTTTTTAGAAGACGGTAAAAGCTTTGCCGAATTTTTATTAGACGAGGAAAAAGAAAAAAAAAAAACAAAACAGATTTACAGATAAGCTTCCAGAGAATTCAGATCTTCCGCAGATGAACACTAATGACTGATGTAACAGATTGAAAATTCATCCATCCATCAGCAAAAGCACCCAAACTGTTCAAAACCTACGTATGTTGTTCTCAACGTGTTAACATTCTGTTCGTACAAAGGCTAGGAGTGCGTCATACTACCTCCCTTCCGTTTTGTAGAGTTAGAGGATATTAAATTTGACCAAATCAAATATTTTTAAAATATACAAATATGATGTGTAATAAATATTATTATACTAAGCATCAAATATATTTTAAAGTATAAATATTAATACTTTTTTATATAAATGTAGTTTTTTGGGAATTTATATTAATGTAGTTAAAGTTGAGATTATTTGACTTGTCCGAAAACGAGAGTTATATGACCTGTTTGGTTCATAATTACAACTTAATTACCACGCCATTAGTTAGTTATGCCATAATTTTTTCGACAATTGTTTAGTTTACTGTCGCGTCTATGGCACGCCATGGTTTTTTAGAATCCTATCCCACATGTTATAGACTTATTTCTTACAAGCTTTGCCATAAGTGTGACTTTGACTTTGCTCGTCACACTTCTTTCTTTGACAGTCACAGATTACGGCACACAAATCAAAGAAGCTCATATTCTTTTTGGGATCCAGAGAGTACTTTCATTATTATTATCCTGAAAAGAGCACCCAAGCTGTGTGTGTATTATTATAGAGGTGGGGATGATTTTATTCTTTTGTCTAGAAAAGAAGGCTCTGCCACCTGAATATGATATATAGTACGATGCTGAGCCGCACTCACAAATGTAGCCAATGGTGGCACACCAATTTGTGCCGTGGCCCGACTCTCCCTCCCTCTCTCAAAGTCCCTTATTCCTTCTTTGCGACTGAAGGTCGCTATCACACTAAAGCACGGTATGCTATTTGCTAAGCTGATGTGGCACACACATATAGCGCGTGATTCTCAGATGGACAGGATTTGGCCAATGCCGACTCAAAGGCCACCATGCACACAAGCTACTAGCATGTTGCACGCCCATTAACCTTTTGAACTCCCAAAATGGAAGTAAAAGAGGATGGATGCTTACCCATGATTGTGCTGATGAAAACACTGGTTACCACAAAAGACCAGCGGTTAACATCTCGTACTTCCCAAAATCTCCATTTTGGGGTTAGGGGTTTGGGTGGGGATGGTGCTGGAGTCATAGAAGGGTGGGCTTAGGGGATGGTCGTTGGTGACGGTTTGCCTGGCGATGGTGGAGAATTGAGGGCGGTGAGTGAGGATGCTGTTGGATTAATCGGTAAAGGAGTCAAGCATATCCAAGTAGTCAGTGGAGGACATACAATGACAGTGAAGGCGGCGTTAGAGACGGCGAGATCACTATAGACCATGGACAATGAAAATGGCCAATAGTAGTCGGCAGGTGTCTATAATGCCAGTGAAGACACCATTAAGCCTGGAAGCAGGTGGACCGTGTGGGGTACACACACGACTATAGCATGAGGTCGTTGGGGAAGAAGGAAGAAACGAAAATGGAAGGGAAAAAAAGGAAAAATGAGGAGACGAGGTGCTAACCTAAATCGACACGTATCCTTTTTTAGTGCCTGTCCAATTCCCCGTGTGATGCTTGATTGAGGTGCTGAATGCAACTTCCTATACCTTTGTTGAGCTAGCATATGCCTGAGGGGGATTATTGATGTTCATTCTGCGGACAATCAGGCTTATTCGAGTGCCAATCATCCAATCAAACAAATTGAAAGATCAATCAACAGTCAGTATTACTTGCTCCCTAGTTTTTAGCACATGAGCTTTGGTTCATATCGTATCAGTCCCCAAATAAAACAACTTTGAGGAGTCTTAAGTAAAAAAAAGTTTGAGGCATTTCAAGAAAAGAGTGCCAATATTTATGAAATAAGCACAATATGAAAATACATTTTATGGTGTATATGATTAATTAACACTAATTTGGTGTCATAAATCTTGATGTTCTATATATATTTGGTCAACCTTTGGAAATTTTGACCAAAGATAATTTTAGAAATTGATTTATTTAGAAATTGGAGAAGTATTTTTTTCCCCGGCAGCCGCTAAGAAAGTGGCGTTTTACCGACATCATTGTCGATGCATATCAAAATGATTACATTCCCTTGGATGATGGCTATATAAGACGACTTACGGTACACTAAACCTCATCATCAGCTTAGCTTCACTGTCTTCCAGGGAGCAAGTCCTTATTAGTCTTTACACGCCCAAATTAAAGGACATGCCAACCATGCCCGCAGTTTCGGGCGCCACCGGCGTGTTACCTCCGGCGGCGGCCAACGTCGTCGTCGAGGACATCTATGGCTTCCTGCGCGTCCTCGGTGACGGCACCGTCCACCGGTCACCGGAGCAACCCGTGTTCTGCCCGGACACCTTCCCCAGCAGCCACCCGTCGGTGCAATGGAAGGAGGCCGTCTACGACAAGGCCAACAACCTCCGCGTCCGCATGTACAAGCCGTCGTCCACGGCCGGCGGCGGCGAGGACGCCAGGAAGAAGCTGCCGGTGCTGGTCCACTTCCACGGCGGCGGCTTCTGCCTGGGGTCGTGCACGTGGGCGAACGTGCACGCGTTCTGCCTCCGCCTCGCCGCGGAGGCCGGCGCCGTCGTGCTCTCCGCGGGGTACCGCCTCGCCCCGGAGCACCGCCTACCCACGGCGGTCGACGACGGCGTGGGTTTCCTGCGCTGGCTGCGTGCGCAGTCCACCATGGATGCCGCCGCCGACGGCTGGCTCACCAAGGCCGCCGACTTCGGCCGCGTGTTCGTCACCGGCGACTCGGCGGGCGGCACCATAGCGCACCACCTCGCCGTGCGCGCCGGCCTGGCCGCCAACAAGCGCGGCGAGGTCGATCTCGACCTCCGCTCGGTCACGGTGCGAGGCTACGTCCTCCTGATGCCATTCTTCGGCGGCGTCCGGCGGACGCGGTCGGAGGCCGAGTGCCCCGCGGAGGTGCTACTGAACCTGGACCTGTTCGACCGGTTCTGGCGGCTGTCGCTGCCGGCCGGCGCCACCAGGGACCACCCGGCGGCGAACCCATTCGGGCCGGACAGCCCCGAGCTGGGCTCGGTGGACTTCCGGGCGCCGGTCCTGGTGGTGGTCGGTGGCCTCGACATGATGCGCGACCGCACCGTCGACTACGCCGAGCGGCTGGCGGCGATGGGCAAGCCCGTGGAGCTCGTCGAGTTCGCCGGCAAGCCCCACGGGTTCTACCTGCACGAGCCGGGGTCCGAGGCCACCGGCGAGCTGATCGGCCTCGTCAGCCGGTTCCTGCACAGTTGCGAGGTGCGGTTGCTTGATTAGCTAGCTCGGACCTCGGTGCATGCATGTGCCATGTAACTGTAAGATCGCATCAAGGTTCGTGCATGTGTATTGTTGTGTGCATGCAGCTTGCCCAGTGTGTTCCTCGCGTCAAATGTGTGCTCCAGTGCATGTACTGTGTACTTGTGTAGTAGGATTGATACCACGTGTCGGCAGCTAGCTTAGTCGAATTGTGTCCACGTGTCAGTCATGTTTTGATGTTTAGTGATTGTCTCGTACACTCGTGCATGCATGCATCTATGGTCCTATATATATATATATATATATATATATATATATATATATATATATATATATATATATATATATATATATATATATATATATATATATATACACACTCGTGCATGCATGCATCTATGGTCCTATATATATATATATATATATATATATATATATATATATATATATATATGAGACTCTGTATGGATGTTGCAGGATTTTATATTACTGTATCGATCAAGACACTATTTTGCTGGGAAGATTCGAATATTTTGATTTTATTCATCATCGAGTTTGTGTACACCATATTCGGATATTTTACCCTTCTTCTTCCAGACCTGAACTTTGAACTGACCATCGTCGACATTTCATCCATGGACCTCCTTCGTTCATCTGTCTTAGACCTTGGTGCCTAATTATCAGCCTGTTCGGTTGGCTGGTTCGTATCGTTGCTGGTTCGTGAAGAAGTATTGTTGGCTGGTTTATGTGAGAGAAAAATACTGTTCCGACTGAAAATTTACGATCATTTACGATAAGCCACAGCCAAACGAACAGGCTGTATGCAGTTAGCACTGCAGAACCACGGTCAAATCCTCGGAGGAAGAGGGGGGGGGGGGGGGGGGGGGCTTTGGATTTAAACCCAATGAATGGCAACCATCATAAAAACAAAGTTTAGTGGACAGGAGTGACAGGAAGAAGTATGCAGCGGAATTATCTTCAGGGCGTGAGAGAAAGAGAAAACAACCATGCTACACAGTAGAGAAAATGTAATAGGGCCAGCAAGTTATATTCCCTAAGGCATGTTAGTACTAATGGTAGAGCTCTGAACATTAGAAGTAAGAGATCCAGACATGCCATTGCAAGTCGTGCTCTTCCTTTAATTCCCCTAAGACATGTTAGGATTAGTGGTGGGACTATTTACCTTAGTTAACTAGAGTTCCACATATGCCATTTTTTATTGCAGGTTTCGTCCATGTAGCTCGCTGTGTTAATATTCGAATGTATTTGTCCCTTCAAAAGTTATATTGTTCCTTATAGTACTCAAGTTATGGTTGGGTGATGATTATCTCCGGAAAAGCACAACAAATGTTTTTAGTGTTGCTTCAATAGTGCTAAAGTTAGTTTTCCGTCGGGTGATGGTTGTGTCCGTAAATGAGGAGCAAATCGGGTGATGGTTGTGTGGAAAAGAAGGAATACAACATAAAATAGAGTAGTGGGCTGCACAGGGGCCGACGGTCGTGTCGGCAGCTCGATAACCAACTGGCCTGTCGGCAATCTAGCTGCCGACAAAGATGCTATCATCACCGACAGGCTGTCCTGGGGGCGTCGGCTGCCACGTCGCCGCCACGTAGGCCTGTCGGCTACAGAGTGGTCGACAAGTGTCCCGGCCATTGGACGGCCGACGATTTCTTTATAACAGCTTCTAGATTTACAATTATTCATTCAAAATATTATTTAAAAAAATTCAGATGGCATATTACATACGTGTCGTAGCTTGGATGATCATAGTGGACACTAATACATAACTTCAAGTGTGAACTGAGCGTAGCTTAGTTGGTTGGGTTTTTTATATTTGAATCTGTCTGCTCTGACACGGGGATCGTATTTTTTTAGATTTATTCTAGTATTTAACTACATTATTCTTTCATTGGTACGTAAGGCGGCTACGATGCCTTCATCAATCTTAGATCTATCTGTTCAATCTCAATTGGCAAGGTCAAGTGAGTACTTCTTGTTGGGTTAATTGGGCTTGTTCCACAGATTTCCTCCGATCCAGTTAAGTCGAAAGCCCAAGGCCCATGTTTATGCTAGGAGTTATGTGTATTAACCCCACATGACAAATTAAGGTGAAACTAAATCACATTTCAAGGGTAAAATTGTTGCAACTGTTGTGAACCTGCAAAAAGGAGGAATTAATCTTGCTACCCACGCGCTGCTTGCTTCTGGTCGTGCGCCTTTATAAGAAGGGTTCTTTAGTCTATCTATCTCGCTCTATGGGCAGCTCCAATCATATTATTTCGTATTTTAATAGAAGAGAGAGAAAAATGATCTCTTTATCAAAAACTAGTCTCATGTGCATATATTCTAAGATTACGTGAAAGTGTCATATGAGATTATTCATATTATGAGCTATGTGCAAAAAGTTAGTACTATAGGATAAATTGTCTTAGAGCCAGTAACTAAGTCATACTATTGAGGGGGCCATATATACTTTCTCAAAAAGTTCATAAACATCAGTACCTTCAAGATCAGGGGCGGAACCAGCCGTAGACCATATATAGGCTCAGGTCTACCCTAGATTTTGGCCAAATTATTAGTACTGCTAAATTTTAAAGGTCTAAACTAAAAGAAGTCAAACATCGTTAAGTACTTTTGTCTCCAGATTGTCCCTCCGCTTGGCTGATGCTCGCTGCTTGTGCTCAGCCCTCGCTGGGTTCAAATTATGTATTGGATTATAGCATAGTAAATACGAGATATGTTTGTTAGGCATACCTTGAGTTGAAATCCTAGGTCCGCTATTATTCAAGATGTTGCCGGCCGGGTTGCTTACAAGTGTATCATTTTTCATGCGGATATTTTCATGGCATGGTTGTTGCATGAACAGAGCATGGATATATATATATAACCCTCATTGGGTACACTTCTAAGAGCAACTCCAAGAGAGTAGCCATTTGAGTTGTGAAATCCTATTTTAGGTATTTTTGGAAGAATCATGGCTCCAACAGCTATTCTATCATGTTTTCCAAAATAACAAGTCATCCATTCTGCACTTCTCGCTAGGTAAAAATAGCAAGCCGTGAAGGCTCGCCATCTGCACGGTGGTGTGCTATCAAATGGTTGGAGTACAGGAAATGGAGAAGCAAACCAATCTCAACATGACATGTCAGATTTTAAAAATAGACAATGAGAAATTTAGAAAGGTTGCTGCATTACTCTACTCTTTTGGAGAATGTTCTATTTTAGACAATGGCTAAACCATGGATTTTAGACTCTTATTTTACAGAATTCCTTGGAGTTGCTCTAATTAATTAAGATTCAATAAATCTTTGCCATTCATCATCACTCATAATTTTAAACCTCCTCCAAGATACTCCAAGGAAATATCAAACTCTGAAAGTGTAAGGAAAATGGACCCTAGGCCCATTTACTTTGGATTTTTATGTTTGATGACCAACACAACCAAATTGGACTAATGAATTTGCAAGTGATTGATTTGTAGTTCAATAGGGTGCAAGACGTGACTTGGACGATGGCGACATGATGATCCGATGATCAACACCTTAAGCAAGACCCTAGAAGCACCAGAGAGGATCCAAGATATCAAGCAAAGTCCAAGCACAAAGATAGGAACCAAGCCGGACGTAAGATCTCAAAGAAATGAGCTTCACAGAGGTGAACAGACGCGGCCCTTATAGCGACCGGACGCGTCCGATCAAGATGCTCGGCAACGGTAGGCGTCAACAGCAGCGACTGGGCACTGAGGATTCAAGTGTCCGGACGCGATGATGGCACTGTTCACTATCGCGATAATAGCTCAGCACTAATCGGACGCTAGAGGGTGATCGACCGGACGCAGGAACTGCAGCGTCCGATCGAGTCCAAAGAGGTTCCAGAGCGGCGCCAGCGCGACCGGACACGTCCGATCAACAATGACCGGACTTAGCGCCGAGTCCGATCAACACGCTAGCTTCAACGGTGAGGACGACCGGATGTGTCTGGTCAGAACGACAACAGCGTCCGATCAGTAGCAGAAAGCTAGGTTTCGCCCCCAACGGCTACTTTCTCGGTGGGGCTTATAAATAGAACCCCCAACCGGCTATTTGAGTAAAGAAGAGCTGAGGAAACATACCAAGGGTGTTGATACACCATTTTAGTGATCTCCACTTGCATAGTTCTTAGTGATTCATTAGGTGATTAACGTAGGTGCTTATGCGCTTGCTCTAGGTTTGGGCCTAGTGTTTAGTGAGGTTTGCATACCTCTTACCACTTGGTGCTTGCACGTACCATTATTGTACAACGGAGGGGCTTGTAATCTTGCGAGATCACACCAACCGCATTTGTGGTATGGCCGCCACCGTGTACCGGAGGAAACAAGGCTCGTGGCGGTTCGGCCGAAAGCTTGATAGTGAAGACGGTGGGGAGCGGTCCGGAAGAGGCTTGTCGGAAGGCATACTAGTGACCCACTTGCGCGTGGGGAAGGACCAGGGCTATCTACGGAGTTACCCGACTGGGTGCTTGGCCCTTGCGAGAGATTCCTTGCGAGAGGCTCCAACAAGGACAAGGGGGAAGCTTGCGCACTTCTCAATACCTCGATAAAAATACCAGAGTCATCGATGGGAATTTGCATATCTATACCTTACTCTTTAGCTTCTGTATTTACATTGTTTGCATAACTCCTTTTTGCTATAGAGATAGCAACACACTAGCAAAACCGTAGTTGCACTTTTAGATAGTTTATTTTTTGCATAGGTTTTGCTAAGGTTAGAAAAAGAGGCCATAGTTTAGAGTTAGAGTTTTAAGTTGCCTAATTCACCCCCCTCTCTTAGGCGTCACAGTCCCTTTCAATTGGTGTCGGAGCCGGTTGGCCCAATTTGGACCTTTGGCTTCACCGCTGTTGAGCCGACGCTATTTAGAGTGGTTGGGATGGATACCTCTAGGCCTCCGCACTTTGACGGCACTAACTTCCCCAACTATAAAGCTAGAATGGCTTGTCACCTTGAGGCGGTAGATTTAGGTGTTTGGAGAGTCACTCGTGATGGGATGAAACCTATTAAGAAACCCGATAAACCCACAAAGAGTGAAAAAGAAATTCATTTTAATGCTAGAGCTAAAAATTGCTTGTTTGAATCTTTTAGTATAGATGTGTTTAACCAAGTGTTCACTTTAAATACGGCACATAAAATTTGGTTAAAACTCCAAGAGCTCCATGACGGCACAACTAATGTCCATGAGCAAAAACATTATTTAGCTAAACAAAATTATGATTCCTTTAAAATAAATGATGATGAGCTTATTCGTGATATGTATTCTTGTTTGAATCTAATTATCAATGAGCTCCATTCAATAGGATTAACAAAGCTAGATGATGTAGACATCATGAGGAAGATCATCTCCGTGCTACCACAAAAGAAATATGCAAGCATCATCACCATCCTTCACAACATAGAGGACTTGAGCACCATGACCCCGACCATAGTCATTGGTAAGGTAGTGGCATTTGAAATGTCACGCAAGATGGGTTAAGAAGAAGCCTCTTCATCAAGCAAAGGCAAAGCTCTCACATGTAGTGAAAAAAGGAAGATGAAGGGCAAGCAAGTTGAAACAAGCACAAGCTCAAGCTCCTCAAGTGAATATAAAGAAGAAGATGAGGATGACGACGACGAAGAATCAAGTGATGATGATCAATCTTCCTCCTCCACCTCCGACCTTGATGAAGAATCTATCAAGCTTATCAACAAGGTGGAGAAGATAATCCAAAAACTCAATGTCAAGGGTGTGCCCATCCAAATTCAAGATTTTATCTTCACCAAACGAAGAAATGAGTAAAGAAAGAAAGGATGCTATGGATGCGGTGAGTTGGGGCACTTTGTGGAAGTTTGTCCAAACAAGATCACACCCAAGACAAAGAAGAAGGCGTGCAAGGACAAAGCCCTCACATCAATAAGGTCGTGGGACGATTCTTCAAGTGAAGAAGACCACCAAAAGAGGCGCGGGCACAAGCACTCATCGTCAAACACCTCACATGTGTGCCTTATGGCATGAAGTAACAAAAAACCAATCCCTAGTGATAGTGACAATGATAGTGATAGTGATGATGAGCTACCTTCTTGTAATGAAATTGTGCAACAAAATCTTAACTTTGCTAAAGTTTACACTAGTCAACAAAAGAAGCTTGAAAAATTAAAAGAAAAACTAGATAGCTCACAACAAGCGTATGCTACTTTGCTTGAACAATATGAAACTTTTGCCAATCTTAATATGGAGCTATCTACTAAAATTGAGCAATTTAAGACTAGTGAAAACACAAATAATTGCACAATCAATGATGAACAACTTGTAAAGAAAAATAAAAAATTAAAGAAAAAGTTAGCTAGCTCACAAGATGATTATAAAAGTTTGCTCGCTAAAATGGAAACCATATATAAACATTGTGATGAGCTAACTAATAAAGTTGCTAATCTTGAAGTCGTCGGTACAACCCCCACCGAGGCACCTAAAAAGAAAGGTTCAATTTTTGACACGCCTAAAAAGGATGCCTCTACTTCTTGTAATGATTTATGTTTAGACTCACCCTTGTGCAACCAAGTTTGTGTTGAGAAAGTTGTTGTAGAAACATGCACATAAGAGGCCGCAATGGAGAATGAGCAACTCAAGCAAGAAGTGGCTTGCCTCACCAAGGACTTGACTCAAGTGAAAGGCAAGACGAAGCAAGCCCAACTTCGTCAAGATAACACCATCAAAGGAGTGAAGAAGCTTGATGAAGGACAAACCATGGTTTGCTATGTATGCCACAAAGAAGGCCACAAGTCCTATGAGTGCAAGGTGAAGAATGGGGGAGGAGAAAAGAAAAAAGAGAAAAACAAAAAGCAAACAAGCAAGCTCTCCAACACCTACACCAACAAGGTGGACAAAAATGCCTCCACACCTTATCTCTTAAAGAAGAAGAAAAATAACAAGGTGGTGTCCATCAAGGTGAACAAGCAAGCCAACAATGGGGCCAAATGTGTTTGGGTGCCAAAGGAGATCATTTCCAATATGAAGAGCACCAAGAAGGTTTGGATCCCGAAAGAAGTGAGAAGTCCGATGGACTTCGGAAAATGTGGAGACTTGGTATAGTTTTGGGTGCATTTCATGGGGTGCATCACATTGGATCATGTCAATTGCCAAGTGGGTTAGTGAACACTATGGACCCAAATTCCTCTTTCCATATTAGGTAACTAGATTTAATTTTTTGCAATTTCAATGAGCATCTAGTTCTTTTTCATGTCTAGGTTTGTATTTGCATGTTTAATCTTTTGTCTTGCATACACTAGGTATATCTTATAGTAGGCTTGCTCGGTTTCATTCTTAACCCTTAGAGCAAATCTACATGATTTAAATTGTTTAGGAGCACGGCACATAGCTTGTTTTATAATTGTTCATCTAATATGTGCCAAAGTCCAAATTGTAGATAATTTCTCCCGAATATCACCTTTGAAAATGATTCTCACATTCATGTGATGTCATCTTTCAAGTGGTATTTTTTATTCTAAAATCAATGTGCATGTCTCCTACAAGTATTCTATACATGTGTGCACAAATTTAGGGGGAGGTTACTCTACAAGTTAGATGCTTTGAGACTAACACCTTTTTAAGTTTATCATGTGTGTAGTAGTCTCATTGCAAGGAAAATAGAGTTCCTATAGTTAAGCATCATACTTCAAATATCCACCACCTATTGCAAGTGGTATAAATTAAATTGGTTTCCACATGTGGTATTTCTAAACCAATATTATCATGTTGATTTCACTTTGATATTTATATGCTTTCCCCATGCATTATATAGATTAAACTTCTTTGAGCATTAATTTACCAATTATGCATAAACTTCATTCTCCATCATATATATGCATATATTTAGGGGAGCTTAGTCTATGTAATGTGAAAGTCAAATTTTGTGACCTATTCCACTCCACATACAAAGGATCACAAAGTTTGACCCTCCCTTGTGCTATTAATGTCTTCCTTTTCGATGTTTGATTTCAAAGGGGGAGAATTTGTAGGACCAAAAGCAAGCTCGATCATAATAATTTACAAGTGGTAATGGTCTGAGAAAGGGAGGGTAGTGGATTATGGAGTTAGGGAGAGGCTTAAATCCATAATTCCACGTGGGGACATTTGCAAGGGCAAGATAAGTTTCCAAAGATGTTTACATGTGGTATCTTTTAGCATCATATAACATTATCGTTTGCATTGCATCCTAGCAAGTAAATAATTTTTAAATTCTAAAATTTTTATTACTTGCTTGTTTTGGTCGTGTTGTCATCAATCACCAAAAAGGGGGAGATTGTAAGAAAAATGGACCCTAGGCCCATTTACTTTGGATTTTGGTGTTTGATGACCAACACAACCAAATTGGACTAATGAATTTGCAAGTGATTGTTTTGTAGTTCAATAGAGTGCAAGACGTGACTTGGACGAAGGCAACATGATGATCCAATGATCAACACCTTAAGCAAGACCCTAGAAGCACAAGAGAGGATCCAAGATATCAAGCAAAGTCCAAGCACGAAGATAGAAACCAAGCCGGACGCAAGATCGCGAAGAAACGAGCTTCACAGAGGTGACCAGACGTGGCCCTTATAGCGACTGGACGCGTCCGATCAAGATGCCTGGCAAGGTAGGCGTCAGCAGCAGCGACCGGACGCTGAGGATTCAAGTGACCGGACGTGACGATGACACTGTTCACTATCGCAACGATAGCTCAGCACTAACCGGACGCTATAGGGTGATCGATCGAACGTAGTAACTGCAGCGTCTGATCGAGTCTAGAGAGGTTCTAGAGCGGCGCCAGCGCGACCGGACGCATTCGATCAATAGTGATCGGACTCAGCGCCGAGTCCGATCAACGCGCTAGCTTCAATGGTTGGGACGACCGGACGCGTCCGGTCAGGATGACAGCAGCGTCCGGTCAGTAGCAGAAAGCTAGGTTTCGCCCCCAACGGCTACTTTCTCGGTGGGGCTTATAAATAGACCCCCAACCGGCCATTTGAGTAAAGGAGAACTGAGAAAACATACCAAGGGTGTTGATACACCATTTTAGTGATCTCCACTTGCATAGTGCTTAGTGATTCATTACGTGATTAGCGTAGGTGCTTTGCGAAGTGCTTAGGTTGATTAGACCATCGGTTATGCGCTTGCTCTAGGTTTAGGCCTAGATTTTATTGAGGTTTGCATACCTCTTACCACTTGGTGCTTGCGCGCACCATTGTTGTACATCGGAGAGGCTTGTAATCTTGCGAGATCACATCAACCGCGTTTGTAGTGTGGCCACCATCGTGTACTGGAGGGAATAAGGCCCGCGGCGGTTCGGCCGGAAGCTTGATAGTGAAGACGGTGGGGAGTGGTCCGGGAGAGGCTTGTCGGAAGGCACACCGGAGACCCACTTGCGCGTGGGGAAGGCCCGAGGCTATCCACGGAGTTACCCGATCAGGAGCTTGGCCCTTGCGAGGGATTTCTTGCGAGGGACTCCAACGAGGACTAGGAGGAAGCTTGCACGCTTCTCGATACCCTGGTAAAAATAACAGAGTCGTCGACGGGAGTTTTGATATCCCTACCTTACTCTTTAGCTTCCGCATTTACATTATTTGTGTAACTCCTTTTTGCGGTAGAGATAACAACACACTAGCAAAACCGTAGTTATACTTTTAGATAATTTATCTTTTGCATAGGTTTTGCTAAGGTTAGAAAATTAGGCCATAGTTTAGAGTTAGAGTTTTAAGTTATCTAATTCACCCCCTCTTAGACGTTACGGTCCCTTTTAGAAAGTATATATGTTCCACTCATGGACCACAAATTATGGAAGTAATTAAGCAAGGCCATCGTACATGCATGTCCCCACCTAGAAGTCAGCCCTCTGTGGCCAGTAATAAATCTCAAGCAACTAACATGCTCTGACTTTAGAGCAAGGCTGATAGTTAGAGCCGGTTCCTGACTGTAAGGTTCTTTGTAGCATTTTTTTAGCCCACTCATATAATAGTAAGGTATTCACTATTAATATATGGCCCGCGTATCTCTCTCTCATAAAGTTTCTTAGTTCTTATGCCTAAGTCGGTTGTAAGTTTACAGCCCGTTTCTCCTCTCTCTCCTCCGCCTTAGTATTTAGCCAGCTTACAACCTGTTATTATACTTGCTCTTGCATGGCAAAGCCGGCTGTAAGTTTATAGCCCACTTCTCCTCTCTTCTCTCCTCTGCCTCAGCATTTAGCCAAATTACAGCCTGTTATTATACTTGCTCTTGCATGGCAAAGCCTAAGTGGCTAATAAAAATGACCATTGCTTGTGCTAGGAACTACTACTACGAAAGAAGAAATTAGTCAGTCTGTGGAATATACTATGAGCTGCGGAGGCAATGATACAGCAAAATGACCATCGCAAGTCAGTACTAGTGTAGTAACATGCAGCCAACTTTGTTAAACTAATAAGTGGCATAGCCTAATAAGTGGGCAAATGACCATTGCTTGTGCTAGTAACTAGTACGAAATAAGAAATTATTAGTCAGAGTCTATGGAATATATTATGAGCTGCCGAGGCAATGATATATGACATATAGTAATTTAGTCAGTACACAGTACTAGACTACTCGTAGTAACATGCATCCAACTTTGTAAAACTTTAAACAGCTAAAGCTTGAAGCCTAGACTACTCAATGCTTCCGCTGTCACACGTACATTCATGCATCTCAGTAAGAAATGTGTTTCCCATGTTGAATTTTCTACTTAGTGGTAACATGCAGCCAACTTATTAAGCACGGATTAGTCTTGTCGGCACATGAACATTGTATATTAAGAGGTCAACAGCTATACACTGATTCGTGGATCAAGTTAATCCACCCCAAATAAACCCGTCCTCCACTCCTGCTCGTAGCCATTGGCGAGCTCTATCCACTGTACTTTCTCTCCCTCCACTCGGCAGTGTCGGCCCAACCTTAGCAGCCATGTTCCCGTTCCCATCTCCGTTCCCGGAACAGGTCCCGAAACGGGAACGGGAACGGGAACGGGAATTTAGGGTACCATTTTATAACGTAGGAATGGGAACATTCGCGTTTCTGGAACGTAGACGTTCCCGGAACGGGGGAACATGGGAACGGGAATGTGGGTCATGTTCCCGTTCCCAGGCTGCTAAAGGCCCAACTCCCTCGTCTTTAAAATGTCTCCCACACTATCAGCTGACAGCTACTACTCCCTCCGGTTAATATGAACTAGTTAAATTCAATTAATGTTACGAGTTACCACAAGTTCGGCCGAGGTGGCGACATCTAGCCGTTGCGCGCCTGCGCGGCCACCAGTGGGATTGAACTCTCCCGGACGCAGATACCTCGGTCGAGCTCCTCAGCACACCGCCACACTGCCGTCTTTACCGAGCCTTATCGGCCTATTGTGGCTGCTCCACTACCGGATACAGGATCTTTGCCGAGTGCCAGGGGCACTCGGCGAAGCCCCAAAAACACTCGGCAAAGGGTTTGCCGAGTGTTACACTTGGTAAATGACACTCGGTAAATGTTTTAACGGCAAACGCTAGTTTGCTGAGTGTTTTTTGTCACGCACTCGGCAAAGACGTTGCCGAGTGCCCAAAAAACACTCGGCAAACAAGAGGGAGGGGGGAGGGCGCCACCGCAGGGAAAGGGAGGGGGAAGGCGCCGCCGCGCCAGAAGAGGGAGGGGGGAGGGCGCCACCGCGTCGGGAGAGGAGGGTAGTGCGCCAGATTCATCCGCCCACGTCGGGCCGGATCCGGCCTCCCCGTGCGCCACTGTCGCTGGATCCACCCGCGCTAGGGCCGGATCTGGTGGAGGCGGTGGAGGAGCGCCGCAGGTAGATCCGCCGCTCGCACAGGGAGAGGGAGGGAGGTGCGCCGCCAAGCAGGGAGAGGCAGGGGGAGCGCCGCCATGCCGAGAGAGGAAGGGGGAGGGCGCTACAGCCGGGAAAGGGAGGGGGAGGGTGCCGCCGCGCTGGGAGAGGGAGAGGGAGGAGGGGAGGGGAGGGGAGGGAGGGGGCGCGCCGGCGAGGGAGGAGGGAGGAGGGGAGGGAGGGAGGGAGGGAGGGGAGGGGCGCGCCGACGCTGGAAAAGGAGGAGGGGATGGAGGGAGGGGTGGCCGCGGGAGAAGAAGAAGGGAGAGGGGAGGGGCGCGCGACGTTGAATGAAATATGATTTTTTTCCTTTGCCGAGTGTCCAGATCTGGGCACTCGGCAAAGTTTTTTTTTTCATTTTTTTTCTTCTCCTCCTTTTCTAGAAAAAAAGATTTTATTTCTTTGCCAAGTGTCCTAGATCTGGGCACTCGGCAAAGTTTTTTTTATTTTTTTTTCTCCTTCTTTCCCTGAAAAAAGATTTTTTTTCTTTGCCGAGTGTCCTAGATCTGGGCACTCGGCAAAGTTTTTTTTTTCATTTTTTTTCTTATCCTTCTTTTCTAGAAAAAAAGATTTTATTTCTCTGTCGAGTGCAAAAAAGAAAACACTCGGCAAACCTCCTGTTTGCCGAGTGTTTTTTTGACACTCGGCAAACCACCTGTTTGCCGAGTGTTTTTAGCGCAGCACTTGGTAAAAAACTTGTTCGCCGAGTGCCTGACAGAATACACTCGGCAAACATAAAAACACTCGGTAAATTTGATGTTTCCGGTAGTGCTTTAAGCGTACCAAGAAAGCAGACTGACTTAAAGTTATGGTAATTTAGATCTTGCACGAAATGATTAGTAAGTTTAGGAACAAAAATATACATTTTGAAAATGTATAGGCATCTAGATGGCACCTCAAATACCGGTGTATTTTACTCTAAGTTTGTGCCACCGTGAGTTGTGTGGCACCATGGATTAGCACGTAGGCTAACGGGTCAGATCAAGGCCTATTAGGACCTCTGTTGGAACCCACTACGTGCAAGTTTAGACTTTAGAAACTAAAAAGTAGGCATTTCTAAAGTTGGAAGACCGGAATGGCACAACAAGCTATAAGTTTGAACACCGGTACTGAATTTTACTCAATTTACATTTATATGGACAGCGGGAGGTAATAATAATGAAATAAAAGACTCTTGGATGTAATGTAATCATATATGATAGAACCTCGCATACACTGATACACACGAACACCTCAGCATACACATGCAAGTTGCACTCTACAAGAATTTTCATCAAAAAAAAAAAAGACAAGGTACGAGTGAACAACAACACGACGACACGACTTGAAACGTGGTACATGCATATGCATGCATATACCGAGTAAATTAAGCAGCAGCCTCTGACGCAGTGATGGCGCCGCAGCCGTCGACGAAGCGGGCGACGGTCTGGATGAGCTCGCCGGTGGCCTCGGACGCCGGCTCGTGCAGATAGAACCCGTGGGGCTTGCCGGCGAACTCGGCGAGCTCCACGGGCTTGCCCATCGCCACCAGCCGCTCCGCGTAGTCGACGGTGCGGTCGCGGATCAAGTCGAGGCCGCCGACCATCACGAGGACCGGCGGGAAGTCCACCGAGCCCAGGTCGGGGCTGTCCGGCCCGAACGGGTTCGCCACTGGGTGGTCCCTGGTGGCGCCGGTCGGCAGCGACAGCCGCCAGAACCGGTCGACCAGGTCCAGGTTCGGGAACGCCTCCTCCGGGCACTCGGCCTCCGAGACCGTGCGCCGGACGCCGCCGAAGAACGGCATGAACAGAACGTAGCCGCGGACCGTCACAAGGCCTAGCTCTGGCTCCGCCGCGGCTGAGCCGCTGCCACTGCCAGCGCGCACGGCGAGGTGGTGCGCGATCGTGCCGCCCGCGGAGTTGCCGGTGACGAACACGCGCCTGAAGTCGGCGGCCTCCGCGAGCCATCCGTCGGAGGCGGCGCCGCCCGCGGACTGGTCTCGGAGCCAGCGCATGAATCCGGCCCCGTCGTCGAAGGCCGCGGGGAGGCGGTGCTCGGGGGCCAAGCGGTACCCCGCGGAGAGCACAACGGCGCCGGCGTCCGCGGCGAGGCGGAGGCAGAACTCGTGGACGTTCGCCCACGTGCACGACCCCAGGCAGAAGCCGCCGCCGTGGAAGTGGACGAGCACCGGAAGCTTCTTCTTCTTCCCCGCGGACGCGGTCGGCGTCGGCGTCGGCTTGTACATGCGGACGTGGAGGTTCTTGGCCTTGTCGTAGACGGCCTCCTTCCACTCCACGGACGGGTGCCTGCCGGGGAAGGTGGTCGGGCAGAACACCGGGCCTGCCGGCGACCGGAGCACGGTGCCGTCCCTGAGCACGCGCAGGAAGCCGAAGAGGTCCTCGGCGACCTCGTTAGCCGTCGCTGCGGCGGCGCAGCAGGCGGCGGCCGAGACGGCAGGCATGGTTTGCCAACTTCACTTCAGACAACCTCGGAAGACAACAAGTCAAGAAGGCTGGCTGAGCTGAGGATCTCCAGCTGCCTAAACCGTCTTATATATAGCTAAGCTAGCCATCCCGTGGTGTGGTGGTGGTGAAAACTAAAAATAAGAGCGTTGCGCATTTTGATTTGATAGAAGTAGTATGCCCTTGGTTCTATCGAGCATGATGTAGCGTCTTTAGCTAGCAGCCACGCTGTGGAAATTTCCATAAACTAACCCCACAGTAGCAAAAACACATTAAGGCCTTGTTTGGATGTTGTCGGATTTAACTCAATCCACATGTATTAGGGCGGATTAGAGTGGAACTTGAACTAAATTCTAACTCAATCCACCCCAATACACATGGATTGAGTTGAATTGGACAACATCCAAGGCCTAACTGGTACCACATCGTGAGAGCATCTCCAAGAAATTCTAAAACACTCTTTCAATCTAAGATATTTTGCAAAATTGACAAAAAAAACAACCAATTCCACCTTCCAATCTAATGGCACTTAGAAAAACTCACTCCCACTGAAAAAGTCCGCGCAGAAGCAGTCGTGCGTATACCATCTGCTCGTTCTCACCTGCGTGCCTGTGCCTGCTGCTGCTGGCCGGCAGGGCTACTGCTGGGTGCTGGCCGGCAGGGGTTGCTGCTGCCTGCCATGGCCAGCTGCTGCCAGCCCGTGCCTGTGTTGCCCGTGCCTGCTAGTGCTAGCCGGCAGAAATGCTGCTGCTGCCTGCGACTGCTGCAGGATGGCCGGCTGGCGGCTGTTGGCTCCCTCGGCTGCAGGTCGCTGCTGGCCGCGAGATGCAAGCACAGTGCACAGACTCGATCTCCTGCGAAAAAATCCGCGCGGCGTCAGGAAAGTTTCCCATAATCTATTTTCTTTTAATATTTGGATTAAGTTCACTTTTGGCTTCTCAACTCTCATGTCGATCTAATTTTGACCCCCAAGCACAAAACTGTCTGGTCTGGGCATCGAAACTTTCAAACTTGTTCAGTTTAAGCCTCTCGACGCGATTGAGGTGGTTTGCGCTGACATGTTCCCGGTTTTGACTGGCCACGCTGGCGTTGACCGTGCGGGTTAAAAAAACATGAGCCGGCCCGCTTAGCTCTCTCTCTCTCCCTCTCAGTTCGTATCCCCCGAACCCTAGACGCCGCCGCCACCCCATCGCCGCCGCCGCTACCGCATCCTCTCCTCCAGTGCCTCCGCGTCCGCAGTCTCCCCTCCGCCTGGGAGTCCTCCGCCGCCGCCTTCGCAGTCGTATATGGCGACCTCAAGCGGGTCCCGCCGAAGTTTGGGGACCCAAGAGTCGCGATGGCGTCGCAATGGCGATTCGTACTCACCCATCCCCTATCGTGAAGGACCACTGGAGTATACCCCAGCTGTGCTATGCAAATGCGGTGCAAAAGCTGCTAGGTTCATATCTTGGAGTGATTTGAACCCAGGATTGCGGTATCTGAAGTGTGCACGGGCTCGTGTAAGTTGTTCTCTTCGTGATTCATAGTCTGTAGATGCATCCGTGATTGAGTGTCTCTGATTTGTTGGTTATTGGTTTGTTTCATAGGATGGTGGTTGCGACTTTTATAATTGGGTGGATCCGCCAAACAGTAGTTTCAAGAAGCAACTTCTGCTTAATTTGCGAGATGCAGTGAAGTACTGGAAGCATGCAACTGGAATAGCTGAACAGAGTTTGGAAGAAGCAAGAATGGAGACTGCAAGACTCTTGGAAGGTGCAACAAGGGAGAATCAAAGACTGCAGCTTCAGCTAGAAGGCACAACAAGGGAGAATCAAAGACTGCAGCTTGAGCTAGAAGACGCTGTCAGGTACAATGAAGACAGAGGGGCCATGTTTGTTGCATCCAGGAGAGATGTGGCCATTATGCAAGCTGAATTGCAGTTGGGAGCTGAATCTAGAGTTGAGTTAGAGGTGAGGATAGGGACATTGGAGAAGGAGAGGAAGTTCTTGTTTGGTACTCTATTTGTGTGTGTAGGATTAGTGGCTGCTTCCTGGATGCCTTGGATCATGTAAGTCAATGTGGCATTAGCCTTGATGTAGTTGTAGCTGTAGTTAGTAGGATCCATGTTGGTACTGAAAACCTTTCAAGTTCTATTATGGGTTGTGTCTCAGCTTAATGCATGAGCTTAATGCTCAGGACCATGTATGAGTATCAGGTTAATTCTCATGTCCTAATGTTTTAGTGAAATGTGGTTGCATGAATCCTTTTATATGTGTAACCAGTGAGCTTTGTCAAATTTTTGATGGCGCCTGCACAAAGAGATGACTAAAGTTCAATACAACACAGATCCATACAACACATGTCATTCAGTGATTAACACATGTCATTCAGTGATTAACACAGATCCAAGTTTATTACAATAGTTCAGGTTGCACACACACAGACTCATGAAGTAAGGTAGAAGGATAGATCCAAGTTCATTACAATACTTCCAGATAGCATAGATAAGACACAGACACAGACATGGGCTCAAGGATTTGGGCCTGTCAGCAGTAAGGTAGGAGTGGCTCCCTTGTGATCAGCTGCACTTGGTCTTCCTTCCTCTAGATAAATCTGCTTGGCTGGTCCTACAGCGGACACAACAACCTTGGAGGTAGAAGCACCTAAAACTTGGAGGCTTGCTTTACTGTGCTTTCCAGACATCTCTGGTATAGTGGCCTCTAGGGTGACCTTAGCCTGAGCCCCTTCCTTCAGCATTGTCTTCACTCTTGCTGATGACTTCATAGCTTTTTGCCCATCCTGCAAGACAAAGAAAGTATACAACTAAGACAAAGAAAATATATTACTATTAAGGATGACCACATGGAATAAGCAGTTAAACTTACATTGCGGTGTCTTTTGCTACTAGCAGTAGTAGATGAAGGGCATGACTTTCTTTTTGATGAGCCTCCTCTTCCAGACTGTGAAGCACCATCACCTCCTCTAACAGATTGTGAAGCACCACCACTTGCATTACCAGACTGTGAAGCACCACCACTTGCATTACCAGAACCTGTCCTCCTGCTACAAGTTGTCCTGTTGTGTCCAATCCCTTTACATACTCTGCACCTTATAGCTATTCCTTTCATGGATAGCTTACCCTGAGGTGGCTTCTTCTTCTCCCCATCTTGCCTTTTCCTCTCATTCTTTGGTCTTCTAGGCATCCTTACATACTTGGGGGGCAATGGTTTTTCTCTATTTGATACTGGCCAGAAGGCCTTGCCTTCCACTAGTTGTAGGCAGTGTGCATATGTCTTGTTGTACTCCTCAACAGAATAACACTTGGCTATGAATTCTTCTAAAGGCCTGGATGCATAGTAGATGCAGGAAATAGCATGAGGGCAGGGCAAACCAGACAACTGCTAGAACCTACAGGAGCAAGTTCTCTCATCCAAATTCACAGTGAATCTATGATCCTAGTAGGTTACTTCATAGCAATTGTTGCCATTGCTGATAGCATGGTAGAACCCACTAGCTGTGACATATATCATCAACTTCTTGTAGGTGTTTGGACAGATAAGACTTGTCCACCTTTCTACCTTGTTCCTGTTCTCATGGATTCTTACCATAACTTGGCGTCTTATACCTTCAAGCATACTTATGATTGAAAGGAACCTTGCTTTCAGAATCTAGTGGTTGAAGCACTCACACATGTTATTGTCCACAGAATCATAGAATGACCCAATTTTGAACCATGCTCTACTCCAATGCTCAGGATCAGTTCTCAAAATAGAATCAGCCCCATGTGGTGTCTCTGCCCTTAGCTTGTTCATGTTGTAGTTGAATAGATTCATTGATAAAGACTTTGCACATCTCCAAAAAAGCTTCTGATACTTCTTGTTAGTGAACTTCTTCCTCCAGTTAGCATAGATATGCCTAACACACATCCTATGCTCCACCTTAGGTGCCCACTTGTTTACAGCATTGATGAGCCCCTTCTGTTGGTCAGAAATGAATACCCAGCCATCACCATCACCAAACTATAGGTCAGTGCTTAGCAAAGATAAGAAAAAGTCCTAGGACTCCTTGGTCTCCCTCTCTACAACTGTCTAAGCTATTGGGTACATTTGATTGTTGGCATCTCTACCTAGTGCACAAAGCGGTTCTCCATTGGTTAATCTCTTAAAAAACAACCATATAGTCCAATAACCTTCCTGCAACCAACAAGGAACCCCTTCTTGCATGCATCAAAGCAAACATAAAACCTCATGAACATGGGTTCAAGTTCTTTAGTGTCAAGCTTCACTACTATTGTACTCCCAGGATTGCTTCTCAGCAGTTCAAGCTGGTAATCAAACACCAGAGCATACTTCCCCTTGGTTGCATCATACATCCTTTGCATCACAATTGATTTGGCTCTCTTAATCTTTGAAATACTGACATCTGCAAACATTTCCTCTTGAATTGTTTCCCTCATACTCTCAACTGACCACTATGGGTTAGCCAATATCAACTTCTCATATTTATCTGCTATTCTCCTTGGTGTCACTAAAGAGTTGTCTATCCTTGGTGGGCATGTGTGCACATCTATATATGTGGCTATAAGCCAACTACTTGCCCTTGATGTCTTTGACAGATGCAAAACCCAAGTGCACTTTGGCCATGAACAAACTGCTCTACACTTTATGCTCTCATTCTTCACAAACTTAATCACCTTCCTTTCTGCCAGCCCATCCTTGATGATAGCCTCCCTGAATGCTGACTTATCACTAAAAGCCATCCCGACAATGAATACTGGCACTAGAGCATTGGCATCAAACTTGGGGAATTTCTTCTCCTTCCTAACCAACTCTCCATCAGATGTTTCATCATATGAATCATCCTCTTCATCAGTATCCATAGCATGGGAATCATAGTCATCCTCTTCATTAGCACATTCCACATTGACTTCATGCCTTTCCTCATCAACCACCAACATGCCTCTAGCTTTTAATTTCTTCTTTAAATCCTTTAGCTCCGCTCTAATCTGGATTACCTCCTCATCCTCTCCACTGCTCTCGTCATCACCAGGCAAGTAATCCTGGTCATTGGAATCATCCATATCTGAACTGTGTTTCTTCTGTACAGGAGCCTTTTCATGAACAGGCACTTCTTCTTGCTGTTTACACTAAAATTTGGAAGGAGAGTCATAGAGACCTAGAAGCTCCTAGGGTCGTATCATCAAGGGATCAATTGCGGGTGGATCAGAAACAGCTGATTTAGATGCAAAATCTAGGAATCAGCTTTCTTTGGACAGCGCCAGCAGATAACGACAGAGGCTACGCTCGACGCCAAAAAGAAAACGTGTCGGACTATACAAAAAGGAGAAAGATTAGAGTCCAAGTTATCTTAAATTAGGAATATTTTCATTTTATGCCAAAGTTTGTAACAAATCATGCTCGAGTAGGACTCATGTTTAGGCTCTAGGTATAAATACCAAACCCCGGCTATTATATCAATCAATCAATCAATCAAATACAAGTCAATTATTTTTTTTAGCTCCGGCCACCCCTTAGGAGTAGGAGTAGAGTAGATCTCGGTGAGTTCTTCGGCAAGTACAGCTGCATTGATACGGTCGACCTCCACTGCTTGTTGTAAGTACCGTCATGGTTTATACCTCTGTTTGTATGGCTGCATTGATCTGGTCGACCCCCACTGCGGCTCTGGTATAAGCTAGTTATCGACTCTTACCTAATTCAAGTATGGCCTGTGTGATTCTGCCTCACACCCCACTGCTTGAATTGGATCAAGGTCAAGTTATCGGCTCTATCTTAGAGTGACAGTCTTTGGTTGATTCATTAAGTTATCGATATTGCTTATTGCTTTCATTGTTTATCTAATTACAACAATATCACTCTGTCTGATTGAGATTGATCTGGATCAGCCTTATATCTTGTTTAACTTATCGTTTGCTAATCTAGAACTAATCTAATCTACATCTTAAGCGATGAGTTATGTTTTTATCGGCTATTTTGTGTCAATCTTAATCGTGCATAGCGTGCAGTTAACGCATGTTCGATCTTGAGTAGATCTATCGGTTAGCGAGAACCATTTCATGGCCCGTCATCATGCCCTGTGGGATTCTACCTCTCACCCCACTGTTGGCACCGTGGAGTGGGGATCGTTGGTTGATAGACCCGTTCCTGAGAAGACATGACTTTAACTGTGCAATATGCCTAAATTGGCTGTTTAGCCGATATCGAATGCTTTCATGAACAGTTCACATCACGAGATCGTTGAAGTAGAGATAAATTGAAAGATGTGTTAGCCCCATGATCTTGTTATTGTATTACGGCCTGCATGATTCTGCCTCATGCCCCACTGATATTAGTAATGAGTTAGGGTCGTCGAGTTTATTGTTGTTTCTATGGCCTGCATGATTCTGCCTCATGCCCCACTAGTCATGGCGATAGATGAGATCTAACATGTTCATTAGATTTATCTTTATTAAATGATTAAGTGATGTTGAATTGTTTCTTTATATAAAAAGGAGTTCGGTTACTTATAATCATTGGCTCAGCATGGACCGATCATCATTGATATTTTATTATCATTGATAAATATTCGTTTAAATGATGTTTATCCTGAATGATAACTGATTCTCTTCACACGACCCCATATGGTATAACTGACTTATTCTCATGAATATACTGGAATCGGCTATTTAGCCGATTTCCTTTCATAGCGGCTCTCACAGCCGTACATTCGGGACTGTCTGGCAACACCGGCAAGTTCCGCCCTTAATTACTGTCAACACAGAATTTCGTCCCGTGCTGAGGACACACGCAGCAAGCGGGAAGGGTCTGCTCGATGGAGCATATCCGCCTAGCTTCAGTGTAGGGGTGGTCGATCCTGCGCAATCCTCCCAAGGCGTGACAGTCAATTTGACCCTGCAATTGACAAGGAGAGAAAATTCATCAGTAATTAAGGATGGAACTTGCCGGTGTTACCAGACAGTCCCGAATGTACGGCTGTGAGAGCCGATATGAAAGGAAAACGGCTAAATAGCCGATTCCAGTATATTCATGAGAATAAGTCAGTTAGAGCTCATGGGGTCGTGTGAAGAGAATCAGTTATCATTCAGGATAAACATCATTTAAACAAATATTAATCAATGGCAATAAGATATCAACAGTGATCGGTTTGTACTGAGCCAATGATTATTAGTAACCGAACTCCTCTTTGTATAAAGAAGCAATTCAACATCACTTAATCATTTAATAAAGATAAATCTAATGAACATGTTAGATCTTATCTATTGTCATGACCAGTGGGGCATGAGGTAGAATCATGCAGGCCGTAGAAACAACAATAGACTCGACGACCCTAACTCATTACTAATATCAGTGGGGCATGAGGCAGAATCATGTAGGTCGTAATACAATAACAAGATCATGGGGCTAACACATCTTTCAACTTATCTCTACTTCAACGATCTCGTGATGTGAACTGTTCGTGAAAGCATTTGATATCGGCTAAACAGCCGATTCAGGCATAGCGCACAGTTAAGGTCATGCTTCCTCAGGAACGGATCTACCAACCGATGATCCCCACTCCACGGTGCCAACAGTGGGGTGAGAGGCAGAATCCCATAGGCCATGATGACGGGCAATGAACAATTTTCATTAACTAATAGATCTACTCAAGATTGAACATGCCTTAACCGCACGCTATGCATGATTAAGATTGGCGCAAAACAGCTGATAAAAACATAACTCATCGTTTAAGATGTAGATTAGATCGGTTTTAGATTAGCAAACGATGAGTTAAACAAGATATAAGGCCGATCCAGATCAATCTCAATCGGGCAGAGTGATATTGCTGTAATTAGATAAACAATGAAAACAATAAGCAATATCGATAACTTAATGAATCTACCAAAGACTGCCATACTAAGGTAGAGCCGATAACTTGACCTTGATCTAATTCAAGCAGTGGGGTTTGAGGCAGAATCACACAGGCCATACTTGAATTAGGCAAGAGTCAATAACTAGATTATACTAGAGTCGCAGTGGGGGTCGACCGGATCGATGCAGCCATACGAACAGAGGTATAAACCATGATAGTACTTACAACAAGCAGTGGAGGTCGACCGGATCGATGCAGCCGTACTTGCCGAAGAACTCGCCGAGATCTACTCTACTCCTACTCCTTAGGGGTGGCCAGAGCCGAAAAAAATAATTGACTTGTATTTGATTGATTGGTTGGTTCCTTTACAATAGCTGGGGTTTGGTATTTATACCCAGAGCCTAAGACGAGCCCTACTCGAGTACGACTTAATACAATCTTTAGTATAAAGGAAATATTCTTATCTTAAGATAACTTGGACTCTAATCTTTCCCCTTTTGTAGAGTCTGACATGTATCTTCTCGATGCCAATCATATCCTGTCATCGTTATCTGCTGACGTCATTCAAAAAGAATCAATCCAGTGTCACATTCGATCCAGCAGATATCAATCTTTACTCCATCGACTCCTTGATTGGCATAATTCTAGAAGCCTATGAGTTCCCACGTTCTTCTCCCAAATTTTGGTGTAAACACATGGCCCCAATTTTGGGATAAAATAGTTTTATCCCAAAATTCTAGTTCACTGGTTTACCACGCCGCAACTGCACTATCCGAGATATACGCGCGACTCCTAACTCCTCGGTCCGAGTTCTATATAACATCCCAACGATATCTTTTGCAATTCACACGACCTGTTTGCTTTCTCCTTCTTTCTTAAGCCAACTTCCAACAACCGACGCCGTCATCGCCAAGCTCCCAAACCCTAGCAGATCATCTGTTCCAACGAGCTGTCACCCAAGCGATCCTTGCCAGATCCAAACCAATTTTTGACCGCGATGGCGACTGTCGACCACGTCCCTGAGGTATGTTTTCCAAGTTTCCATTTTCCAAGTATCGGCCGCTATCCCATATCTTCCTTCTTCTTAAATTTATTTTAACTGATTTCTAGGAAATGAGGAATGAGATCTTGATTTCATCAGCTGCTGTCCCTAATGCTTATTTTCTTGGGCCTGTGGGTGATTCTGACCCATCTGATTTCATCCGCTAAGAAACCAATTAGATCCCTTTTAAACAGTCTATAGTGGATTCATCCTCCTAGAACAAAACTTCTTCAGAAATTGGCCCAACGCGCCTAAGGGATGGAGAGATTGGTTCCGCAGGGTATCTACGAAAAAGGGTGAAGATTGGGAGCTTTATGATCTGAACCAATGCTTGACACTTTTGCTGTCTGAAATAGAGAGGAATGATTCACTCTTGATCTCTGCCTCTTATTTCTAGTCTAATGCCCTAAATGCTTTCATTTTTTGTCACGGTCCAATGACCATCACTCTGGCCGACGTATACATGTTGACTGGCCTTAGGGTCACTAGATCAGTGCAACCTTATGAGTATTTGAGTGCTGGTCCCAAGAGATTGGCCAAGATAGCAGACTATACCAGATGGGCAAGTTATATTCTAAATCATATTGAAGATGGACCAGCTGTCAGTGAAAGGGAATATGTGGCCTTTCTGAACATGTGGTTGGAAAGATTCATTTTCTGCGGGTCATCTTGTGGTTCAACCTATAATCACAAACTCATGGCAGAGCACCTAGCATTAGGCAAAGATATCCTTCTTGGAAAATATCTGTTAGGAGTTGCTTATCATCTGATGTACCAGGTGGCTGCTCAATTGCTGAAGAATGAACCGATGCAGACTACCAGCGGTCCTTGGTGGCTGATACAATTGTGGCTCAATTGGTATATGCACAAAATTGTAAAGCCTGACCTCAGAGACTTGAGCATTCCTTCCTCTAATTTTGGTGAGGAATATAAAGGCAAAGAAGGAAGAACCCGACGGTGTACGAACTATGGTGAGGCTGCATCAGCCATAATAATCGACTTCGGTGCGGGCCACCTCTTCAAAAGATTTTACAGAGGGTTTGATGTGGCTGTCCTAACTTGGCTACCTTATAATGAGGAGGATGAACTGACTTTTCCTTTTAGATTCTAATTTGAATCCGGCTGCTCGGACGAGACAGCGGCTGTGATCTTCAATTCTTTTATTAAACCCTGTGTTCTCCTAGTCGAATTTCACCATGGTAGTGGCAAAATGATTAAAGGCTCCTCCATCCCAGGCAATCCTCCAACCTGAGTTTTACAACCCTTCGTTTGTGGCTCGTCAGTTTGGTCTCAGTCAACTTCCTCCTTGTTTGTTTTTCAAGAACATCCTAAAGCCAAGGGAAGATATCAGTGATGTGCTAGAAGCTTCCAGAGTCTTCCAATTGGGATCAGACCTTCCGTCCTTTTCTTTGCACGACTGGGTCAGGGCCAGCTTTTCTTCCAACCTCTTCGACTCCTAGTGGTAAGAATGGCATTCCCATCTTTTCTGTGGGCCGGTCCACCCTCTGTGCATAGCTCTGGACGAGGAATTTGCTTCTGATAGTGAGGTAATCCCTTCATTCTCTTTTCGAAGAGGTCACTTGGTGAATATTCTTTCCAACTATTCTGACCGACCCTTTTAGGACATTGAATTGATCCTCCAAGCCAGGATAGGAGAGGGCGTCCTATACATTACCAGCCGTCATGCCTAGTTTTAAGGATGGGATCAACTGCACCTTCCTTGAAGAAGCTGATGAGAACCCATGCTGCTCCCATGATCGTTACATGCCAATCTCCAAAGTGCAAAGTGGTTTCAGGGGCAACTCAAAAAGCCACTACTGGAAAAAGGCTCCATAGGACAAGACCATCGGCTGCTTAGGTGAACGCTTCACACTTTCCTCAAACTGATGTTCAATTTTTTGATCCTGTTTTCTCACAGTTATCGAGCATCATGTCTCAGTCTACTTTGGGTGTAGGACAGTTATCTCAAGTACTTGATCCACCATCAACCGAACCTTCCTCTCAGGAGAAGCCGATTTTAGCGGAGGCGACCGTTGCTTTCACAACGGCAGAAAATGTGAGTTTTATCCTTGATACTCGTTGGGGTATTTTCCTTTGACTTCTTGATTCACTCAGCTTTCCAACCTTTATTTGATCATTTGTCATGCTAGACATCTTCTGAGGAAATACCCGTGCAAGAGCAGGGGCCTGGCAGTTCGCCTATTGACAATGATCCCATTAATGCTAGGAACAACCCTATTGTTGATACTCATACTGCCGATTCCCCAATTCGGCATATGCCTGATGGTGAGGAGATTGTATGCTTGGTCTATCCCTCTGCAATAAACATGAATAACAGTCCCTCTTTGCCATTGCAGATATTAGCGCCGGACGTCTAGAGCCAATTCAACCAGATGCTATTGGTGTATCACCAGCTGCTCCCCCTCTTCTGATAGAGGCTATTACAGAGAAGGTATTGTACCTTTTCACCATTCCTTTTTGCGATAAGCTGATTCGAACCTCTTAATCAAGATTTCCCCTATATATAGGCACTCGATCCTCTAGCCCAGAGTTGTTCTTTCAATCTTGAGGAATATTTTGATGAAGACAAAATCAGATCATCAGCCACTTCTCCTAGTAAAGCCCTGTTGGAAGAGACTAGAAAGCGGCTAAGACATATTGCCAATGCTCGAGAAGGACGTAGCCGATCTGATCCAAGACACCGACCTGATGTAGAGAGTCTTCTTAGCTGTAAAGGGTGATCCATCTCCAACCCTCTCTAGAGTCTTGTTATATTTGTCTTCTTTTGAAGATCAAGCTCTGAAGGCAAAAAAGATTCAGAGAAACCTGTCCAACCGTGAAGCTTTGATGGCCTAGGACAGCTCCAACAAGCAAGAGGCTAAAGAGTTGATGCGGCTAATTGATGATCTAAAAAATTCCTCCTCTAGGACCGATCCGGAGCTTTCCCAGCTAGAAATCAAACATGTTGAACTTGAGAAGGAACTAGAAAGCGTGAAAGCTGCTATTGACCGTCGCAAGTTTACTCTAGCCCAAATCCCTGATGTCGTCAAACAGAAGAAACAAGAATTACTGGCCAAAGTAAAAAGAAGCAGAGCCATTTGTAGCAGTCTTGAGAACACTCCTGGAATAGCCGAAGAGTACGAGCAAAAGATTGCAGAAGTTGACGTCGTCCGGCTAGAACTATTGAAAATTATCTAGGATGTCTTGAACTTGTAATTCATAAGTTAATGCATGTATGACCGTACTTTCCTGTTGTCTTTTGTATCTTTGTTTTGACTAAAGAGCCGATTTAAAACAACCAATCTCAGACTTCTAATTTTAATTCAGTCGAGTCTAAAAACACGGCTTCTGAGAATCCTTTGATTTCCCTCCTTCAACCGTTTGGTACCTTTGCGTATGACAGTTTTTTGCTCTATAGGCGATATATATCGTATCGGCTTTTACTGTTTTTGAAGATTTCTATTTTTTGAACTAGAGGTGATACTCCTTTGTTACCGGCTGTTAGAGCCGAGAATGAATCGGCTATCGAATGTTGCCCGGGTGTCAGGATAACGTACCATAGAAATTTTCACATCAAAAGTCGAACGAGCAATCAACCTAGGTCGAACATCCTGCTAAGTGAACCATGACTTCTTTAAATCCATTAACTCTGAATCGCACTTACACTTTAACTCAGCATTCACATACATCAGCCTAAAACCCATCTCCAAGACTTAATACTCATCTTTCCTTTGATCCAATGGCCGACATGAAGCTGTGACTTTTCCACTAAAACAAACTCTCAGAGTCGATCGCCTGCATCGGTTGTTGGCTTTTATTACTGATTTTAATAAAGCCTCCTTCCCATGTCTTGCCAGAGAAACATTTGAAATCGCCTGCATCGGCTGTTGGCTTTTATTACTGATTTTAATAAAGCCTCCTTCCCATGTCTTGCTAGAGAAACATTTGAAATCTCCTAGTTCCCAAAAGACTGGATCGGCTATTGCGATGCTTATGGACTCATCAGCACAAACCAGTTCGACATCATCTCCATGCCATTGAATCAAACACTCATGCATGGTCGACGGTATGCAACAATTCGCATGAATCCAATCATGATCGAGGAATAACTATATGATCCCTTTCCATCAATGACAAAGAACGTGGTGAGCAGAGTTTTACTCCTAATTGTTAGTTCAACGTTTAATGCCCCCCGGGTCTTGGATGTATTTCCTCCAAAGTCTCTAAGCATCATGTCGGTCTCAAGCAAATCTCCTGGTCCCTTGCCATGCTTACAGAAAGTGGTGTATGGCATAAGATTGATAGAAGCACCTCCGTCCACTAACATCTTGTTCATCAACTTCCCATCAACAAAACCTTCCATATATAAGCCTTTAAGTGCCAATGCTTGACTGGCTTATCAAATATTGCTTGCTGCACACCCGTTAACTTGGCAACCATCTCTTCATACTCTGACTCATCAAAGTCTAAATAAACTTCCTGATCTGCCAAAGCTCTGAATTCTGATGGTAACAGAAAAAGCCACTTGAATATTAGCCCATGGTTACCTCTTATCAGCTATCTGCTTGGTACGCCATACTTGAGTTTTATCGGGTGCCTGAGCCTGTTCCATCTCTCTGTTCCTTAGGCACTGCACCCTCCTCCTTTGGCTTCTCGTCAAATCTCCTGGGCACCACTGGCCTTCCTACCATGTGTATCTTCTTTCAGTGCCTTCCTCTTCATGATCAGCCCACTCCTATCCAATGACTCTTTTCCCAACCGATCATGAACACTTTCGTTTTAAGCGTCGATCCATGTTGTTATGATGATATGCATCTTGAGCATGGATAGACCGACGGTTGGTTCGAGATTGCCTATACTCTCGATATTGATTGCTACATTCTGGACAGTCGTGTCTGGTAGGCAACTTTAAACCTTCATTCCAGCAATGCCTAAAGAAGGGACAATTCTAATGTAATTCAGCTTATTCCCTTTCATACCTCTCTTCTTCTAATTGATGCTGGTATGCTTAATCTTTTAACCAATGTTGATAATCCTTTTATTTCTACCGCTGCCATTTATTCAATAGAATTCGAGATGTGACCCACGGCTTTGACGTCGCTACTTTCGACGTCTTCCTCTACCCGTATTGGCTCTTTTGTTCGACATGACATCTTCTAATCTCTCTGTACTCATCAGCCGATATTTGCATTTCGAGATCAACTGTCCCAACTTCTCTTGATTTGGTCGATGCTAGGACCTTGGTTTTTTCCTTTGAACAGCCCAGCATCAACCATGTTCTGATCTCCTAGGAAAGGATTATCATTGACTTTCATCTTCTGAGGTGTATCGAATTTGAGCCTCCCTTGCTGAATAGCTCTCTGTATATGCTGCCTGAAGATTCTGCATTCATTAGTGGAATGAGAAGTAGCATTATGGAATTTGCAGATTTCTTGTTCTTCAACTGATCAGGGGCCAAAATGACATGACCATCGGGCAACTTGATCTGCCCCTTCTCAAGCAAGAAATTGAAGAGCTTGTTCGATTTGGTAACATCAAAGTCATAACTCTCCTCAACTCCTCTTCTCCAAGGATTTGGCACCATCACTATCTTCTTGCCCCAATTCCATTCAGCTGCAGCAACCTCTTCTTCTTCATCTTCATAGCCGTCATTGACTGAATATGGATTGTAAGCTTCAGCCACTGAGGTACTCTTCTGGAATCGGGTATCTCTGTGTATGCTCTAGAATTGGCTATTAAGTGCTGCCACTAGTTGAGCCAATTGACCCAAGTTGTCAAATTCCTGTCCCAACAGTTTCTTTTTCCACATTGGCTGCATTCCTTGGATGGCTAAAGCAGCTAGTTGATCATCGGCCAAGCTCAATGAGAAACACAAATTTTTAGTCTCTCGGAATCTTTAAAGAAATTCAGTGCCCGATTCATTAGTCCTCTGTCTCATAGTTGTCAAATCGGTTATTCTCTTCTCTCTAGTCCCAATGTAAAAATATGTATAAAACTTCTTCTCTAGGTCGGCCCAATTAGCAATGGAGTTGACTAGTAGTGACGAGAACCAAGTGAAGGCCAGTCCTGACAAGGACAAGGAGAAGAAACGAACTCGATGGGCATCCTCAACTGATGCTTCGCCTAATTGTGTAAGATACCGACTAACATGTTCTATTGTGCTTGTACCGTCTTGACTAGTGAACCTAATAAACTCTAGGAGCCTATAATTTATAGGAAGAGCGACCAAATCATACCATTCTGGATATAGGCGTTTGTATAAAAAAGTCATTCCTTTTGTCTTTAGACCAAACTGATTCTTCATCATCTCGATCACCTTGAGCATCAACTTGTCAGCTTGTGGATTTGGATTTCTCGGTACTTGCTGACCCATCTGTGGATTGAAATCCCATGTTCCTTGATATCCTAGATTTGGTATCATGTGGAGGGTGTTATAATCTATGCCATAGTGATAGCCTTGTGGAATCTCAATCTGTTGGGTCTTTTGTTGGCTTGCTGCTTGAAGTCTCTGATTATAGACATATGGATCTATATCTCTACGGATCCTTTGAATTGATGGTGCTATCTTCTGAGCCGACGACAGCATGTGGCCTGATGTGCCAAAATTGATCATCTGGTTTTGACTTTGCCCCACCGACTGTTGCACATGCTGTACTGATGGTCTAGGATTGTACTGTATCTGATTTGTAGCAGCACTCGGAGTTTGTTTAGATGAACCTTCAAGCGTCTAGATGCCACCATTACCAGTTGGTGCTGCTTCTTAATGACTGGTACTAACTTGATTAGTCTCTTGAGTCGACGGATCTAGAATATTATAACAAGTCGATCCAACCTGATGAACTGGCATTCCATGAATCGCCTCTTTCATGGCGTTGTGAAACGCGTCGACGAAAGCTTCATTGTGGCTTGATATGGCATCACGAACAGACTTGTCTATGGCTTCCGTAAAGAAAATGCTTGTATTCAACTTCGACCGTATCTATCTACCCATGTAGTAGAACTCTTGGTAGTGGAAATTTCTAAATAATTGTGATGTCACATGTTTTGGTGTAGGACAACAAACACTTCTTCTAAAATTCTTCCTTAGCTTTGTTGATGGTATCCTTATCTTCATCAGGCAGGTCTTCATAATGTACCATAAGGATGCTGTCGTTGTTGTGAACCGCCATGACGATTGTGGTGTTCCACCGAGCGTGCCAGAAACATGTGTCGACATAGAATTTCATCCCGTGCCGAGGACACGCACAGCAAGCCGGAAGGGTCCGCTCGATGGAGTAGATCCACCTAGCTTCAGCGCAGGGGTGGTCGATCCTACTCAATCCTCCCGAGGCATGCCAATCAATTTGACCCTACGATTGACAAGGAGAGAAAGTTCATTAGTAATTAAGGGCGGAACTTGCCGGTGTTACCAGACAGTCCCGAATGTACGGCTGTGAGAGCTGATATGAAAGGAAATCGGCTAAATAGCCAATTCCAGTATATTCATGAGAATAAGTCCGTTAGAGCTCATGGTGTCATGTGAAGAGAATTGATTATCATTCAGGATAAACATCATTTAAATTAATATTAATGAATGACAATAAGATATCAACAGTGATCGGTTTGTACTGAGCCAATGATTATTAGTAACCAAACTCCTCTTTGTATAAAGAAACAATTCAACATCACTTAATCATTTAATAAAGATAAATATAATGAACATGTTAGATCTCATCTATCACCATGACCAGTGGGGCATGAGGCAGAATCATGCAAATCGTAGAAACAACAATAGACTCGATGACCCTAACTCATTACTAATATCAGTGGGGCATAAGGCAGAATCATGCAGGCTATAATACAATAACAAGATCATGGGGCTAACGCATCATTCAACTTATCTCTACTTCAATGATCTCATGATGTGAACTATTCATGAAAGCATTCGATATCGGCTAAACAGCCGATTCAGGCATAGCACACAGCTAAGGTCATGCTTTCTCAGGAACGGATCTACTAACCGATGATCCCCACTCCACGGTGCCAACAGTGGGGTGAGAGGCAGAATCCCATAGGCCATGATGACGGGCCATGGAATGGTTTCATTAACTAATAGATCTACTCAAGATCAAATATGCCTTAACCGCATGCTATGCACAATTAAGATTGATGCAAAACAGTCGATAAAAACATAACTCATCATTTAAGATGTAGATTAGATCGGTTTTAGATTAGCGAACGATGAGTTAAACAAGATATAAGGCCGATCTAGATCAATCTCAATCGGGCAGAGTGATATTGCTGTAATTAGATAAACAATGAAAGCAATAAGTAATATCGGTAACTTAATGAATCTACCAAAGACTGCCATACTAAGGTAGAGCCGATAACTTGACCTTGATCTAATTCAAGTAGTGGGGTGTGAGGCAGAATCACACAGGCCATACTTGAATTAAGCAAGAGTCGATGACTAGCTTATACCAGAGCGGCAGTGGGGTCGACCGGATCGATGCAGCCATATGAATAGAGGTATAAACCATGACAGTACTTACAACAAGTAGTGGAGGTCAACCGAATCGATGCAGCCATACTTGCCAAAGAACTCGCCGAGATCTACTCTACTCTTACTCCTAAGGGGTGGCCAGAGCCAAAAAAAGTAATTGACTTGTATTTGATTGATTGGTTGGTTCCTTTATAATAGCCAGGGTTTGGTATTTATACCTAGAGCCTAAGACAAGCCCTACTCGAGTATGACTTAATACAATCTTTAGTATGAAGGAAATATTCTTATCTTAAGATAACTTGGACTCTAATCTTTCTCCTTTTGTAGAGTCCAACATGTATCTTCTTGATGCCAATCATATCCTGTCATCGTTATCTACTGACGTCATTTGGAAAGAATCGATCCAGGGTCACATTCGATCCAGCAGATATCAATCTTTACTCCATCGACTCCTTGATTGGCATAATTCTGGAAGCCTACGAGTTCCCGCGTTCTTCTCCCAAATTTTGGTGTAAACAATTACTGATGAACTTTCTATCCTTGTCAATTGCAGGGTCAAATTGACCAACACGCCTCAGGAGGATTGTGTAGGATCGACCACCCCTATGCTAAAGCTAGGTGGATCTGCTCCATCGAGCGAACCCTTCTGGCTTGCTGTGTGTGTCCTCGGCACGAGACAAAATTCTGTGTTGACACACGTTTCTAGCACGTCCGGTGGGACACCATAATCGTCATGGCGGTTCACAACAACAATAGCATCCTTATGGTACATTATGAAGACCTGCCTGATAAAGATAATGATACCATCAACAAAGCTACTGAAGAATTTCAAAAGAAGTGTTTGTTGTCCTACACCAAAACACATGACAACACAATTATTCAGAAATTTCCACTATCGAGAGTTCACTGAGGGGGATGCCCAAGGTGGTAGATTATCGGTAGGATGCGTGTGATCTGGAACCAGATGGTGACACAAGGCGCAGAGACAGCGATTTAGACAGGTTCGGGCCATCTGGTCGACGTAATACCCTACGTCCTGTGTCTTTGGTGTATTGTATTGAGATGTATATAGATTAACCTGTCCTCTAGGGGACCCTTGTCTCTCCTTATATACTCCGAAGAGACAAGGTTACAAGTAAAGTATCCAATTTGGTACTATTACAATATCTAGTACAACTTGTAATCTTGATGTGTACGCCTTGATCTTATGGACCGGGCCACCTCGGATGGTGCGGCCCATGTACCATCTTGTGGTACCTGGGGGTATATCCCCCACAGCTAGTCCACGAGCACCATGTATTCTGATGCGACACGCCGTTTCAACCTTCTCCGAACAGTGAGGCTTGAGTTCTTGACATCTCCGACCACCGTTATCGCCAAAGAAGTAGGTTGTCCGAAGAATGTATGGTGCTCTTAAGAAGAAAGAAAAAGATTTCCGTCCTGGAAAGTGTGCCCACTTGTATTTCTGAAAAGAAATGTAAGTGCGTCTTGAAGCGTAGCGTCCTTGATCGTCCTTGATCATCAGAGGCGTAGAGGTCAAAAAACAAACACATTCACCGTAAGGTGAAGTGTGCCCACTTAGTCCCCGAGCCTGGTAGTAGGTGATGTAGGCACGTGGTGCCAGGGTCTAAAAAGAATTCCCATTTAAGTTGAGAATCCAATCGTCGTACAGGTGATACGAGATGCATCGGCAGGTGCATCATACCGATGTAGTCCCCGAGCTTGCTGGAAGGCGAGGTATGACCCTTGTAGCAAGGTCCAAGTGAGAAAAAATATCCCAACTGTATGCGAGTTGCCAGTCACATGTAGTCGAGACGCAAAGTCCCCGAGCCATGGTCGGAGAGTGGTCGAGGCAGTCCCCGAGCATAGGTCGAGGAGCGAGCGACGAAGTCCCCGAGCCGTGGTCGAAGAGCGGTCAAGGAGCGAGCGACGAAGTCCTCGGGCCGTGGTCGAAGAGTGATTGAGGCAGTCCCCGAGCACTGGTCGAGGAGCGAGCGACGAAGTCCCCGAGCCGTGGTCGGAGAGTGATCGAGGCTGTCCCCGAGCGTAGGTCGAGAGGCGAGCGACGAAGTCCCCGAGCCATGGTCGGAGAGTGATCGAGGCAGTCCCTGAGCGTAGGTCGAGAGGCGAGCAACAAAGTCCCCGAGCATAGCTCAAAATTCCTGCAATATAAATATGTAGAATGGTAGTACATGATGTACAAAGTAATAAATTATGGAGAAAATGATGCTCAGTAGTCATTTGTAAATGAGCATGATGTGATAAAGCAGTTGGTGCTTTGTAAACATCAGTATTAATGTGAAGTTTGTGTTTATACTTAATATAAACTGTCCGACCAGTTAGTATGTAGCTGAGTCTCCAGCCCTAGCTAGCCCGTTAACCATAACGCGGGGCGCGGAGCCCGTGCACGTGTAGGAAGAACAAAGCATCGCTAAAGAGCCACTGCCGACCACCCATAACGCAGAGGGCAGACACTCGTGCACGTGTAGGGAGGAGCCGGAGATAGAGCCGTCTCTAGAGGCGTCCGAGCGTCAATAGGACTGGTCGAGGATTTGCATTAAGTATAGATGTATGTCATCTTTAAGATGGTATACATGGACAAATATTATTTGAAGAATAATCATGACGAGGACGCTGTGGAGAAACATCGTAATGAAAATTATATTAAATATAAATATTAGAAGTGTACTTATCTTTAGATAGAAATCTGGTCGGTGGCGATGAAGTTGTCCGGTCCTCGAGCTTTCCGACTTGTCGTCACGACGGTGGTCGCGATTGTCGTAGCGCCGTTCTTCGCGGCGATCATTATTGCGACGTGGTCTGGTGGTCGATGTGGTCGGAGCTCGGCGGAGCCACTCGGGACATGGTCGACGTGGTCCGTGGTTGACGTGGTCGGAGCTCGGCGGAGCCGTTCAGGACATGGTCAACGTGGTCGGAGCTCGGCGAGCTGCTCGGGACGTGGTCGTAGCTCGGCGGAGCTCGCGATCGGCGATGGTGTAGGAGCAGTAGGAAAAGCCTTTGCCGTCGATGGAGTATTTGTCATCGTCGTTGGCTTGTGTGGATGGGCGTGACTTGTTCGTGATTCGACACGGCTCGCTAGACGGCTCGATCGGCTCGCTTGGCGGCTCGCTTTCTTCCTTGTAGATGTATATACATATATACAAGCTACATGTGTTGTTAGCTTTGCATGGCTTCCCTAGATCATGCACGTCTTCTATTGATCGAGTCTTCACTCTTGAGGCTATCGGACACCAGGGTATCATGCATGTACATGCTGGTGACTCCCAGCCGATTGGATCTTGAAGGATACGACCGCCGCCATGGTGCTGGCGATGTTCCACGTTCTTGTCCTTGTTTCTGCTTCCGATCTTCATGGGCTACTCCGCACGGGCAGGAGCACAAGGCCGTCGCCAGACCTCCATGTACTAGACTGCGCTTGTTCAGGTTGTACTTTGGCATCAAATTCGATGCCCTCACGAATGAGCTAGAGGTTTGCCGATGAGATCCGCAGAACGATGACGAGCATAGTTGGATTCCTGACAAAATAATCATACATATATGTAGATATCTGGACACATACTATGTCATATGATATATTACTTTTAAGATTAAAAAGTTGACTTAGCTTGTGCGAGGTCGAGCGGAAGCTTCGCATGATCAAGTGGCGAATTTCCCCATGGATGATATACGTGTATGCATGGATGACATACGTGTATATGCATGCACCGTTACCTCACGTGAGATACATCTTGATTATTTGCCTCCAGATCTTGTCAGTCGGTGTACGAGCGGTGCCGGCAGTACTCTAGGGCTACGTAGCCTAGGGCTACGGTTGACGACGCATAGAGCCGGACGTAGATTGACAAGGAAAATAGGAGCACCATGTCCTATTGCCGATATGCCCAGCCTGATTAGTAGAGGATGCAGAGCCGTGTGCACCGATCAGAGGATCCATCGCTTTCCATGTATCGAAGCTTGCAGTTGTGAGTTCGCAAAATTTGCGCCGTGACGTCTAGCATACGTGCATGTATCGAAGCTTGACATACGCGTTGCATGCATGTTAGATGCATCCGTGCATGTGCACATGTATACAAGCCTCAAGACTTAATTAGCTTGCATGCCGCCGTACGCGTGTATGCGGCTCACGCACATACATGCAGGCTTAATTAGCTTGCGTACGTAGCCATGTTGATCACGTAGTCCTTGGATGAAGACAGCAAGCGAGATTAGACTGTACGTGATGCATATACAAGTATATGCATGATTAGCTTGCATGCCTTCTATCTTGCTCCTTCCTTATTGGCTTGTTGTTCGTTCGGCTGACTCGTTGAAGTAGGTGGATACGCCGGGTCGAAGCTCTAGTTTCATGGACGCATCTGGGTCTTGAATCGTCGAGAACCCAGTTGAGACTTGGTGTCGCCGCCTGACTCGGAAGCTAGTACTTGGGCGCAGGCTGGTCTACTGGGTGAAGTCCCGACACAAGCTGGAGGGTTGCTGTCGTGAAGCACGGGTTGCCGCCGTAGTAGATTGATTCCGTCGTCGAGTGATATCAAGCCTATCAGGCTTCTGAAGCACGTCGCCGTAGGAAGTCAGGTCGCCATGAGCGGCGTCGATCTTTAGATCCCATCTGGTTCGCCGTAGATCAGCACGCACGATCCCCTAAAGGGGTCCCCTACCTGGCGCGCCACTGTCGACGAAATATGGTCGGCAGTCCACCGAGGGGGATGCCCAAGGTGGTAGATTATCGGTAGGATGCGTGTGATCTGGAACCAGATGGTGACACAAGGCGTAGAGATAGCGATTTAGACAGGTTCAGGCCGTCTGGTCGACGTAATACCCTACGTCCTGTGTCTTTGGTGTATTGTATTGAGATGTATATAGATTAACCTGTCCTCTAGGGGACCCTTGTCTCTCCTTATATACTCTGAAGAGACAAGATTACAAGTAAAGTATCCAATTTGGTACTATTACAATATCTAGTACAACTTGTAATCTTGATGTGTACGCCTTGATCTTACGGACCGGGCCACCTCGGATGGTGTGGCCCATGTACCATCTTGTGGTACCTAGGGGTATATCCCCCACATACTACATGGGTAGACAGATATGGTCGAAGCTGAAGACAGACGTTTCTTTACAGAAGCCATAGCAAGTCTGTTCGTGATGCCATATCAAGCTGCAATGAACCTTTCGTTGACGCGTTTCACAACAACATGAAAGAGGCGATTCATGGAATGCCAGTTGGTTAGGTTGGATCGACTTGTTATAATATTCCAAATCCGTCGACTCAAGGGACTAATTAAGTCAGTACCAGCCATCAAGAAGCAGCACCAGCTGGTAATGGTGACATTCAAACACTTCAAGGTTTATCTGAACAAACTCAGGGTACTGCTACAAATTAGTTATAGTACAATCCTAGATCGTCAGTACAACATGTGCAGTAGCCGGTGGGGCAAAGTCAAAACCAGATGATCAATTTTGGCATATCAGGCCACATACCATCGTCGGCTTAGAAGATAGCACCATCAATTCAAAGGATCCGTAGAGATATAGATCCTTATGTCTATAATCAGAGACTTCAAGCAGCAAGCCAGCAAATGACCCAATAGATTGAGATTCCACAAGGCTATCACTATGGCATGGATTATAACACCCTCCACATGATACCAAATCTAGGATATCAAAGCACGTGGGATTTCAATCCACAGATGGGTCAGCAAGTACCGAGAAATCCAAATCCATAGGCTAACAAGTTATTGCTCAAGGTGACTGAGATGATGAAGAATCAGTTTGGTCTGAAGCCAATAGAAATGACTTTTTCATACAAATGCCCATATCTAGAATGGTATGATTTGGTCGCTCTTCCTACAAATTATAGGCTCCCAGAGTTCACCAAGTTCACTAGTCAAGATGGTACAAGCACAATAGAACATGTTAGTCGATATCTTACATAATTGGGCAAAGCATCAGTTGAGGATGCCCATCGAGTTCATTTCTTCTCCTTGTCCCTATCAGGGCCGGCCTTCACTTGGTTCTTGTCACTACCAGTCAACTCCATTGCCAATTGGGCCGACCTGGAGAAGAAGTTTCATATATATTTTTACACTGGGACTGGAGAGAAGAAAATAACCGATTTGACAACCATGAGATAGAGGACTAATGAACCAGGCACTGAGTTTCTTCAGAGATTTCGAGAGACTAAGAATCCATTGAGCTTGGACGATGATCAGCTAGCTGCTTTAGCCATCCAAGGAATGCTGCCAATGTGGAAAGAAAAGCTGCTAGGACAAGAGTTTGACAACTTGGGATAATTGGCTCAACGGATAGCAGCGCTCAATAGCCAATTTCAGAGTATGCGCAGAGACACCCGATTCCAGAAGAGCACCATAATAGCCGAAGCTTATGATCCATACTCAATTGAAGATAGCTATGAAGATGAAGAAGAGGAGGTTGCTGCAGCTGAATGGAATTGGGGCAAGAAGACAGTAATGGTGCCAAATCCTTGGTGAGGAGGAGTTAAGGAGAGCTATGACTTTGATGTCACAAAATCGGATAAGCTCTTTGACTTCTTACTTAAGAAGGGCCAGATCAAATTGCCGAACGATCATGTTATGTTACCCCCTGAACAGTTGAAGAATAAGAAGTTCGGCAAGTTCCATAATGCTACTTCTCATTCCACTAATGAGTGCAGAATTTTCTGGCAGCATATACAGAGGGCTATTCAGCAAGGGAGGCTCAAATTCGATACACCTCGAAAGATGAAAGTTGATGATAATCCTTTTCTAGGAGATCAGAACATGGTTGATGCTGGGCTGTTCAAAGGAAAAACCAAGGTCCTAGCATCGACCAAATCGAGAGAAACTGGGACAGTCGATCCTGAAATGCAAATATCGGCTGATGAGTATAGAGAGATTAGAAGACGTCGTGCCAAACAAAAGAGCCGATACGAATAGAGGAAGACATTGAAAGCAGAGACATCAAAGCCGTGGGTCACATCTCGGATTCTATTGAATAAATGGTAGCGGCAGACGAAAAAGGATTATCAACGTTGGTTAAAAGATCAAGCATATCAACATCAATTAGAAGAAGAGAGGCATGAAAGGGAACAAGTTGAATTACATTGGAATTGTCCCTTCTTTAGGCATTGCTGTAATGAAGGTTTGAAGTTGCCTACCAGACACAACTGTCCAGAATGTAGCAATCAATATTGGGAGTATAGGCAATCTCGAACCGACCGCCAGTCTATCCATGCTCAAGATGCATATCATCATAACAACATGGATCGGTGCTTAAAAAATGAAAGTGTTCATGATCGGTTGGGAAAAAGAGTCATTGGACAGGACTGGGCTGATCATGAAGAGGAAGGCACTGAAAGAAGATACACGTGGCAGGAAGGCCAGTGGTGCCCAGGAGATTTGACGAGAAGCCAAAAGAGGAGGGTGCAGCGCCTAAGGAACAGAGAGATGAAATAGGCTCAGTCACCCGGTAAAACTCAAGCATGGCATACCAAGCAGATAGCTGATAAGAGGCAACAATCGGCTAATATCCAAATGGTTTTTTTTGTTGCCGCTAGAATTCAGAGTCAGTGGCGAAAGCCAACAGCCGATCCAAGCAGTCAGCTTTGAGAATTTGGATAATCCAATAGATGGTACAAATGGCAAACTAGGACAGGGCTTCACGTCGGCCGATGAATTAGAAGAGATAGATATTGGTCCTAGAGATAGACCTAGGCCAACGTACATAAGTGCTAAGTTGGATCCCGAGTATAAACGAGAATTGATTGATTTATTAAAGGAATTCAAAGATTGCTTTGCTGGGGAATACTATGAGATGCCTGGTTTGGACCGATCAATTGTCGAACATCGGTTGCCAATCAAACCTGGACATTGGCCGTTTAAATAAGCTCCAAGGAGATTCAACCCGAACATGCTTGATGATATCAAAAAGGAGACTGAAAGGTTGCTGGAAGCAAAATTTATCCGACCATGTCGATATGCGGAGTGGATATCGAATGTTGTCTCTATATATAAGAAGAATGGGAAATTGAGGGTTTGCATTGATTTTAGGGATCTAAACAGAGCCACACCTATGGACGGTTATCCAATGCCGATAGCTGATATGTTAGTGGATGCAGCAGTCGGACACAAGGTTATTAGCTTCATGGACGGTAATGTAGGATATAACCACATTTTTATGGCCGAGGAAGACATAGCAAAGACCGCTTTCAGGTGCCCCGGCGCAATTAGTCTATTTGAATGGCTCGTAATTACCTTTGGTTTGAAGAATGTCGATGCAACTTATCAAAGGGCAATGAATTACATTTTCCATAAGTTGATTGGCAGGATTGTTGAGATTTACATTGATGATGTGATGGTAAAATCCAAGGGATACAAAGAACACCTAGCTGACTTGCGAGAAACCTTGGAATGCATGAGGAAGCATGGTTTGAAGATGAATCCTAACAAGTGTGCTTTTGGAGTATCAGCCGGACAATTTTTGGGATTCATGGTTCATGAAAGAGGAATCAAAGTTGGTCAGCAAAGTGTAAAGGCAATTGACAAAGCGGTTCCCCCAACTACCAAAACAGAGTTACAGTCTCTACTAGGAAAGATTAATTTCATTAGAAGATTCATTTCAAATTTGTCGGGAAGGATCCTATCGTTTTCTCCCTTGCTAAGATTGAAAAGTAATCAAGAATTCACGTGGGGTGACATACAACAGAAGGTGTTTGAAGAAATAAAAGAATATATGAAGTGTCCACCCATGTTGGTCCCTCCTCAGCAAGGTAAGCCATTTAAGTTGTACATATCGGCTGACGAAAAGACAATTGGATCGGCCCTGATGCAAGAATTCGAAGGAAAAGAGAGGGTTGTTTTCTATCTAAGTAGGAGGCTACTGGATCCAGAAACAAGATATTCTCCCACCAAAAGGTTATGCTTATGTTTATATTTCTCTTGCACTAAATTACGACACTACTTATTATTGGCCGAGTGCACGGTTGTTTCCAAGGCTGATGTGGTTAAGCACAAGTTATCAATGCCAATACTAAATGGAAGAATGGGAAAGTGGATTCTTGCGTTATCGGAATTTGACTTGAAGTACGAATCGGCTAAAGCAGTCAAAGGATAGGTAATGGCCGATTTTATCACTCAGCATCACAAGCCAAGCATTAGTTATGTAGAGCGAATGCCCTGGACACTGTTCTTTGATGGATCATCATGCAAGCAGGGTGGTGGCATTGGTATTGTTATCATTTCACCTCGGGGGCCAATCTTTGAGTTTGCTTTCCCAACTGAACCAATGGTTACTAACAATCAAGCGGAGTATGAGGCTATTCTCAAAGGACTTCAACTTCTCCATGAAGTAAAGGCCGAAGCAATTGAGGTATTTGGAGATTCACATTTAATTATTAATCAGTTGATCGGCCTGTATGAGTGCAAAGAAGAGACTTTGAAAGAATACTATGATGGCTGCCAAAAGTTAATCAAGGGGTTTCTTCACGTCTCTTTCCAACATATCCTGAGAGTGCAAAACCAAGAAGCTAACCATCTAGCTCAAAGTGCATCAAGGTATCGAGTATTTCGAGAAATATTGAGTAGTGAAGCCTCAATTGATGATTGGAGAGTTGAAATAGCCAATTACCTTAGGGATCCATCTCAGAAAGTTACTAGGAAGCTAAGGTATAAGTCGACTAAATATGTTTTGTTGGATAAGCAGTTATATTATAAAATAGTCGACGGAGTGTTGCTCAAATGCTTAAACCAAGAAGAAGCTAAGGTATTGATGGGAGAAGTGCATGAAGGGATATGTGGAGCTCATCAATCGGCTTATAAGATGAAATGGATTATCCGTAGAGCTAGATATTTTTGGCCAACAATGCTGGAAGATTGTTTTGAATATTACAAGGGGTGCCAGGATTGTCAACGCTTTGGCAATGTCCAGAGATCGCCTGCATCGGCCATGAATCCAATAATTAAGCCATGGCCGTTTCGAGGTTGGGGAGTTGATCTGATCGGCCAGATTTTTCCGCCTTCAAGCAAAGGGCATAAATTTATATTGGTAGCAACAGATTACTTCACCAAATGGGTCGAGGCAATTCCTTTGAAGACGGTAACCTCAAAGGACATGATCAATTTTGTCAGGGGACACATTGTATATCGTTTTGGGATCCCTCAAACTATAACTACCGATCAAGGGACAATGTTCACATAGGAAGAATTCGGGGACTTTGCTGCCAGTATGGGTATCAAGCTACTAAATTCCTCTCCTTACTATGCTCAGGCTAATGGCTAGGCAGAGGCATCCAACCAGATTATGATCAAGTTGATCAAGAAGAAGATTAAGGAACAACCAAGGAAGTGGCATTTGACGCTAAGTGAGGCGTTGTGGGCATATAGGATGGCCTGCCATGGGTCAATTAAAGAATCACCTATGAACTTGTGTATGGCCATAATGCAGTTCTTCCTTGGGAAGTTCGGACGAGATCAAGGCGTGCCACACTGCAGAATGATTTGTCGATAGAAGTATACAAGAATCTCATGATAGACAACTTGGAGGACTTGAGTTGCCTTCGGATGCGCGCTCTTGAAAACATCGAAGCCAATAAGTTGAGGGTTGCAAAATATTACAATAAAAAGGTTAAGGTTAAGCAATTCTCTGAAGGAGACTTGGTCTGGAAAGTAAAATTGCCGATCGGGTCAAAGGATAATAAATTCGACAAATAGTCACCCAACTGGGAAGGACCTTATCGAATCAAATGTTGTGCGCCTGGTAATGCTTACATTTTGGAAACACTGAAAGGAAAGGAAGAATTTAGCTGAGCAATCAATGGGAAATATTTGAAGAAATATTATCCTAACGTTTGGATCAATACTTAACAAGAGATTTGATTCGGTCGATGACTTTTAATAGTCGATGTCAGAAAGGTATCACCTCCAGCACAAAAATGGACCCAAGGGGGTAAGAGCCGATATGATGTATCGCCTATAGAAGCGAGGCAAACACAGATAGAGTGATGTATACAAATCACGAAGCAAAAGAACATCACTCAAGACGGGGAAGTTATTTGCTAAACATCGCCTATTACAAGCTATGGGCCAGAGAATACTTTGCTTACTATATCATCAGCCAGAGTATTGAAAGCTACAGAATTGGCTACATTCATAAAATCATCAACCAAGCGCTCATGTTCCCTAGGATACGCTGCATCTGGAAAGTCATGGGGAAGGAGCCGGTGATCTTGGCCCGAACGGACTTGGACAGCAGCCAATGCTGTAGCTGCACCATGACAAACACCGTGGAGGGCGACCTCCCTAACGCGATTCAGAATGTCATGCAAGCGAATCACCGGAGCGGCGCCCCTGGCATTGACGGATCCCGCTGCATGATCTGCAGCTGATCGGAGACACTCTAACTGAGCAATTAAATCTAAGAGATTCAAGAAAGGAATGATCAAGAATCCTGGTGGTGAAGTGAGGGAGAAACAGAAACTCGTGGTAAATATCTCACCAGAAATTCTAACTTCAGCCTTGGCAAGCCTCTCCCGCACCGGGTTGGCTCAGAAGGTGATCGGCCCTGAATTATGGCCAGAGCCGATTCCATAATAGAGAGGCAGTCAGCAAGTTTCTCACCAATCTGACCAATGGAGGTGATTAGGTCGTCGTTATCTCTCGGGAGCCGGTGACAAATCGGTGCCAAGGATGACCCCAGGGGCTGGGCAGAGTCGGCCGTCTGCTTTGGAACTACGGAAGCGTTGCAAGATGCACTTTCTTGATAATGGGTGCGCTGACGCGATGATGCAAATCCATCAAGGGCCCCCTCAGTAGATCTCTTAATGTTCTCCATGATCTCAAACCTATGGAACAGCAGGAGCTGTACTAAGGGATACCAAAGATTTGAGGCGAAGCGGGTTGTTGTTAGATCTGTAATCGTGGCCCGTATATATATAGCTTAGGAAGGTGAGAAGATAGCTCTCGCCGAAGTTGTGGAATGGAAATCAGAGACAGAAGCGAAACGGCACCCCTAAGAATTCAGGGGACGGATAACGAAGAGATAGTAGACTCAGACCCATTGCTCCCCCAAAATTGCGAAATATTAGAAATAGATTCAAAGATTGACCAGAGATCAACCTATCAAGGCTTCTTTGGATTGAAGGGAGCCTGAACCCTGTAAGGCCGAAGGTCATCATGACACGAATCGACATCGGCCCGTTGTACCCAAGAAGAGGGAAAACCGCTCGCCCAGCATGTGATCAGTCGATTTCTCGGTAAATCAGGAAACTATGCAGAAGAAGCCGGTAGCTTTCCCGGTGGGCGTTTAGCGGAACGGACAAGGGAAAGGTGTCCACGCATTTTAGCCCTTACAAACACTAGAATAGCTCTACGAGCATGGTGAGAAGACACAGCTGATATCACAAGACTTCTTCTAGCCGCAGTAGCTAATTCTCTTGCTCAACAAGGCGCTAGAATGAGCGACACAATCACCCTATGCACAAGAATTCTCCTAACCGCTCAAGATCTGCATAGCAAAGGGATAAACCATGGAGGATCCAGCGGGATCGGGGACACCCGAGGAGGCAGATAAAAGCGAAACATGGCTGAATTGTTGAGTTTGCTCTCACCAGGGTGGGATAGCCATTTTTATAGCCGGCTTGGAAGGATGAATCCAAACGCCCATGAAGCAATAATGCTCTAAAAAAGTTTTAAAGCATGGGCTCATGGCTTGATATGGATGGTGACAAATAGTAGACCCTAGATCAAGATTCCTTACCCGTGACTACGGGCCTATCGGAAGCACGGACATGGTAATTTTGGAACAAAATTTCTTGTCCCAAAATTGGGGGCATGTGTTTACACCAAAATTTGGAAGGAGAGTCATAGGGACCCAAAAGCTCCTAGGGTCGTATCATCAAGGGATCTGTTGTGGGCGGATCAAAAATAGCTGATTCAGATACAAAATCTAGGAATCGGCTTTCTTTGGACAGTGCCAGCAGATAACGACAGAGGCTACGCTCGACGCCAGGAAGAAAACGTGTCGGACTCTATAAAAAAGGGAAAGATTAGAGTCCAAGTTATCTTAAATTAGGAATGTTTTCATTTTATGCCAAAGTTTGTAACAAATCATGCTCGAGTAGGATTCATGTTTAGGCTCCAGGTATAAATACCAAACCCTGGCTATTGTATCAATCAATCAATCAAATACAAGTCAATTACTTTTTTCGGCTTCAGCCACCCCTTAGGAGTAGGAGTAGAGTAGATCTCGGTGAGTTCTTCGACAAGTATGGCTGCATCGATGCGGTCGACCTCCACTGCTTGTTGTAAGTACTGTCATGGTTTATTCCTCTATTCGTATGGCAGCATCGATCCGGTCGACCCCCACTGCGGCTCTGGTATAAGCTAGTTATCGACTCTTGCCTAATTCAAGTATGGCCTGTGTGATTCTGCCTCACACCCCACTGCTTGAATTGGATCAAGGTCAAGTTATCGGCTCTATCTTAGAGTGGCAGTCTTTGGTAGATTCATTAAGTTACCGATATTGCTTATTGCTTTCATTGTTTATCTGATTACAGCAATATCAATCTGCCTGATTGAGATTGATCTGGATTGGCATTATATCTTGTTTAACTTATCAATTGCTAATCTAGAACTGATCTAATCCACATCTTAAGCGATGAGTTATGTTTTTATCGGCTATTTTGCGTCAATCTTAATCGTGCATAGCGTACGGTTAAGGCATGTTCGATCTTGAGTAGATCTATCAGTTAGCGAGAACCGTTTTATGGCCTGTCATCACGCCTATGGGATTCTACCTCTCACCCCACTGTTGGCACCGTGGAGTGGGGATCGTTGGTTGATAGACCCATTCCTGAGAAGACATGACTTTAACTGTGCGATATGCCTGAATCGGCTGTTTAGCCTATATCGAATGCTTTCACGAACAGTTCACATCACGAGATCGTTGAAGTAGAGATAAGTTGAAAGATGTGTTAGCCCCATGATCTTATTATTGTATTACGGCCTATATGATTCTGCCTCATGCCCCACTGATATTAGTAATGAGTTAGGGTCGTCGAGTCTATTGTTATTTCTACGGCCTGCATGATTCTGCCTCATGCCCCACTGATCATGGCGATAGATGAGATCTAACATGTTCATTATATTTATCTTTATTAAATGATTAAGTGATGTTGAATTGTTTCTTTATATAAAAAGGAGTTCGGTTACTCGTAATCATTGGCTCAGCATGGACCGATCATCATTGATATTTTATTGTCATTGATTAATATTCGTTTAAATGATTTTTATCCTGAATGATAACCGATTCTCTTGACACGACCCCATGAGCTCTAACAGACTTATTCTCATGAATATACTAGAATCGGCTATTTAGCCCATTTCCTTTCATATCGGCTCTCACAGCAGTACATTCGGGACTGTCTGGCAACACCGGCAAGTTCCACCTTTAATTACTGATGAACTTTCTCTCCTTGTCAATTGCAAGGTTAAATTGACTAGCACGTCTTGGGAGGATTGCGTAGGATAGACCATCCCTGCGCTGAAGCTAGGCGGATCTGCTCCATCGAGCAGACCCTTCTGGCTTGTTGCGTGTGTCCTCGGCACAGGACGAAATTCTGTGTAGACACTTGCATAACTAACTTCTGTACAAGAGCCTCTTTCTCTCTAACCCAATGCAAATACTTAGTAGCACCTACTAAGTCCTTCTTCACTTGTTCTGGTGGTGACATGTTCATTATAGCCAAATCCTCAACCACCACAATGTCTTCATGAGGTGTTTCCATCCTAGTGCTTTCACTGTCTGCTCTTTCACTCTCCATTTGAGCATCTTCCTCCCAGTCACTACACTGGTCCTCCCCATCCTCTTCCTCCTCAGTCTGCATGCCATCAACTTTCACTTCAATAAGCTCAACAAATACATCTGCAGCCCCTCCATCAGTAACACATTCAGACATGTCCAAACAAGCCTTGTCATCTACCAAAACTCTGAGCCCATTCAGTAAATCCTTGATAGGAACAACCAATGGAGAAGAATAGGCTCAGAAGCATTGTAATGGTCTTTAAGATGTCCAATTACTTTAGGCAAAGATATTTTGTCACGCTCGATGAATGACATCTCCTCATTTCCACCTAGATAATGAAGCTTCTTCCCATCATTGAAAAACTCACCACCAAAGTGAAATCGAACACAAAGAAATTCCAAAGGGTCCATTCCTACAATAGATAGTACAGTCTTAGGACAACGGATCCTAGGTAACTAACCTAAGAGTACTTCCATCCCGACATCAAGAAATGCAGAAGGATTCAATCGTACCTGAGCGTGTTCGTTTCAATCCTCCAAGCCCATACGACTGTGAAGGCAGCGGCGGAGGACTCCCAGGCGGAGGGGAGACTGCGGATGCGGAGGCACCGGAGGAGAGGATGCGGTAGCGGCTACGGCGATGGAGGCGGCGGCGGCGTCTAGGGTTCGGGGGAGAGGAACTGAGAGGGAGAGACAGAGCTGAGCGGGCCAGCTCATGTTTTAACCCGCACGGTGATCCTACGTGTCTGTCAACATCAGCGTGGCCAGTCAAAACCAGGAACACATCAGCGCAAACCGCCTCAATCGCGCTGAGGGGCTTAAACTGAACGTGTTTGAAAGTTCCGGTGCCAAGACCAGACGATTTTTTACTTGGGGGTCAAAATTAGACCGACATGAGAGTTGAGGGACCAAAAGTGGACTTAATCCTTAATATTTTTGGAGTTACTTTTTAGAAAATGTTGGAGAGATCTTTCTTTCATGTTCCAAATATTATTGGCGAATTGGGTACTCTTGGACATGCTGCAAGGTTTCTGCCAAAAGTAACGAGCATCTCAATTGGCATCACAAGACATATTCATATATAATTCCTCTTTTCCAAATTGTAAATTGTTCTGACTTTTTAATATATAGTTTTTGCTATATATATGGATATATGTAGTAAAAGCTATATATCTACCCTACCCTATAATACATCAGTTAGAATAAATCTACAGCTACACAACAAATGTCTGTTCCACAGTCATGACCTATGCTACATCCACATCCATGAATACACCCAGAAAATATAACACCATCAAAACGAACGCATCAAATTATCTTTTAGTCATTCTCTCTCATTACTCATCCAAATCCGACGGCTCATGTTTAGTGTGTCTGCCCTCCATCGCCCTTCTGCGGACCTCCCACGCGCATGCGCCTTGCGTTGATTTCGGTTTCCCGGTTCGATTTGTTTCTCCCGAGCAACTCGTCTTCCTCCTCGATCGCGAGCGAGCGCGTGCGCGTCAGGTCTCCAGCGACGGTGAGCCTCTACCTCGGCCCCGGCAGCGGGCACTACCCCGACCGTGACGCGCGGGCGCGCGGGAGACCGAGGCGAGCGGCGACGAGTACGGCCGGCTGCCGCGCTCGACGGGGGAATCCCACGGCGGCAGCGGTGGCGGGCGCTCCCTGCTCCGGCGGGCGCAAATGTCTGTTCCACAGTCATGACCTATGCTACATCCACATCCATGAATGCACCCAGAAAATATAACACCATCAAAACGAACGCACCAAATTATCTTTTAGCCATTCTCTCTCATTACTCATCCAAATCCGACGGCTCATGTTTAGTGTGTCTGCCCTCCGTCGCCCTTCCGCGGACCTCCCACGCGCATGCGCCTCGCGTTGATTTCGGTTTCCCGGTTCGATTTGTTTCTCCCGAGCAACTCGTCTTCCTCCTCGATCGCGAGCGAGCGCGTGCGCGTCAGGTCTCCAGCGACGGCGAGCCTCTACCTCGGCCCCGGCAGCGGGCACTGCCCCGACCGCGACACGCGGGCGCGCGGGAGACCGAGGCAAGCGACGACGAGTACGGCTGGCTGCCGCGCTCGACGGGGGAATCCCACGGCGGCGGCGGCGGCGGGCGCTCCCTGCTCCGGCGGGCGCAACTCCGGTCGGCCGTGACACAACTCTAGGCCGGCCCTCCCTTCCTGGCGGCACGAGCGCAACATCAGCGAAGTCCACGAGGTCTACGCCCGGCAGGTGCGCGAGACCGGCACGCTGTGGTCACGAGATCCAGAAAGCCATCTCGTACCTCCTGCAGTTACGAGCAGTAGATTGGCTTCTTTTTTCTTCGAGAAAGCTCCGATTTAATCCTTCCTAATTTTGATCTGTGCTCATGGACCTCAGCTCCATCCGTTCGATTGTCCGTCGATCTGCAGAGCGAGCGCGAGCTCCGCTGCGAGCAGTAGATTGGCTTCTTTTTTCTTCGAGAAAGCTCTGATTTAATCCTTCCTAATTTTGATCTGTGCTCATGGACCTCGGCCCCATCCGTTCGATTGTCCGTCGATCTGCAAAGCGAGCGCGAGCTCTGCTGCTGCCACGCCCTCCCTCTCTGGCCGGTGGCAGGGCGACATGTGCAGCAGGCCGGAGTGGCCGCCTCCCCCTCGAGCTAGCGCGCACGCGCTCCTCGCCTCGCCTGTCGCCTCCCTGCGCCATGGACGTCGGCGAGTGCTCCACCTCCACCAAACCCCCGCAGCCCTTGGCCGCCTCCCCGCCATCCCCTTCTATGTGGGTCAGGCTAGGTACGGCAGGGCAGCCGCCCCCTCCCCTCCTTCTCCACGGGTTCCTTCATCTGCACGGCTTCTTGATTCTTTTTTTTGGGGGGTTTGGTTGTCCCATTCCTGATTACTTAGCAGTGCCCGCCGATTCTGCGTGCCCGGTGGTGGAGGTGGCCGAGGACGACTCCGTGGTCTGCTCCCTCGTCGCGCCGTTGGCCTACGGCGGCGGTGGGGAGGAGGTCGCGTGGTGCAAGATCAGGCGCAATGCCGGGGACGCGTCGTCCGCCACAATTCGGAACCTCAGGTGCTCTATCCCTGCCTGTGCGGATTGCGTCGATGCCGTTTTCGTGTTCTTGCGGATTCTCTGACTCTGGTGCTGTGTCGTGTAAGACTCTGTTGTTTCACTGCGTGTCCTTGCGAGACGAGTGACAAAATGTCAGAAAAAGGCAACTGACGGGGACTTTGTGTGAGCTCTGTTCATCGCCTCATCAGTTGTTACAGGAATTGGTGGTAGGTTACAACCTAATTGGTTGTCACGGCTCCAATGTTGGAATGGATGTGTTACCTTTACCTTTAGTGCTTGCCTGCATACCTCGAATGTTCTCCAGTGTGGTCCCTTGAAAGCGGTACAGTGGTAGTGATAGCGAGGCTAATTTGTTGCCTGTTCCCCTTTTAGTCGACTTGGAGGTACTAGCTTTTTGTATCCTCGTCTGTTCCAGATTGGGTTTATCTGTTTTCCTAGATTGTTGTAGTCTAAAAGTTGTTGAGAATGCTCATTATATAGCTAGAGAAGTCAGGCAAGTTGCAGTTTTGCCGCGGCGGGATTTGCCTACATTTCATATAAATCATAGATTCCAATTGGTACCAGTTTGTCTACACATTTGATTAGTATGGTTGTGCAAAATCAAGAATGGAAATGCATATTGCAAACTCACATGGACTTGGGGGCCAGACTGTTAATTCTTGGCACTCTCTTTAACTTATTTGATGACTGGAAGATATGTCTTGCCAAAAGGAAAATAAAAAATGTTTTATCTTTATGTAATCTCTTGGCTCACGAAATTAACCTTTTTTCCTTTGTTGTGCCTCATAATTTTGTTGTCTGTTTTTTCTATGATTTGTTTTTGTTGAATTCCTCCTGATGTTACATGCTTCTCATGTCTTCCCTGTTCCATTGATAAAGCTCGGATGCAATTATTGTTGATGGAAGAATTGTCAAACAAGAATGTGTAGACATCAAACCAGCCAGTGAGATTATCTCTGGACCCCAGAAAGAAGGTATGATTATTTTCAGGACCTTGACAGCAAATCTTTATCCTGAAAAAGAATGTACTACCCTTGTGTCTTTGGGAAGCCTTGAACAGCTTTGACATGTTTTGCATATTCATATATCAATGATTTGGTACAGTGAACAATTTAAATTCCTTTTTTTTTGGTGCCTCTCTAATTCTTAACAACCGTCGGCATCCTTCCTTCACGGAGGCTGCGCGCGTGGACCGCTTCGTCGCCTCATCCTCGACCCTGGCAGGCGGCTTTGTTAACTGTTTTGGTTTAGCTACAAATCTGAATTTTATGGTTATCTTGAGTACCTCCTTAATTGTCTTGGTTCAACTTACCTGTAGACTCTAGAGCAAGCAGAGCAGCAGCTTAATTGTTTCTGGTTAGTTTGATCGCCTTGCTTGCCAGTTTTATTTACTCACTTTAGTTATGTTATTGTTTGATTTTTTTCTGCTACAACTACACGTGTCTTTTGAGCCATTTACCTATATGGGTTATACTTAAGTTAACGCTATATATTCTACCCTAAAAGCAGCGTTTTAGCAAAATGAACCATGCCCTGTTTGTACTTTAACCTTATTACTCATTTTATCAAATTAATTGTTTGTACAGCATACAAATCGTCTACAGAATTATATAGAGAGGTGCCATTTTAACTGCACAATACTGCACAATACGTTGCGTTTAGCTACACCATGTTCCGGCATGAAATGATAGTTTACTTGCGAGGGTACATTTGCTGGCATTAGGTAGGTATAAGTCATCTTCACTTAATTTAACAGCCGTTTAATTCAGAAGCTGTTCTCTACATCTTGTGAGGGTACACCTTTTTTTCTGCAATGTAATTTGGCTGTTTTAGAAGAACAGTGGTGTTATTTTAAAATAGCAGAATGCACTGTGCTAGCAGTAAGTTAGTGTTGAATAATGTACTGCAGACATACGTATCTCCTGATTTATTCTGTTAATTAACTTTTACTAACAGGCTACAGTGGGCTGGTTACAAACAAGAATGGATGATCAAGGAGTTTTCCACACAATTAAAGAAGCTGTCAATTTGCATCAATCAAAGATCTAAAAAGTCATGCAAACGAATGTTTTGACAACTTTCCTGAAGATCTCCAAATCATGATTAAGGACTTAGACAAAATGTAACTTAAATGGTTATATGAGAAAAACTTTACTATGACTTCTTAGTTTCCCGGATTGTATACATGCTCAAAGATATTGTGTAAAAGTTGAACTATGGAAAAAAAACATTGGTTGTTTTCATATGCGTCTTCAAGATAAATCCGTTGCGTTAGCACGGGCATTATACTAGTCTAGTGAAAAAGGAATGACTTCCAATTTACAAAAGATAGAGTAGTAATTATTTGATTTGCTAGTCTTTTGTGGTAAACCGGTAATGATTCTTTTTATCGAGGGTAAGCCTCAATCGTATTTTTGCTTCTTTATAATTTATTTGGGTTTAAAAAAATGGTAAAGTATATTGTGTTGCGTGGTGGCCTTTTTTTTCTTATGTGAGAGTGTGGTAGCCTTTGAGACTTTGAGTAGGCATTTGCCAAATCCTGCGGATCAGATCGTACACTATGCGTGTGCACGCCATGTCAGGTTAGCAATTAGCAAGGTTTGCTTTAGCTTGGTAGCTACATTCAGTTGCAAAGAAATGGGGACTGATTGGTAGCAATTGGCATGTCGCCATTGGCACATCGGTGAAGTAATGGTCTCATCATGCATGTGCTTAAAGAACAACACTTGCACTGCACCTCACTTGAGCCCTTTTAATCCCTATTTCTTTTTTGTCTCCACCACTTATGGTGTTTAACTTGTCTATCTATGGAACATCTGGGTGCTATAGTTCATCTTCTTGTTATGTTGCCTTTTTCCTCCTAGATTATAAGCCATCAAGTGGTGGCCTGGTGGCTTTCCCACTTGGGATGAATCAACTAGTGGCGCTATTTCAGTCCACACTAGCAGTTTTAGGCTCTCTTTGGTAGGTATTTTGTTGCTGCCTCTCCACCGGTTTGATCAAAAGCCCTGTCAGACGTGCACACATGAAAACGGCTTCTAAAGTTGAAACCAAGCCAAAAAAAATGGTGAAGCCAAAGCCATTTTTTTAGAAGCCTAAATATATATGTGGGTTTCATGGCTCCACTGTTTTTGGAGAAGTTCAAACCCTACCATCTACCAAAGAGAGCCTTAGTCGGGTTAGTTTTAGAAAAGTGTTTTTTCACAGTGCACCCTACCGTAGATTTTGAGATTTATTGGCTGAGACAGTGGGTCACAAGTTATTATAAACAAAAATTCACCTTATGCGAAGTCAGGGAATTATAGGTTATCATCGTTGTTGCCACCAATTCAAAAAGAAGGGGGAAAAAAACTGCCCAGCCTTCCATGTTATTAGTTGAACTTGATTTGACCCAAATAATCGCAAATCCATTTTCGTGGAAGTCAGTGAAACAAACAATTGAGACAATTTATCTCTCAGGCCCCGTTCGCTTGGCTGATAAGCCATGGTTGAAAGTACTGTTGGCTGATTTGTTGTGTGAGAAAAATATTGTTTGTTCGCTGAAAAAGTACGGCTTATAAGACAAGTGAACAGGGTCAGTGCAAGCGGTAGTTTGGCACATGCATTATATTCAAATTCAGCTTGATCAGAAAAGAAACAATTGTAAAAGGAACGAATATACATTTACACCAGTTTGGTCGAATCAGATCCACCGACTGAAAATGAAAGGCCAATTAAGGTAATTAATCTCAGATAGGCAGAGTCGTCTCTTTCTTGATGACACCTTCTGAATCTGAAATCCTGCCAGGAAATCTGATCTGGGTGACGTGCAGGTGAAGATAAACTTCAAGAAAACTGACTAAGGGTGTGTTTAGTTCGCGAAATGAAAATTTTTGGGTGTCACATCGATGTGTCGAAAGGAGTTCTAGAGAGGTTTTTGGATACTAATAAAAAAATAAATTACAGAACCCATTAGGAAACTGCGAGACGAATCTAATGATACTAATTAATCGGTCATTAGCACATGTGGGTACTGTAGCACTTAAGGCTTTTCATGGACTAATTAGGCTTAAAAGATTCGTCTCACGATTTTGCCGAGAACTGTGCAATTAGTTTTTTTTTCGTCTACATTTAGTACTTCATGCATGTGCCGTAAGATTCGATGTGACACTTTGGGGTGAAAATTTTTGGAAACTAAACAGGGCCCGAAACGAACAAGTCAAATTTTAAAAGCTTTTGAAAGATAAATGAATCTATACACGGTGGAAGGAAAAGCCGTGTTTTGTAGGGCTTGACCAGTGGCGGATGTGGGATGCGGGATAAGGGGGGGCTAAAACAACAGAGATGTTGATTTGCACGAAGATTTAACGGTGAAATCAAGTTTTTGCTACAGTAATTAGCATTGAAATCAAGAAATTAGGGGGGGCTGGAGCCCCCCAGCCCCCCCTTTGGATCCGCCACTGGGCTTGACTGATTACAAAGAGTGGGGTCTGCATAGAGTACGAAATTGAAAAGATAGCCACGTTAACAGAGATGGAAGAGAAGAAATGTCATGGATAGACGTCTCCAAGGAAGAAGGCAGATATATAAGTGAGAAGTCATGACCCATGATCTGATCACAAGATCCGTGGGAAAACGAAGGCGTTAAATCCAATTTAGTGACCAGATGGATCCAGAGCTCCAATAAGGTTTCGTACAGTGACTAGTGAGTGGCATGACTTTTTTGCCAATACAAATTAAAATAATTCTGATAGGACTAGTTTTATAAGGAGCAGTTTTTTTCCTTCTATTTTCTCTCTCAAAGAAATCGTACTTTCCCTGAATTCTTCCGTTTACCATCAGTGTATGCGTAGGAGGAACTAGGTATATTTTTCAATTATGAAGAAGGAAACAGATACCAAAATTTGAATTGAAGATAACTCAAACTTGGTTGAGACATATATACAACACACCTCAATTCCAACCAGCTGAGTTGGGCTCATTATTTCTTCAATATTATTATTTTATAGAGGGCAGAGGCTGGAGGCTAGGGTACCCTCCGGCTTCATTTTGAAAGCTTAAGGCCCTGTTTGGTTGAGCTGTGGCTATGGGAAAAAGCTGCTGTGAGCTGTGAGCTGTGGAAAAGCTGCTGTGGGCTGTGAGCTGTAGAAAAGCTGAAAGCTGTTTGGTTAAACAAGTATAAAATATACCTTTTATCTTTATCTCTCTTGAAACAACTATGGAAGAGCTTTTTATTCCACCAATTTCGAAAAGCAGAAAGCCAAAAGCCAAAAGCAGGGTCAACCCAGCTTTCAAAAATAAACTACGAAAAAGCAGCTGCTTCTGAAAAAAACGCACTCCAAAAGCAGCCCCTTTGGTTGGACTTTTGGCTTTTGGGGCCAAAAGCCAAAGCCAAAAGCCCAACCAAACAGGGCCTAAATAGGGGACCAGATTCTGTGGTCAGGGACGTCCCATACTCTCAGCGAGAGCGCCACCTAGGGCTCGAACATAGGACCTCCGTTTCCGGAGTTTGGTTACTGACCACCCCGACCGAACACCCTCCCCCAATGCTATTATTTTGAATAATCAATAGGTAGGTTGGTCCTAGAAAATTATTGATTTTGTATGACGAAGGTTTGAACACTTTGATTGTCAGTACACTGCCTTTTTTTGTTACGTTAAGATTAATTGCAGTTTTTGTTATCTTAAAATTTGTGCACTCTAGGGAGTTTTTTTTTTTTTTTGAGTTTTCATGTTATATAAACTAAAAAGGAACCCGTTACTTTATACTTTTCACTTGATATGACAACAATGATAGTACATGCGGTAGTCTTTTACATACTCCTCTAACTCTACGAGGTGTTTGACATGTACTCCCTCTGTCCTATTTTATTTGCACGTTTAGGTACGTTTAGGTTCATAGGAGGTAACTTAGGCCCTGTTTGGTTGAGCTGTGGCTGTGGGAAAAAGCTGCTGTGGGCTGTGAGCTGTGGAAAAGCTGCTGTGGGCTGTGAGCTGTAGAAAAGCTGAAAGCTGTTTGGTTAAACAAGTATAAAATATACATTTTATCTTTATCTCTCTTGAAACAACTATGCAAGAGTTTTTTATTCCACCAATTTCGAAAAGCAGAAAGCCAAAAGTCAAAAGCAGGATCAACCCAGCTTTCAAAAATGAACTACGGAAAAGCAGCTGCTTCTGAAAAAGCACCCTCCAAAAGCAGCCCATTTGGTTGGGCTTTTGGCTTTTGGGGCCAAAAGCCAAAGCCAAAAGCCCAACTAAACAGGGCCTTAGTACACAAGGCAAATGATAATACTACCCCTATTTCTTACTATATGAATCCTGCCCCAGGAACCGGGCCACCAGATCGGGCCACGTCGTCCGTCGGATCAAGCCAAGTAGACATATGGATCGTCCGATTGTAGATCGGTTCGGGTCTCGCCCATTAAGCCCCCACACTGGCGGTCGCGAATCATCAAGAATCCGCTCGTCCCTTCCGCATGCTCCGCCTCCTGCTACGGCGCACATCTCCCTCCTACTCGTCTGCTCATCCCTCGCTCCTCCCTAGACGGCGCGACGCACCGACGTCTCCTTTCTCTATAGCCGCAGCCGCCGAGGCGAGTGCAACACTGCAACCCCACGGCCCCGTTACCGGACGGAGGTAACCCATAGGTGAGTTCGGTGGAGGCGCCAGAAACTAGGTGCTGGAGCTCAGTAGACAGTAGTGCGGCCGCAGAGACTAGCCCCTCCTGATCTCCAGGGACAGGCGACTCTGCCTGATCTGGCCGTCGAGCGCGGCGTCTGTTGCCCTGGTTCAGGTATATCACACGAATCTCTGTTGTGGGATTGCGGCGCTGCTCCTACCATTCCGTCCCTTCGCTTCCCAACGCATGTGCTGGGGTATTGCAACCTTCTTCCTGCACGCGGGCAATGAACGGCATACCGAGCTGCAAGGTCTGCTCCTGCTATTGACCACTGTCTATTCAAAGCACATATATGCACACCAATTGCTCGATGTTTTACCTCTGTGAATTGAGCTTTCCTGTCGGCGCTGCACACGGGAGGAGTCCGCGCCGACCGACGAAAGGCTAGGGGTGTCAGTGTTGCGCATCTCCTTTGCGCCTCTGTGTTCCCGCGGCTTCGACATGGACGATGCCCAGCTGCTGATCGAGGAAATGCCTTCTATGTAGGTATGCACTGAGCCACTGTATAATTAGTGTTTTCAGGAGTTGAGACTGCCTCAGATGTTTTATGATAGTAGTATTTGATCTGCAACCTATGAGCTTAAACATGAATATTCTGTTGTCTTTCTATCATGTAGGATTGCATGGATCGAGACAATAGTTCTGGTCGGTGGTGCACTCCGCTTCCAGGGACAGCTCTTCGGACGACGTCGAGTTCACCTTGAAGCTGCACTTGATCAGCACCCTGGCTCCTGCACGCACCATTTATCACCGTTCGTTAGTTAACTATACATGTACATATATGATAATTTAAAATTCGTATTACCGGCACCAATTAGAAGCTGTGCAGCGGCTTACTTCATTTCATAACATTGGAATGACATGTCTTGTCTTTGTCGTCTGTCTCAAGTTGATGCTGTTAGCATTCACTTATTTTCATCCTTAATTTTTTTGTTGTATTTTAGCACCTACTACCGTTCATATAACATTATATATGCAAATAACACTTACTACCAGGGGTGGATCTTAGGGGGCTCCAGCCCCCCTCTACCGCTCACTAGTAGAGAAACGACCTTTGATCCAGCTCGAAATTTGGCTTTAGTCCCGGTATTTTTCGCACCCAGGACTAGAGAGACCTTTAGTCTCGGTTTGTAGCTCCAACCGGGACTAAACGTCCCTGTCCAACGGCTACTGCGGCAGACTTTTGCTGCAGGGGACCTTTAGTCCCGATTGGAGCTATCAACTGGGACTAAAGGTTAACTTTTACTCCTGGTTGGGCCCTCCAACCAGGAGTAAAAGTCTACTCCCGGCTGGAGGCTCCGTCCGAGACAGAAAGGGACCTTTAGTCCCGGTTTCTGTCTTCAACCGGGACTAAAGGTCCCCTCCTATATAGCCCTTCTTCCTTCCCGAGCCCGAGCCACTTCGAGCTCAGTGTTCTTGCTTCATCGCCGGCCTCTCTTCTTCCTCGTCGCCGGTAATCACAAGATTTCTTCAATTCCTCCATCGATTCTTCGGTTCTAAAGATTACCAACTTTATACTCTCATGTTTCATCAGTAGCATATATCATTTTGTGGACTAGATATATGTGGTTTTTATGGTGGATTTTTTTTTATTTGTAAACCATTTAAGCTCAAAATCACTTTAAAGTTTGATATTTCGATGAAGGAAGGTTAAAGTAGTTATTCAAAACTAGTATTCAGCTTTCATTTCTAGCATGCATAGCACACTTCATGGTTTAGAGATATAGAGAATTTTAGAGTTTTTTTTAATTTTATTTATTTATAAAATGAGAAATTTATATTATATTAAAAATGAGTATAGAGAGTAGATGTCAACTACTTCCGGGTCCTCAACCTCTCATCGGGTTCCAAAGCTACTGAGGCCGGACCTCCCTCTCATTGCATGCGGCAAGTGTGAGGAGAATATTGTGATGGAGTACCGGGTGAGGAAGGAGTGTCCCAACAAGGGCCGTATCTTCTACAAGTGTCCGGATCGTAATGTGAGTTATTTTATCGCATTTGATGATTATGGTTAATTTATACTTATTTTCATGATGATTGTGATTAAAGTTATAATTTTTTGTTTTAATTTCAGTGGGATGGCACTGGATGTTCAGGCTGGTACTAGAAGGAAGAGTATGTTGAACACGTGCAAAACTCTCTTGCACGGGCGGCTACGACGACTGATGAGGCAGTGATCCTGCGGAAGAAGCCCATAGATGTAGAATAAACGCATGATCTATCTGTTTTAGTTGGGATTGGTCGTGAAATCCTTATGCTGCTGAAGTGCATTTTAACTTTAGTTTTTTTTAGTGGTAGTTGGGATTGTCTACATTGTAGCGAGACTTTCATAAATTAATACCTTGTGTGGTGGTATGCATGTCGTATAATTAACTAATTATGTTCTAGGTTTTAATATGGTATGTATGTCATGTAATGCAGATGAATCGGCATTGGATGTACAATGCTGATCGCCGCTCCCAAGTGTTCCCTCCTTCCTTCTTTAATATCATGACACACCTCCTAGTTCATCTGGTCAAGGAGATTAGCATTCTCGGTCCTATGTTCCTGCACAACATGTTCCCCTTTGAGAGGTTCATGGGAGTCCTAAAGAAATATGTTCACAACCGTGCTTGGCCAGAAGGAAGCATCGCCAAGGGCTATGGAACAGAGGAGGTCATTGAGTTTTGTGTTGACTTTATTCCCGACCTTGACCCGATTGGTGTTCCTGAATCGCGACACGAGGGGAGACTAAGTGGAAAGGGGACACTGGGGAAGAAAACATATATTGGTACGTAGGACAATTATTTTAATACATCACACTACACAGTTCTGCAAAACTCCTCCTTGGTGGATTTGTATATCGAGACACATAAAGAGTTGCTTCGATCCGAGTTTCCAGGGAAGTCTGAAGCTTGGATTACGCATCAGCACATGGAAACTTTCAGCGACTGGTTGCGAAAAGAATGTCAGGGTGATGAGAGTATTGATGAGCAACTGTATTTGTTGGCTAGGCAGCCATCGTGGCATATCCTCACATACAAAGGGTACGAGATAAATGGGAATACATTTTACACAGTAGCCCAAGATAAAAGGAGCACCAATCAAAACAGTGGTGTCCACATAGATGCCACCGACCCTAATGAAAATAAGCAAACATATTATGGCCGCATAGAGGAGATATGGGAACTAAACTATGCACCTACTTTTAAGATACCTTTGTTCAAGTGCCAATGGGTAAAGGCGATTGGAGGCGGGGTAGCAGTCGACAACCAGTATGGAATAACAACCGTGGACCTCAACAATATTGGGTACAAAGACGAACCGTTCATCCTTGCCAAGGATGTGAATCAGGTGTTCTATGTCAAGGACATGTCTACAAAACCGAAGAGAGGGAAAAACAACAATGACCCAATCAATGAGCCAAAGCGTCACATAGTTCTTTCAGGGAAAAGAAACATCGTCGGAATTGAAGACAAGTCAGACATATCAGAAGATTATAAAAAAGATGACTGAATTCCACCCTTCACAGTGAACAAAGACCCAAGCATCCAGCTAAATGATGAGCACACTCCATGGTTATGGCGCGATCATAACCAATGGATATACGTTAAGAAGAAGTTCACTACTGTGCCCACTTGATATATATAGTGTATTCATATTTCTGTCGTGTATTCATATTTTCTACCATTTAAATGAACTTTCTGCTTGACGGTGGATTTTCTATGGAGAATGTGTGATGAAAAAACAAATGATCAACATCAATAAGATGTGAAAACTAATTTCCTGTCGAAAAGCAATAGTTTTAATGATCTTAATTAAGTAGTACATTTTTGCATGGTGAAAATTATGATTATTATTTACACTATGCTAAATATTTATACGGTAAAATAAAAGAGTTTAGGTTGTAGATTTTTCTTATGTACAATAATGCAAAACCAGGTCCCAGAATTCTTTTTGTATTTTTTTGCTAATATTTTATTTACTAGGCAATTAACAACTCTCTTCATATTTATATAAAATATATATATAAAAAAGGAAAAACTTCTATAAACTGGCGGGAAGCCAAACTGCAGCCCACCTTTACTCCCGGGTGGACCAACCACGCGGGACTAAAGGTCAGACCTTTAGTCCTAGTTCTAACCATTACCCAGGACTAAAGAACCTTTATTCCCGGTTCTAACCATCACCCGGGACTGCTAAAGATGGGCTGCATTTTCACGGCCCGCCAAAATCCCCTTTACTCCCGGGCCGTGGCTACACCCGGGACTAAAGGTCAGACCTTTAGTCTCGATTCTAACCATCACCCAGGACTAAAGAACTTTTAGTCCCGGTTCTAACAATCACCCGAGACTACAGGTCCCCCTTTATAAACCACGCCCTTCTCCCTTAGTTCTCTTCCTCTCTGTCTCCGCCGCCTTCTTCTCCAACCGGATCCAGTAGCCGAAGCCTTCTTCTCTGTCGCCTCATCTTCTCCAACTGAACCCAGCAGCGCCGCCGCCCCCACCGGCCCCACGCGCACGCGCGCATCTTCTCCAACCGGCCAGCGCACGCCTCGTGTCGTCCATATCCCCGGCCCACCTCGCCCCCAAGCGGTTCAAGGTTCTTCGAGGTGTCTATCTCCTCTGATCCAATTCATCCCCTTCTTCATCCTCCTCTCCGTGCAATTGGTGCATACTTCTGTTTATATGTTAGGCTCCTTGGTGCTAGAATGTGGGTGACATACTTGCTGCTGTATGGCACTGGATACATTACGACCGCCGCCTACCCCGGTTGTCCGTTGGTGGATTTGCTTTCATCGGAGTTGACACGTCGTGGCGTGGCGTGGTCCACTGCCCGCGCGCACCGCCACCGGGAGTCGGAGAAGGCAGGCGCCCGTCGGTGCGGGCTGTCTGGGGCGGCTGGCGTCGAGTCGTGTCATGGCCGTGGGCCTCCACTGCATCCTTCGCTGCACACTACACGTGACTGCGTTCTGTTCGGATTCTGTACGCCATCATCTCGGCTCCATCTTGTGTTTGTTGCATTTTTCGTTTCGACTTCACCACTCAACAGTCGCCAGTCCAAAGAGAGCAGCAGGGTTTTGCACATTTGAGAGAGGATGACAGTCCAAGCTCTTCATCTTAGATGGTTTCTATAGCACTAAATATTCTATCATGTAAATAAAAAATCTATTAGAGCAACTCCAACAGCTTGGCTAAAATTAGTTGACAAATTCCATTATTTAGCCATTTTGTAAAATAGAAAACTTCTAGAAAAAAGAAGAGATCTACAACAGCTTTGTTTGATTATATATGACCATCAAAAATAAAGGAATAGCCAACTTCCTATTTTACAAAATTAGATAGCACATCTGTCGGATCCTGGACCCCATGACCAATGACACTGTCGCCGTGCTCCTCAACGACAGAAACCTCGTCCTGCGGAGCTCCTCCAACTCGTCCGCAGTCTTCTGGCAGAGCTTCGACTACCCGACTAACCCGTTGATTTACCTTTTCTGCTATACACTGAACAAACATTAAATTCTAAACTGGCCCAAATCTATGGTGGTGACAATAACATGTAATATTAGTTGTAATGGTGGCAAGCATGATAGTCTTGATAGATTCAAGTACAATGCAGGAAGCATAGTTATATATACAGAATATTACATGTCACAGCGATGGTTACCTTGTTTGCTACATGGCAAGTCTCAGTGCCAATATAAAAGCATTACAGAGTGCTAGCCTGCTAGGTAGTAATATTATACGATTAGTAGGATGTGGAGTCTAGGCTCTGTGAGATGCAGTGTACAAATGCATGGGCAGCCATATTTACCATCGGCCTATAATGAAATAGATTATTACTGTTTTTTAGTAAAGTCTAAGTCTCTAACATGTTTTTTGGCTGCAGGAGCTGGACCTCGTGTTTGACACCTTGGATGTGAGCCACCGCCGCCACCATATATAATCCGTTTATGATGGATTAATTGTTCCAACCTTTTATAATCGGATGGATGCGTGTGTTGAGCCCTCGTGCCGGTAATCTTGTAATGCGATTTTGCGCTGAGCCATCGAGCTTAGTGGAGCACGGGCATGGCCCGGTGTCTCGTCGTTTCCTCCTTTTTGCGCGGTAGCTTATGACGACGTCGGCCCCCAGATCCGAGACATTCGACGGCGTCCATGACGTTGTAGTAGCAGGGCACGTAGTTCTCATACTCGGGCGGGCATACCTCTGCCTCCTTGGCGCGGACTAGTTAGAAAATTATAGAAAATTTGTACTAGTTGAACTTACGGACCGTGTTCATCTCGACTAGCATGTTCTCTGCCGAGCGGTAACGGACGTCAAGGAGGAGCTTTGATTCTACGAGGGAGAGCGGCAACGGTCGTGGAAGACCGTGTTCCCTTCCTCATAGAATTAGAGCTCTTTCGTGGCCAAGTACGGTGCCGTCCGGTGGAGAAATGCCTGTCAAGATGATCACGTAAGCAAGGTCAACTAGTACGGAAGCTTACGTGATCTTAGAAGATGTGTGAGGTCATAAGAGCGTGTGTTTTTTTCTCAATTTTATCGAGCAGGTCACTTAGAATTAATTTTTCCATGAAACGCCCGTGAGCTCGCCGATGTCGAGCAGGTCACTTAGAATTAATTTTTCCATGAAATGAAATACTTAGAAATTATGCCTTTTATTTTTTAAAATTAATTTTTCCATGAAATGAAAAACTTAGAAAATAGTTAGAAATTTGTAGAAAATCCATACTAGTTGATCACGTAGGCGGACCGTGTTCATCTCGGCTAGCATATTCTCTGCCGAGCAGTAACAGACGTCAAGGAGGAGCTTTGATTCTACGAGGGAGAGCGGCAACGGTCGTGGAAGACCGTGTTCCCTTCCTCGTAGAATCGGAGCTCTTCCGTGGCCAAGTACGGTGCCGTCCGGTGGAGAAATGCTCGTCGAGATGATCACATAAGCAAGGTCAACTAGTATGGATGGTTATTTATTTAAACATGTTTTTGAGCTAGAATTTGATGGATATTTGATAGATATAGTTTTTATTTTTTATAGATATATCTAGTGGTGTAAAAGCTAGATGGTTGCCCCGAAAGACAACATGGATGAAGAAATTATGGATATTATCAACACCGGCACTCAATTGGCCGATGGAGACCAGCAGGATGTAGATAACGAGAGTCAATACCTGGCTCTTGAAGATAACCAAGAAAATATTGTGCAAGAAAACACTAACGAGGTATATATATTTATATATATATATTTATATATATATATTTGAATATTATATATATATTTGAATATCTATCATCTATTATGTGTACACATGATATTTATTTATTCTTTTTTATACGTAGCCCTCTGGATCGACGACCACAACGGCGAAAAGCAAAAATATTCGAGGCCCGAAAAAGCCATTGGAGGGGCGCTACATAATATCATAATTCAATATCGAGACAGGCGAACCACTTGGTCCACATGCAAGGAAATTCGTGCAACACTGTGGGTGCCTTGTAAGGGACAGACTTTCGATCAGTGCCCATGAATGGAAGCAAAAGATCAACGAGCCTCATGTTAGTTTTATCTCTGATCTTGATAAGAATTTAATTTGGGATGATATCCTTCAACATTTCACGTTGCAAGCGGATGATTATGATGCTATCAACGATGATGAATTGAAGGAACTAGTTCGAAAGTGGGCTATGAAGAAGATGGCCACATAATTTCAGACTTGAAAGAAATCTCTATACACGAAATACGTCAAGAAGAACCTAACGCCCAATTTCAATACTAGTGGCCCGCTCGTGAAGTTGAGGCCCTACTGGAATGATTTTGTATAGTACAAGACATTGAAAGAGGGTGAGGAACAGGTGAGAAGGAACCAAGAGAATGCCCAACAGAAGGTATACCACCATGGCATGGGATCGGGTGGCTACGCGACTGCCATTCCCAAGTGAGAAAAAATAGAAACGAACATTCTTGCCAAGGGTATCACACCAGAATCACTCAATTGGCCCAAACGCGCGAAGAATTGGTTTTTCGCTCATGGGGGAAGACTGGACCTAGAGACCGGGAAGCTGGTTCATGACCCAAAACTTGAAAGAGCAACACAAAGATTTTCTTATGCTCTACGAGCTAAAGCTATTGGTGCGTTCAGGCCCAATAGAGAGAAGGATGAACTGACGTATGCCATCAGGACTGCTGAACACAGTGGCCGAACAAGAGGTTTAGGACAGAATATTTCTTGGGAGCATGGTTTCCCTAATGACAGAGATACATACAGAAGGCGGCAGAGAAGGAAGAATGAGGAAGCAGCGCAGATCAGCAGGTTGGAGGAATATGTGCATGAGTCACGGGAGGCGTTGCTTCAAGCACAGGAGCACGAAAAAGACATGTAAGCTAGAATGCAGGATAAAATCATAAAGCAAGTGCAAATAGCAATGAGTGCCTAAAGGCAGGCATCAGATCCAGGAATCAACATTAATATTAGCCCCCCTGATCAGTTGAAAATCAGCTGCGCTTCCATGGAGTTGCCAAATCAAGATGACGCAATGCTACGCTTTCCCGTGGATGACATCACTGCACCGTTTATATCATGTGAGCTACATATTCTAAAAGGGAATGCCACAATCATGGTGGCTCTCGGTGTTTTTTCTCCTCAGATCCTACCAAGACACCAAAAATCCATGGGGCAATAATACCACCTGGATATGTTAGCGTCTCAGTGGATAGAGTTAACAAAGGTTTTAGTGATCTGGCTCTTGACATTCTAGGAGGTGATGGGGAGAAGACTCTAGGAGAAACAGAGAAGACATTCATACTATGGCGTAAGCGCTACATCATTATTCCTGGGGTCTCTAGTCCACCGCCGCTGACTCAACTGCCAGACAATAGGTGCGGACAAAAGTGAACGAAACAATTTTTTCACTAATTTTCTATTGACATGCATGATTAATAATAACAATTTCTTATACCTAATTATTCTTTTTTGTACTCACATAGTAGGGCCTCCGCCAACCTAAGTCCAATTATTCAATCTCCAGATCATCATAGTGCTCCGGGCAATGATTATGCAATGCCGCCACCGCCGTCACCTCCAAGGAGGTTTCCAACGCCTCTAAGGAGGTCTCTAACGGCTGCCCCGCCTCCCTTCATGACCAAGAAGCAGCCAGCTCCTAAGAGGTCCGCCCCGTAAACGAAGCCATTGGCCCACCAGTCGGCAAAGAAGAAAGCCTCCTCTAATCCAGTTATTTTCCAAAAACTAGCTTACGAGAAAAGTGAAAAAGAATTAAATGCTGCAGTACAAAAAGATGTGAGCAGTTTCTTCAAAAAAGTAAGAAAGCAACGAGAAGCGAGGGAGAACCCGGAGAAACCGTACTTCTACCTACCTCCAGATCTTCTAAGAACGAAGGTGGACCAGAAAAAGCAGAAATCTTAAAAGACCCTGCCAAAATTAGACTACGACCGCTCTCTCACCAAGTCATTTGAGGCGAAGCAGAAAAAGACTAGAGCAGGAAAAGGTGTTGCACAACTCGGACAACAATTGTAACAATCAGTCCCCCTCTTGTCATTTGTAATGAATATGGTTCAAACTTAGACGTACTGGACGTCGATTTTGAGGACCTGGCTCGGTTTTACAAGGATACCGGTTTGGACCTTGCCCAAGTGCTCGCTGAAGGACCATCTGCTCCGAACGTGGATCCTTGGAAGAAATTTAAACATGGAAAGAGTATATACAACCCTGAGGCCTTAGGTGAACTGGGTACGCAAATGTACCTGCTAAACAAGTGGTACATGGCAGCGTGTGAACGGAAAGAGACCTTTGTTTCTATCAGAGTTAGAAACCAACATTACTTCCATAGCGATGACATTATATATGTCGAGTTTTTAGAATTACACCAACTATGCCACCTGGACTCTCTCGATAAAAGTCTCATTAGCTGCTATTATCTGTAAGTGTGATTATTTTCTACTATTAAAATGTATATATATAAAGCTACATGTATATATATAAATTATATATCCTCACACTATATTTTTATATATGCAGATATGAGATGACAGAACTCAGAAAGAGAAAGGATAATGATGTTGGTTTCGTTGATCCAAATGTCGTATTCAAATACCCTAATCCCCCGCCTCAATGGAAAGCTGAACTTGAGAAAAATCTCATGAGGTTCTTAGTGAATCAACAAAACAAGGACATACTCTTCCCCTACAACTTCAAGTGAGTGTTAAATAATTAATGTCGATCATATGGACATTTGTTCAGTTATTTGCTTACTAGCTAAGCTATCTCCCATATATATATATGTTAACTCTAGTTAATGTCGATCATATTTGTGTATAAAAACATATGCAGCAATCACTGAATATTGATGGTCATCGATATGGCCAAATAGTCGGTTGAGCATCTTAGACTCATTAAGAAAAGAGCAAACAGAGTACCAAGACATGATAGATATTATACAAAGGTAATTTGGTCTCTCTAGCAACTATATATACCTCAATCTCTTAACTGCAATAATTATTAAAGGCCAAATTAATTTTTTTATTTTATTGGGCGTAGTGTTTGAAAAAGTTTCATTGAGGAACACCACATGAAACATTGCAAAGCGCCACTGGATATAATCGCACACAAAGTAAGTACTAGCCACACACACACACACACACAGATATATATATATATATATATATATATATATATATATATATATATATATATATATATATATATATATATATATATATAATTCAATTAACACCATGCATGCTTTTAATTCACCGGATCTTTTTTCTCGTAAAAGTGGGTTCTGAGGCAAGAACAGTGGAACAACTACTACGGATACTATGTTTGCGAGTTCATCATGGCATACTAAAAAAGAACTCCTGAAGAGAACCTCAAAGTACGTTATATAAATATATTCGTATATTCACAATTTCTTTTATTGCTCATATATATAAGTAATCACGTGACCAACACACACACACACACACACACACACACACATATATATATATATATATATATATATATATATATATATATATATATATATATATATATATATATATATATATATATATATATTTCCTTTAACTTTTATTGAAGACTCTATGGTTGAAGGAAAAAGTCATACGACGTGACCAACTGAAAGCAATTCAAGAGACCATAGCAAGATTTCTTAATGACCAGGTCTTAAACCCCGCCGGTGAGTTCTACAATGACGTGAACGAAACATGGAAGCCAAACCAGATGGAGTGAATTTGTTATGCCAAGAATATGATAAAATATACAATACAAGCTTTATTTGTAATATATATATATATACATATTATATGTACATAAAATAACATACAATATATATATATATATATATATATGCATGTAATATATACGTTAGATTCATACTTTAGTTTGTACAAAATGTTTGAACATTATAAACATGTAGAATACGTATATTATTAGCAGCGTCGAATGCGTATTCGAAAATATATTCGAAAACCAAAACGAATCATCAATTCAAAATAGAAACAAAAAAAAGAAAGAAAACCTTTAGTCCTGGTTGGTAATACCAACCGGGCTAAAGGGCCGGCCCACGTGGCCAGGCTGGGAGGCCTCTTTAGTCCCGGTTGGTATTACCAACCGGGACCTTTAGTCCCGGGTGCGAAACCGGAACTAAAGGAGGGGCCCTTTAGTCCCGGATTCGTGCTCCCGGTTCCAAAACCAGGACTGAAGGGGGTTGAAAACCGGGAGTACAACCTGTTTCTCTACTAGTGGCTGGTGCATCAATAGAAATATAGAGAGGGTGAGGGAGAAGAAGAGGCGGAGGAAAGAAGAAAAATAAAGAGAGAAAGAAGAAGAGACCAGCACCACTTCAATCATGTTCTGCATCCGTCACTGCTTACTACTAAAGTAAGTTAGGAATAAATACAAGTAGCTGGTCATCTGTACTTGGCACATCTTACTTTACCACTGCCTTCTAGGTTATGTTAACTGGTTCTGGAAAGCTGTCTTCGGAAGTATGATGATAGACCTCTTCAGAAACGTAGAAACAATACTTTGCCTGTTAGACGCATGTAGTATTACTCCTTTCTACAACTGTTACTCCAACAATTGTATCCACTGTTTCTCTAAAAAAAAGAAACAGTTGTATCCACTGCCACTTGTTGACAAAGTTTTTTTCTTGAATACGCAAAAGATTTACGTATCATTGTATTAAGTATAAGAGTTTAAACAAACATACAACGCGCTTCTCTCGAGCGCCGAAGGAGGTCGACCTAACACAGCCGAAGCTGGACCATCCTAGCAAAAGACCTCTTGTTTTGATATTACATAGAAGGAAACAACTAATACCGACACAGCTTTGCGACCTAGTAGGTGGTCTTGCATCTTCGCGGCTGCTTGGACGAGCCCTTTCCAACGACCGGGGAAAAGCTTAAGGGCCTGTTTGGTTGGTGCCGTAGTTTGCCACGCCAAACCTTTGGCAAACTGTGTCTTCCTGAGAAAGTTCGGCGAGGAAAATTGAAGCCACACTTGTGGCAAAGTTTGGCAAGAAAATGAGTCTATGACGTGTGAGATAGTGTGCTAAGAAAGTGTGGCAGCGAACCAAACAGCTGTCAGAAAAACTGTGGCATGACTAAACTGGGGCATGGCACATTGTGATCACGAACCAAACAGTTAGTATCAACGAAGAATCTAACAACGTTTAAATCACAATCCCTCAAAATTTCAAATGCATGTTTCCCATTCTGTCTTATTAGCTTTCATTAAATTTTCTCAGACCACATTTGCGGTATTGCCTCATGATTGTATACGTGCCCATAGTCTTCTACTCGAGGTAATTTGATTGGCTGTCACCCTATTAGCTTCTAAGAAAAATGCCTCTGTGTAACCTTTTATTACAGGGTAGTTTCATGTCCAATTGATGTGATGACGATCCATCAAAGTGCAATCGACTACCAGTTTTATCACAGTCCTTCTGTCGATAGACAAACACCGAATTTCTACACTGGCAAAATCTACAACACACCAAACACGCCTGTTCGTTTGTTCGTAAACGATCGTAAATTTCCAGCCGGGAACAGTGTTTTTCTCTCACACCAAACCAGCCAACAGTAAATAATCCACGATACGATACGGCCTCCCGAACAGGCTGCATGCCTAAGAAACCAGCCGAGATTGCAACAACACAATAATAAATTGGCCGAAACAACACTGGCTTCAAATGGCAGACACTCTCGAGGCACGCGGCAACGCCGCGTTGTTTTTCTAGGCCGTGTTTAGATTGCAAAAAATATTAACCTGATGAATAGTAGCACTTTCGTCTTATTTGGTAAATATTGTCCAATCGTGGACCAACTAAGCTCAAAAGATTCATCTCGTGATTTCCAACTAAACTGTGCAATTAGTTTTTTTTTACCTACATTTAATACTCTATGCAAGCGGCTAAAAATTGATGTGATGGAGAGAGAGTGAAAAAACTTAAAATTTGGAGGTGATCTAAACAAGGCCCTACGGAAAAGTAGGTTCTGACATCTGATATGCTTCATCCTGCCACAAAAGTGCTCCACTCCTTGCGTCATCTTACCATTTTTATTCAATGTCGATTTTTTTTATTGCGTTGCTCCCCTGCTGCTGCACAAAGAAGATAGCTTTGCAATGCACATTGGATCTCGTACTCCATGTGGTCGTTTAATTTAGGAAAAAATTTAAACTCCAAAAGTGCAGTTATTTCGGCCTTTCGGGACGGAGAGGGTATATCCTTTTATTGATGACAGTATCATGGCGTAGTTGCATATGGACAGATCATGGATGACCCCACTGGATATACACGGCTAAGATTCAACGATCTTTGCCACGTAATTCCTCAGGTTAAACTTAACTTCATCCAGTATATTTTCAACGAAATGTCAAAAGCATGTTGCACTCAGAAGCTACAATTATTATGAAAGTAAACAAGATTAAGACACATGTGCAGCCCTACCTTAATGTCAACCCTTGCTGGCCAGTAATTTCAAGTTACTTTGTCTTTGCATGGCTAAGGTTAATTAATTAAGTGGCGGCTAACTTACCATTGGGCATACTAAATTACTAATCAGTAGGAAACACAAAAAGTCAAGGTTTATGGACCACAAGTTAAGATGGTATAGTAATTTACAGTCACTACTACTAGCGGATATGGATGCTTTGCTTCCTTCGCATGCGTGCACCTTCATGTAGAACTTACAAGTTAGCACCAAGTGAAGTTAACATCAATATATATACTGAATCATAGGTCCAGATTGAGAAGCGGAATATACTACCTAAGTTCAGAAAAACTTGATGTTTTAGTTTTATCTGAAGTCAAACTGTTTTAAGTTTGATTCTTCTTCATTTACAGAGGGCCCATATGTATTCACTGTTTCTAAAAATACAGCCCAGTCCTCGGAGGCATGGCCGGAGATGATCGATCTGAAACGGCCGGACATCGTCTGCAAGCGATGGCGGAGCACAGAGCAGGCTGGGCGGCGTCCGGAACCGGACTTGCAAATGGAGAAAAACGCCGTCCAGTGCTTCATGCAGCACAGGTGATCGATCAGGCCACGAGAGACGCGACGATGCTAGCAGTGAGGTCCAAACAGCTTTCGGCCAGCCTGCTTTGCGATGCTCCTGCAACCTGGTGGCTATCTTTTTCTGAGGAGCTATTGTACCAAAGTTTTTTTTTTAAACATCTTTAGCTTCAATGGTAAAGCTGTCTTATAAAACCAAAGAAAAAAACCGCTTCAATAGAAAAGTTGAGCTCTACCAATTACCAAACAAGCTCTACTTAAGCGGACTGCGTCAGAAAAAAAAAACCAGCAGTGAGACATAGACCGTGGACCGTAAAGAGGTTTGCTGAAAAGATTTAAAAATAAATATCTTTGGTTTAGAAAGAAGCTATATCTCTGGATCGTACGTAATTTTTCCCCCTAAGCACAGACCATTCACAAAATTAAACTAAGCACGTAATAAACACTATGCAATGGCATGGATACATTAAAAAACCTATGGTTAATTCATTTTATTTTAAAAACAATTTTCCCATGAAGAAAATTTTCAATATACTTGAAAAAAAATATTTATTTATATTTATTATTCACATCTCCTAATTAAATATTATAGGGAGAAGGAAAGCAAAAAGAAAGAAAGAAAAGGAAAAAAGAAAGAAAGAAAAGGACAAGAATGTTATATTGGGCCAACGAGGTCTCTTTCCCTCGGCCTCACCTCGCTTGAGGCCTGTGACCTCTATTTCGGCCCAAGAAGGCCCAGGCGCCCGCCCACATCCCAGTCCACCATGCGTCCACGCCCTCCCCGATTTGGCCTTTTCCCTTCCGCAAGAACCCACCCACGCGGCCACGCAAGCCAGCAAGCGCGCCGGGGGATTGCGGCGAGCGGCGACTGGATCGGCGAGGCAAGCACGGATTAAGGCGAATTCATCCATCCAGTATCCATTCCAGCCAGGGGGTGCCAGCGCTCCGCGGCCGCGCGGCGGCTGGTCGCGTGGACCGCGGATGTGGATGGCACTACAGCAGCTGGACTTGGCGGGCTGTGGTGCGCGCGGTGCGCCTGTGCGGCAAGCGGCAGGCCAGCAACAACAGGCAACACCTAATGCCGTCATGCCGAGGTGCCCAACAGCCTCGATTCGTGAACTCTGTAAGTCTGTATGCCTGCCCTGTAATTTTCCTGTTCTTACTCACTAGAGTCTGACTTATATTTCAACTAATTCGCACATTGCAGGCGCTACATGTTGCTTCACAATGCGCCATATATTCTGCAAAGTGGGAATGCTCATTTGATAGTTAAACAAATTAGACACTAATGCACTATATACATATTATTTATAGTTTATCCACTCTCAAGTGATACTTTACAGAATTCTGTTTCTAACAATACTGCACGATCCTCTGTCTTGCAGATTAAGGTTGTTAATATGTAATTCCCAGTTTCCCACACAAGGAGGCGTAGGTTGTAGCAATTGCATTGTCATCTCTTGACTTCTGTCTTGTATCTTATCCGTGAGGAGCGACAGCCGCATTAATTACCCTTGGAGAATAAATGTAAATGAATACTCCTATATTTGGGTGGAGTGGAATGTTCAGCGTACGTGTTGACGAGTGACTGCTGACTGACTGGGGCCTCGTTTAGATTGCAAAAAAATTTCAACCCGATAAATAGTAGCACTTTCGTCTTATTTGACAAATATTGTCCAATCGTGGACCAACTAGGCTCAAAAGATTCATCTCGTGATTTCGAACTAAACTGTGCAATTAGTTATTTTTTTTATATACATTTAATACTCCATGCAAGCGGCTAAAAATTGATGTGATGGAGAGAGAGTAAAAAAATTTGGAATTTAGATGGCATCTAAACGAGGCCTGGGGAGTGCTAGGTGATTATTAGCCTACAGTAAAGCAACCACATTCGTGGAAGTGACCACAACTAATGCCCGTACACTGGAAGAAAGTGAGCACGTGTTTAGTTTCAGAAAGTTGGAATTTGGGGTTACTGTAGCACTTTCGTTTTTATTTGGCAATTAGTGTTCAATCATGGACTAATTAGGCTCAAAACGTTCGTCTCGTAATTTCCCACCAAACTGTGTAATTAGTTTTTTTTTTGTCTACATTTAATGCTCCATGCACGGGCCGCAAACATTCGATGTGATAGATACTATAGCACTTTTTGAGAATTTGAGGTGGAACTAAACAAGGCGTGATAGCAAGTCACATTTATCATAGTTTATTTTCGTCATAGAAAGCTGCTCAAAGCAGACTAAAATACAAGGCATCAAAGTTTCAAATTTGTCTTGGATTATAAGGTATTATTGTGGATGCTTAATCTCATCCATATGCATGTTTATCTGCCTTTTAACCACATCCATGCATGCATGTCTTTTAAACATCTTGCACAAAATGAGTCATACTAGAAAATCAAGACATGTATTACCTTTTTAAACTATGCCCTACTAGAAAATTAAGCAAGTTAACAATTGAACTAACTAATTAGTGAGGGGCAAATTAGTGTTTTGCCAAACTCCTTATTTGGTCATAAAATTACTTGATACATTGTATTTCAGAACGAAGTTAGTAACAATTTAAGATTCTTGGCTTTTTTATATCATCATCTAGAAACAAAAGGGTGTTACCAGCACTACAAACTGATATGACCACCCTCACAGACTTCAGTCAACATATCCATTACCAGATTATTGCTAGCTGCTTTCATAAGTATTCTAGTGAAAGTATCTTCTACCAAGTTAAAAGGGAGTAGATAAAGGGGATTAGGTATTCAGGACGGATATTTTCTACTATCCCTTTGTCGGGATGAGAGGTTCATGTACTAAATGGATAATTCGTATTTAAATCCGGACATTTAGTATCCGTGCCGTATCGAAATCCAAATACTCAAAATCAGATATCCGATATGTATATGCATGAGATAGATATAAATATCCTATGTAACCGACACTATTCGCATCTGACTCTGAATTCAAGAAGATGTTCAACTGCCCGTATTCATATCAGTATGTACCCGGTCCCGTTCGTATCCCTGTTCCATTTTCGTCCCTAAAGGGGATCACCTTGTCTCATCCCATTTTCAGACTTAATACTATACGAATAGTTACCCCTGATGACCTTGACTCTGAATTCATCGTTAATATTTCTAACATAAATGGATCCACTTCGCACAACCTTCCTAATCCATCCTCACTCCACTTGACGGCAGCCCTTAGATTCCAACATCTCTTCAAGGAACTCTCAGTTAACCCTATCATATATATTTTTCTCCAATTTCAATATAATACCACTTTCTTTATTTTTATGTACCTCATGAATAATTTCGTGTGCACACTAATAGGCATAATAAACTTCTTAAATCATGTATAACAAAGCTAGCTAAATCTTTCTTATAGGCAATCGATTGCCAATTGGCCATGTGTACGTATCCTGGTCCTCATTATTGTTTCACAGGAAATGACCCATTTAAAAGTTGATAGTGTGAGTCGCACGCTCAGGAAATTTAATAGTGGAAAGGAGGTAAATTGGGCTAGTAACTAAACATGATCTATGAACGAGCAATTTAAAAGTTGATAATGTCAGTCGCGCACTTAGGAAATTTAATAATGGAAAGGAGGTAAATTAGAATAGTAACTAAACATGATTTAAGAAAAGTAAGTCTCCTACAATAGGAGAAGTCAATCCATCATGCCACCGTTTTAATAATATTGTCCACTAGTGGTTGTAAGTCCCTTATCGTGCTTGGCGTATACTATTAAAGAAATGGTTCTTGCTAATAACGCCATTATCACTGTAACATCCCGCCTCCTTGAGGCCAGGCCCGCTTACATCTGATAGCTTTCCTAGGACATAGACTGCCCTCACAGACCAACACCAGTCTTTTTTGCGCACTTTGTCCTCACTCATGCGTCCCCGGGAAGAACTTCCCGGTCGGTCACCCATCGCTTCAGGCCAAGCACACTTAACCTTGGAGTTCTTAAGAGATGGACTTCTAGAAAAGAAGTTGCAACTTATTGATATGAGTATCCTATTAAGCCATAGGCCGGGGTGTTACATCCTCACCCCCTTAGAAGACCGACGTCCTCGTCGGTCAACCCCAGGCCAGAAACGTCCCCTCTTGGCCACGTCCGTGTGTCCAGTGCCAGCGCATGTGCCATGCTGGGTGACCACTCTGGGTCCACACCAACCATGCGCACCATGCCTGCGCAACTGACACACGCGGCCGTGAAACCGCAAGGGTCGGCTCCGATATCATTCTGTAACAGAACCGACCAATTATACGAAATTAAGTAAGAAAATCATCCGCCAGAGCAGACGATTTAGCAAACTTAAGCCCGTATAACCCGGTAGTCCGTGAAATCACGAAGGATTTCAAACCAACTCACATACCAGCCAAGATCGTAATAAGTTTAGCGGTCACCATCACATATTACATAAAAGTTCGCATCTCAGATACATTAGAGTTTAAACATAGTTATTACAAAATGAGTTCAAATAAAAGTAGCGGAAGCCATTTGTTCAAAACCACACACACTCACATGGACTTCAAATACAGTGCCAGCTAATGATCATCTCCAACAAAAGCATCAGACGAGACGTAAGGAATGACCATGCCCATGGTCCTAAGCATCACCCATCGTAGGATAAAGGTAGTTGATACAGTAGCCGTAATACATCTGCCCATCTGCAATAAGTAGGAATAAAACCCTGAGTACGAGAAGGTACTCAGCTAGACTTACCCGACATAACCGAAAATAAAGTGACACCAAGGATTATGAAGGTCTTTATAGTAGGGTAGCTGACTCATTTGCAAAAAGAGGTATTTTTAGTATTTCAAGAACCTTTACAAAAGCATTATTGTCAAGTTAATTATTATTAACCTGTCGACTAGATTTGCACCTATACTAGAGCAAACATGTGATTAAGCAAATAATGATAACCCATGATCATCAACAACTTTCATAATGTCATATTCATTATAACTGTCCAAGTGTTCCATCAACATTACTACGATGAAGTAACTCAAGTCAAGTGCTCACTATCTAGGAGCGATGGCGATTCGAATCGATTCCTAACCAGCTGGTGATTTATTCCTTACACAAACCTCACTTACCCGCTAAAGTGAGGTATTGGTCACCGAGTCAACTATCTAGGAATCTCGAGTTTGCCAGGAACCACATGTACCCGGAGGCCGACCGACTACTCTTTGGTCTTATCTTTGTGCCCCCGTGTCCTACCACACCAGCTCCGGCACAGTGCGCTGCGGGCAATCTACTCGGCCCGAATAATCTCCTAGCTTCGCGATTGAAAGGTACTTTATTTGGCCAGCTAAATGTAAGGCATGCGTTCAACATGACCTGAGGCCCAACAATGGCCGGTCCTTAATCGACACAGACGGAAAGCACTACAGTTCATAACCTTGTAAGTCTCCGTCCGGTCTCAACTTCAATTAACACTTAGTTATACCATGACTACATAGTTATCCAAGCAGATCCAGGTAACCACCTATAGCTCGCAGGTGACAGGAAATCACCCGACTTCTACCGTTCTAAGCCAGCTAAGCATTGACTCGACTGCGGATACCAGGGTAACAAGGATATAGTATAACAAAGGTAGACAAGGTATAATGCAGCAACGGTTGCAAATAACTTCTGAACATAATGCATCAATTAAAGTAAAAGCATTTAATTAATAATTGCAAACTGGGGAGAAAAATGCTCCGGGGCTTGCCTCTCTCGAAAGAGCTCGGGCGGTGATCGGGGCACTCCGGAAGTTCCTCAATGTCCTCCTCGTCTGCTTCGGTTACTTCCTGCGGCTGCACCTCGAGCTGCTCCTCGGGCTCCTCGGGTATGACGACTGGGCTCTTGGTTTGTGATCCTGTATGATGCAGGTGCGTAAGTGCTTATGCAAAAAGTGCATCGGATGAAATGAACACAATGGATATGCTTGAATGCAAGGTAGTCAACATCATCCAAGAACATGTACTATAAGCACATGTCATCTACTGCATTCTCTTCTACTACTAATATGCTAAGTCAACACATCTCATTAAATGCTTCAAAGATACACCAAAGCTTCACTAATTTCTTAAGCATACACAAAGCAACATTTGATTAACCCTAATTAATAATAGGTTTGAATAGCAACATCTATTTTTATAGCTTAGAAAAATCTTAGAAAATTACCATAGCACAGTACTACCCTAAGTAGTCTACCATCAGATTTTTATGGCATTTGGATAAGTGGAATAGCCTACACAAAAATGACAAGCTATGGCATAATTATGAACATGAAAATACTTTGTACTGTGAAAAGTGTCAAACAACGGATGTAATATTTTTCCTATGTTCTACACAGCAAATAATTACTGTACAAAAATTATCACATGTATGTTTTATACAAATTTTGCTCTCCAGCAAAAATAACAAAAATCAGCCATTAAAGGCACTTGAACTACATCTCACAATTTTTCTATAGGACATGCATGGCATATATTTTTCCTACGAAGTACATTACACAAGAAGAGTAACAAACATGGAAGCATATTTTTCTGATACATATAGGTTTTACTATACATTTTACAAGATATCAGCAATATCAAGGATTAAATAAAGCTCCACAAAAAAGTATCTCAAAAATGACATGCAATATTTTTATCATGTAGATCCGATGACAAGGAACACAACAAAATTTGTTTCAACAAATTTGGAGCAAATTTGAGCAAGTTATAAATTTCCAAAGCATTTAACAGAATTCTGAAAAAAAACATTTCTTAAATCCTTTTTAAAACCAGCCGACAAAAATGCTGAGTGCACCCGGTGCTGTGCACCCGGAACTTCCACCAGCCACTGTGGCTGGGCCCTGCAGCCCCACGGGTTAGTGACCCGAGAGCAGGGGAGGAGCCCCGCCGACCGGTGCTCACCGGCGGCGAGCTCTTCCGGTGGCGCAGGCGGTGCCAGCGTGCTCACCACGCTGAGCCGCACCGACTAGAAGGGTGGAGTTGGCTCAGCGGCGTGACGGTCCACGCGACCGTGGCAACGCACTCATCGGAGAGAAAGGAGGCGGCCAAGCTCGGTCCTTACCTCGACGACGGCAGCCGCGAGCGAGCACAAGCGAGGCAGGGACCCAAGGCGGAGCTGGTGGCGGCGGGAATCAAAGAAAAAGGCGTGGGAGGAGGGGTACGTCGCCGGCGGGGCAGCGGCGGCGCTCGGTGGCGAGAGCTCCCGTGGAGCTCTGAACTGGAGAGAAAGGAGGAGGAGACAGGAGCGCGTGCGGGGTGGACTGGCGTGCGTGCGTTCGGACAACTTTGAAGGCGGAGCACAGCCGGTCAGAGCAGGCACCACCCTTCGCCGCCGGTGTACGAGCGCCGTGTGGCGACCGGGCAGGCAGGGAAGGCGGGCGCATTTGCGCGTGGGAGCGGCCGCAGCGTGGGCCTGGGCCGGCGAAGCGCTGCTGGGCCAGACGCGGGGCGGGTGAGCGAGCGGTGGGCGCGGAGGCAGGCCAAGCCGGCTTCGGCCGTGGGCCGAGAAGCGAGGGCGGCGGCCCGCTAAGGAAATGAAACGATTTTCTTTTTAAAATCTAAATTCAAACAGCCCCAAATTCATCATTTTGAGCAAAAAAATCATTTTCAAGATTTGGTGCAAAAATAAAAGTTGCTCCATTTTTGAAGATCTACAACTTTGCTTTTATGACCAAAATCAAATTCCAAGTAGATTTTGAATTACAAATAAAAATCAATAATAATTCAAAACCCAATTTTTGAAGAATTATTTTTAAAAGCATAATTTGGCAAAATGTTGAATATAAACTTTGCTCCAAAATTTGTGCTAAATAATTCTAGATGATTTACAATTATAGCCAAACATGTTTTACTAACCTAGCAAGCATAATTAGGGCAAAAACAACTCTAAACAAGTGTATGCAACATTCATGTTTCACGAGCATGTTTCATATGTTTCGAAGCATGGTTTCAGTTATTATTTACATGATTAGACATGTATGATTAGGATGGTTGATGATGCATAATATGCATGATTTGTAGTGCCTAAATGCTGGCATAACACCAGGGTGTTATAGCTGTAAAAGAACCGACCAATTATACAAAATTAAGTAAGAAAATCATCTGCCAGAGCAGATGATTTAGCAAACTTAAGCCCGTATAACCCGGTAGTCTGTGAAATCACGAAGGATTTCAAACCAACTCACATACCAGCCAAGATCATAATAAGTTTAGTGGTCACCATCATATATTACATAAAAGTTCGCATCTCAGATACATCAGAGTTTAAACATAGTTATTACAAAACGAGTTCAAATAAAAGTAGTGGAAGCCATTTGTTCAAAACCACACACACTCACACGGAGTTCAAATACAGTGCCAGCTAATGATTATCTCCAACAAAAGCATTAGACGAGACGTAAGGAGTGACCATGCCTATGGTCCTAAGCATCACCCATCGTAGGATAAAGGCAGTTGATACAGTAGCCGTAATACATCTGCACATCTGCAATAAGTAGGAATAAAACCCTAAGTACGAGAAGGTACTCAGCTAAACTTACCCGACATAACCGAAAATAAAGTGACACCAAGGATTATGAAGGTCTTTATAGTAGGGTAGCTGACTCATTTGCAAAAAGAGGTATTTTTAGTATTTCAAGAACCTTTATAAAAGCATTATTGTCAAGTTAATTATTATTAACCTGTCGACTAGATTTGTACCTATACTAGAGCAAACATGTGATTAAGCAAATAATGATAACCCATGATCATCAACAACTTCCATAATGTCATATTCATTATAACTGTCCAAGTGTTCTATCAACATTACTACGATGAAGTAACTCAAGTCAAGTGCTCACTATCTAGGAGCGATGGCGATTCGAATCGATTCCTAACCATCTGGTGATTTATTCCTTACACAAACCTCACTCACCTGCTAAAGTGAGGTATCGGCCACCGAGTTAACTATCTAGGAATCTCGAGTTTGCCAGAAACCACATGTACCCGGAGGCCGACCGACTGCTCTTTGGTCTTATCTTCGTGCCCCCGTGTCCTACCACACCAGCTCCGGCACAGTACGCTGCGGGCAATCTACTCGGCCCAAATAATCTCCTAGCTTCGCGATCGAAAGGTACTTTATTCGGCCAGCTAAATATAAGGCATGCGTTCAACATGACCTGAGGCCCAACAATGGCCGGTCCTTAATCGACACAGACAGAAAGCACTATAGTCCATAACCTTGTAAGTCTCTGTCCGATCTCAACTTCAATTAACACTTAGTTATACCATGACTACATAGTTATCCAAGCAGATCCAGGTAACCACCTATAGCTCGCAGGTGACAGGAAATCACCCGACTTCTACCGTTCTAAGCTAGCTAAGCATTGACTCGACTGCGGATACCAGGGTAACAAGGATATAGTATAACAAAGGTAGACAAGGTATAATGCAGCAACGGTTGCAAACAACTCCTGAACATAATGCATCAATTAAAGTAAATGCATTTAATTAATAATTGCAAACTGGGGAGAAAAATGCTCTGGGGCTTGCCTCTCTCGAAAGAGCTCGGGCGGTGATCGGGGCACTCCGGAAGTTCCTCAATGTCCTCCTCGTCTGCTTCGGTTACTTCCTGCGGCTGCACCTCGAGCTGCTCCTCGGGCTCCTCGGGTATGACGACTAGGCTCTTGGTTTGCGATCCTGTATGATGCAGGTGCGTAAGTGCTTATGCAAAAAGTGCATCGGATGAAATGAACACAATGGATATGCTTGAATGCAAGGTAGTCAACATCATCCAAGAACATGTGCTACAAGCACATGTCATCTACTGCATTCTCTTCTACTACTAATATGCTAAGTCAACACATCTCATTAAATGCTTCAAAGATACACCAAAGCTTCACTAATTTCTTAAGCATACACAAAGCAACATTTGATTAACCCTAATTAATAATAGGTTTGAATAGCAACATCTATTTTTATAGCTTAGAAAAATCTTAGAAAATTACCATAGCACAGTACTACCCTAAGTAGTCTACCATCAGATTTTTATGGCATTTGGATAAGTGGAATAGCCTACACAAAAATGACAAGCTATGGCATAATTATGAACATGAAAATACTTTGTACTTTGAAAAGTGTCAAACAACAGATGTAATATTTTTCCTATGTTCTACACAACAAATAATTACTGTACAAAAATTATCACATATATGTTTTATACAAATTTTGCTCTCCAGCAAAAATAACAAAAATCAGCCATTAAAGGCACTTGAACTACATCTCACAATTTTTCTATAGGACATGCATGGCATATATTTTTCCTAGGAAGTACATTACACAAGAAGAGTAACAAACTTGGAAGCATATTTTTCTGATACATATAGGTTTTACTATACATTTTACAAGATATCAGCAATATCAAGGATTAAATAAAGCTCCACAGAAAAGTATCTCAAAAATGACATGCAATATTTTTATCATGTAGATCCGGTGACAAGGAACACAACAAAATTTGTTTTAACAAATTTGGAGCAAATTTGAGCAAGTTATAAATTTCCAAAGCATTTAACAGAATTCTGAAAAAAAAACATTTCTTAAATCCTTTTTAAAACCAGCCGACAAAAATGCTGAGTGCACCCGGAACTTCCACCAGCCACTGCGGCTGGGCCCTGTGGCCCCATGGGTCAGTGACCCGAGAGCAGGGGAGGAGCCCCGCCGACCGGTGCTCACCGGTGGCGAGCTCTTCCGGTGGCGCAGGCGGTGCCAGCGTGCACACCACGCTGAGCCGCACCGACTAGAAGGGTGGAGTTGGCCCAGCGGCGTGACGATCCACGCGACCATGGCAGCGCACTCATCGGAGAGAAAGGAGGCGGCCAAGCTCGGTCCTTACCTCGACGACGGCAGCCGCGAGCGAGCACAAGCGAGGCAGGGACCCAAGGCGGAGCTGGTGGCGGCGGGAATCAAAGAAAAAGGTGTGGGAGGAGGGGTACGTCGCCGGTGGGGCAGCGGCGGCGCTCGGTGGCGAGAGCTCCCGTGGAGCTCTGAACTAGAGAGAAAGGAGGAGGAGACAGGAGCGCGTGCAGGGTGGAGTGGCGTGCGCGCGTTTGGACAACTTTGAAGGCGGAGCACAGTCGGTCAGAGCAGGCACCGCCCCTCGCCGCCGGTGTACGGGCACCGCGTGGCGACCGGGCAGGCGGGGAAGGCGGGCGCGTTTGCGCACGGGAGCAGCCATGGCGTGGGCCTAGGCCGGCGAAGCGCTGCTGGGCCAGACGCGGGGCAGGCGAGCGAGCGGTGGGCGCGAAGGTAGGCCAAGCCGGCTTCGGCCGTGGGCCGAGAAGCGAGGGCGGCGGCCCGCTAAGGAAATGAAATGATTTTCTTTTTAAAATCTAAATTCAAACAGCCCCAAATTCATCATTTTGAGCAAAAAAATCATTTTCAAGATTTGGTGCAAAAATGAAAGTTGCTCCATTTTTCGAGATCTACAACTTTGCTTTTATGGCCAAAATCAAATTCCAAGTAGATTTTGAATTACAAATAAAAATCAATAATAATTCAAAACCCAATTTTTGAAGAATTATTTTTAAAAGCATAATTTGGCAAAATGTTGAATATAAACTTTGCTCCAAAAATTGTGCTAAATAATTCTAGATGATTTACAATTATAGCCAAACATGTTTTACTAACCTAGCAAGCATAATTAGGGCAAAAACAACTCTAAACAAGTGTATGCAACATTCATGTTTCACGAGCATATTTCATATGTTTCGAAGCATGGTTTCAGTTATTATTTACATGATTAGGCATGTATGATTAGGATGCTTGATGATGCATAATATGCATGATTTGCGGTGCCTAAATGCTGGCATAACACCGAGGTGTTACAGCCCTCCCCCCTTATAAAAATCTCATCCCGAGATTTAGGTTATGAACCATTTGTTATAAAAATCTTCATAAGCTTTTTGTAGATATTCTCCCGTTTCCCAAGTTGCATCTCCCTCATCATGATGATTCCACTGTATTTTGTATATTTTCACCACACTATTCCGAGTAGCATGTTCTTTAGTGTCTAACACATGGACTGGTTGCTCATGATACATCAAATCTAATTTGAGTTTGATGCCCCGAGGTTCTATTCTTTCCTCCGGGACACGCAAACACTTCTTGAGATGTGATACATGGAAAACTGGGAAGACGGTACTCATTGTCTCAGGTAACTCTAACTTATAAGCTACTGGGCCTCTTCTTTCCAAGATCTTGTATGATCCTACGAATCTAGCGGCAAGCTTTCTTCGGACTCCAAACTGTTTCTTCTTCATTGGCGTGACCTTCAGATAAACATAGTCACCAACTTCAAACACAAGGGGTCTCCTTCTTCTATCTACATAACTTTTTTGATGTGATTGGGCCACCTTCATATTTTGTTGAATAATATGAACTTTCTTCTTGGCCTCTTCTACAAAATCAATGCCATAATACCTTCTATCTCCTGGCTCGACCCAATTCAGTGGTGTTCTACATTTTCTGCCATACAAAGCTTCGAATGGAGCCATCTTGATGCTTTCTTGATAACTATTATTGTAAGCAAACTCAGCTAATGGTAACCATGACTCCCATGATCCCCTAGAAGACAACACATAGGCTCTTAACATATCCTCTAGAACAGCATTCACTCGTTCAGTCTGACCATCTGTCTGAGGATGATAAGCGGTACTACGAATCAAACTAGTTCCTAAGCCTTTGTGTAAATATTCCCAAAAGTGAGCCATGAACTGTGGCCCTCTATCAGATACTATAGTCTTTGGTATACCATGCAACCTCACAATTTCTGCGATATACTTCTCGGCATATTAAGGTGGTCGATATTCCGTCTTGATAGGCAAGAAATGAGCGGTCTTGGTAAGACGGTCCACAATCACCCAAATTAAATCATGTCCCTTTTGAGTAGTGGGTAAACCCGAGATAAAATCCTACTTATATCATCCCACTTCCAACTAGGTACGGACAAAGGTTGCAACAAACTGGCATGTTTCATATGAATAGCTTTCACTCTGCAACACGTGTCACATCTGGCAACATATGCTGTAACTTCTTTCTTCATTTTGGTCCACCAATAACAAGGTCTCAGTTCTTCATATATCTTACTACTTCCTAGGTGGATAGATAGCTTAGAAAGGTAAGCTTCATCCATGAGTTTATTCCTAAGCTCTCGATCCTTGGGAACCACAAGACGGTTGTCAAACCACAACACGCCCTGTTCATCCACTTTAAAGTACTTAGACGGCTTTTCTTTTATTTTCTCTTTGATGTGGAATATTCCCTTGTCTGTTTTCTGGCCTTCTATTATCTTACTCTCCAAAGAGCAACTAATCTAAATACTATGTAACACAGTAGGATGCATCAGATCAAACCCATCTTCAAGTAATGGCTGCACATTCAAGCAATGTGACTTTTTACTCAACGCATCTGCCACTACATTGGCCTTTCCAGGATGATATCGCACATTCAAGTTGTAATCTTTGATCAATTCCAACCATCTTCGTTGTCTCATGTTCAGCTCTGGTTGGGTAAAGATGTACTTGAGACTCTTGTGATCAGTGAAAATATTGCACACATTACCAAGTAGATAATATCTCCAAATTTTTAGGGCATGCACAACTGCAACAAGTTCAAGATCATGTGTTGGATAGTTTCCCTCCTGCTTTCTCAATTGACATGAGGCATAAGCAATGACTCTCCCTTCTTGCATAAGAACACAGCCCAAACCAGTTTTTGATGCGTCGCAAAACACATCAAATGGTTTCTCAATGTCCGGTTGTGCGAGAATAGGAGCAGTGGTCAACAGTTTCCACAAGGTGTGGAAAGCTGCTTCACACTCCTCTGTCCACACGAACTTGTGATCTTTCTATAGCAGACTTGTCATTGGCTTGGCAATCTTCGAGAAGTCCGATATAAAACGACGATAGTAACCGGCTAATCCTAAGAAACTTCTAACCTTAGGAACTATGGTCGGTGCCTTCTAATCCATAACCACTTACACCTTACTTGGATCGACTGAAACTCCATTTTCTGACAGAATGTGACCAAGGAAAGGAACTTTCTTCAACTAGAATTCATATTTGCTAAACTTAGCATATAGCTTATGATCTCTAAGTCTGGTCAAGACAATACTTAGATGCTCTTCATGGTCCTTCTCGTTCTCGGAGTACACCAGAATGTCATCAATGAACACAACCATGAACTTATCTAATTCTGGCATGAAAACTGTATTCATCAAAAACATAAAGTATGCAGGAGCATTTGTCAAGCCAAAGGACATGACAAGATACTCATACAACCTGTATCTGGTGGAAAATGCGGTTTTCGGTATATCTTGTGGCCTAATCTTGATCTGATGATTATCGGATCTCAAATCTATCTTTGAGAACACCTTAGCCTTGGCTAACTGGTCAAATAGAATATCAATATGAGGCAAGGGATACTTATTTTTGATGGTTACAGTGTTAAGTGGCCTGTAATCCACGCACATTCTCAATGTGCCCTCTTTCTTCTTCTTCACAAACAAGGCGGGACATCCCCATTTAGACTTGCTTGGCCAGATAAACCCCTTTTTTGATAACTCTTCTAGTTGCTTCTTCAGCTCAACTAATTCATCTGGAGGCATCCAATAGGGTCTCCTTGAAATTGGAGCTGTTCCAGGGAGTAACTCAATTCCAAACTCAATATCCCTATCTAGCGGAAGACCAGGTAGCTCATCCGGGAATACATCCAGAAACTCACACACTACCGGAATCTGATGATTAGGAATCACTTCAGTAGCACATGTCACACTTATAAGGTCTGTTCTCCGAGGCAATGATACTTGGAAAGTACCCTCACCTAGGGGATCCTTAAGGGTAAGTACCCGACTTTCGGTATCTATAACTGCTCCCCAATCCTTCATCCAATTCATCCCTATAATGACATCCAGAACTAGTCTAAGCATAACTATCAAGTTCACTCAAAACTTTCAGCTACCTAATTCAAGGGTTGCCCCTCGAACCATCTGATTGGTCAAAACATCAGCCCCTGCTGAACTTATACGGTAACCATAACCCAATTCTGTGCATAGTTGTTCATGTTTTCGTGCAAATGCTTGACTCATAAAAGAATACGATGATCCAGAATCAAATAGAACATCTATAGGATTTTGGTTGATAGGAAACTTACCAGCGGTTATGGGCTCTCCCTCAGAAATCTCATCCATAGTCGTACTATGCACCCGAGCAGTATAGGTCGGCTACTTCTTCTTGGGTGGATAAGGACATAACCTTGAGAAGTGGCCGGGTTGATCACAATTGAAGCAGGGTCCCCTTACTGTACCAGCAGACCCCACAGCTCCCTTGGAACTGCCCTGTACCGCAGTTGCGGCTGCCTTATTAGACTGTACTGCCATCTTGTACGGCTTCTGTGGTCCCCTAAAATTCTGACCTCTTTGCTGTGGTGGCCTAAACCTAGCACCAGGTGCAGATGGACGATAGGGAGGATGACCTCCCGCAGGTGCTCTTGCTTGGGATGGACCACCTTCTAGGGCTCTCTTGCGAGTGTTAGCTATAGTGCTGGCGTTGTTGTTCTTTTCCTGCTTTAGACAATCACTGATAAAGTCATTGAATCTAGCGCGGGTGTTGGTACCCACATGCTTCATCATCTTTGGATTGAGTCCTCTCTTGAAACTAGCGATTCTCTTAGCATCGGTGTCAACCATGTCGGGAGCATAACGACACAAGTTGTTGAAAGCATGCAAATATTGCATCACGATTTTGGTGCCCTGATTCAACGCCAAGAACTCTCCCAACTTCATCTCGGTCAACCCGGGTGGAATATAAACTCCACGGAAGGCCTCAGCGAACTCTCTCCATGTAATCTGAGCATTTGGAGGGAAGGTGGTGCGATGGTGCTTCCACCACATTCTCGCTGATCCTTGCAACTGATGTGCAGCATACTCGGTTTTTAATACCTCAGTCATTCTCAACACATGGAATTTATCTTCCATAGTGTTGATCCATTCTTCAGCATCAAGTGGTTCTGTTGCTTCCTTGAATATTGGAGGCCTAGTGTCCATAAAATCTTTGAAGCTGCTGTGCTGATTCACCCCAATGCCACCACCCTGATTGTTACCGCGCTGAACATTGTTGGCGATAGTACGTAGAAAATCCTCCATGTTCTTCTGGGATTGTTTTGTGTTGCGCTGACTTCCAAGCAACTGTGCGAGGAACACCTCTGGGGTAAACAGGGGAGGAGGTGGCAAATGCAGTTCATGGGGAGGCTCATTGTTGTTGCTGTGGTTTCCACCACCACCACCGGTCCCTGCACTGTTAGCACCAATCTCAGCGGCCTCATACGTGGTACGGCGAGTATTTGTCATCTGCATATTTCAGCAACAAGTAATGCTTGAGTGAAGCTGTAATAATTGTGAGTGAATGAAAAATTATGCCAAACTGAATTTACTGAAGAGAATAAATTCATACAATAAAATAGAGGCACAATAATCGCATCCCAATTAAAACAACATCACTAATTAAATTACTTCAAAAGCAAACATCGTGTCCATACAACCAAATTGCCAGCATACATACACTGGACTTTTATGCGTTTAGATATCGCGCTACTAGCCAAGTTCCAATCACATGCCAAGTCTCATAATTCCGAAGCAAGATATATTAGGTTACATGCCAACAAAAGAAAGGTCATCGCGACAGGACCTAAACACTAGCGCAAGGCAACTAGCCTACTCCTCGGGGCCATCGTCGGGATCAGAGACGTCACCATTGCCCCCAGGTGAAACTACAGGCTCGTCCTCGTCATCATCGTCGATGTCCATGCCAACGGCATCTGGAGGAGCATATGGGCCAACCCCATTGTAGAGCGCGTGAAACTCCTCGTGCAGGTTGACGTTGTACTCCTCTAGCTCATCGACCCTCTGCAGCAGAAGGTCCCTCTCGTCCTAGGCTTCATTCCTTTCCTGAACCAACTGTCCAATCATACAGTTTGCATTGTTGTTGGCTTGAGTCAACATATGCACTCGCTGCATAGCTCTATGACCTCTCTTAACCGCCTGGTTTTGCTGTAAGTTCATATCAGCCAACTGCTTCTGCAAACTAGCTATAGCACGTGCCTGCTTCTTCTTCTGCTTTCTTACCTTGAGCTTATCATGACTACGTAAGCTAGTCAAAGTCCAGTAGGTACTCTCAAGACCCTCATACGCTCTGATAGCAGCGAACATAGCACTCATAGCATGGTTGTTGCTAGCCTATCCCTCAGCTGGACCTCTAACCAAGGCACTTCCCTAAGGTTGAACCCAAATAGCATCACGAGGATCATCCCTAGGAAAGGCGCCAGCTAGAGCTGCTGCCAGCTCATTGGGAAATCTGCTCATGATATCCCTGATGACATGGAAAGCTACTCCCTGTGCACCCTCAACAGGAGTGCGACCCTCAAACTCCAAGTGCCAACCATCCCACTCTAGAGCATCACTAAGAGCAGGAACTGTGATCTCTACCACTGCAAGTCCATCCTCTACTAACTGGCTCTCATTCCAAGAGTACATCAGCTCTTGACCCTCTGGGTACCCCACATCATGGAGCACTCTCCAAAGCAAGGTCGGCATGCCAAACTCGCTCAAGAAGGTGTTCGTGGTGTGGTGCTCCCTCAGGGCCAATGGACGTCGAGGTGCTCTTCCTCCGGTAGACTTACGGGCGGTCTGCTTCGTGCGGGCCATCTGTAGCAAAATTTCTTTTATCACTCCATGGGAACATATTTTAGGTGATACAACTTTTATCAAAATGAGATAATCAATTTATAAGGGGAGGAATGCATGACATGAATGAAATGCACAAGTAATATTGAAAGGATTAAGATGCCCAAGAGAGGGGTGAATTGGGCTAATTCTAAATTTTCTTGCAATAATCAAATCCTACGGATAGCCCAATTAACCCCTTGTGCCTAGAAAAGTGTTTCTATCAAATCAACGCACAAAAGACTTGCAACCTATGTTCCAAACTTACTCTAGCATAGCAATTCTATGAATGTAAAGACAAGTATTGAATTGCTCAAAGTAAATACTTAAAGTAAATGCTCAAAGTAAATGGAGAGAGGAACGCGGCAATGTTTTGCCGAGGTATCAGAGAGTCGCCACTCTCCACTAGTCCTCGTTGGAGCACCCGCGCAAGGGTGTAGCTCCCCCTTGATCCGCGCAAGGATCAAGTGCTCTCTACGGGTTGATTCTTCGACACTCCGTCGTGGCGAATCACCCAAAACCGCTCACAACTTGAGTTGGGTCACCCATAAGCTCCGCCGGGTGATCACCAAGCTCCCAACCACCACCAAGCCGTCTAGGTGATGGCGATCACCAAGAGTAACAAGCACGAACTCTCACTTGACCACGCGAAGCCTAATGAGAAGATGGATGCACACTTGTCTACTCTTGATTCACTAATGAGGTTTCACTCTTGGATTCTCAAATCACAAACACCTCACTAGGATCTTGCTCTTCTTGGCACTCACAAACGTGTTTCTCAGCTGTTGGAATGAGGAAAAGTGACTCCACTCACAAGTGGAGCTTCTATTTATAAGGCATCCTGAAAAACAAACCGTTATGAGCTTCTGCGGGGTGACCGGACGCTCCGATCATTTTGACCAGACGCTCCGGTCAGTTCAACCCGCGCAACAGTTTTCACGAGATGACCGGATGCTGTCAGGGTCTGGTCAGTACTGACCGGATGCGTCCGGTCACTCTTGGATGCTTACTGTAAACGACCGAACGTTGGATACTCAGGGTCCAGTCACCACTGACCGGACGCGTCCGGCGCACTTTCTCAAGTCTGGACCCTTACTGGAGTCGACCGGACGCTGGCCCTCAGTGTCCGGTCACACGACCTTCCAGCATCCGGTCACACCAGACTTGTTCTTCTCAGTTAAATGAACTGACCGGTCCCTGTGGCCAGTGTCCGGTCGCACCGGAGCCAGCGTCCGGTCAGTATTTGACCCTCCATTCACTTCCAACTCTCGATCATATGTGAATGAAGTTTGCTCCAAAGGATCTTAGGCATTCATAGGAGCTACCTAGAGCTAGTTTTAACAAGTGTGCACCACACCTAACTCACTAGACTCAACTAGGTCAAGCTACCCATTCATACCCCCCTTCATAGTATGGCCAAAGGAAAAACAAAGTCCTAAACTACTCTAAGTGTCTCTCCAACTTCAATTGACACTTAGAACTAGTTATCCTTAACCTTGTCGTCCGTCCTTTGAAAACCGAAACGATTTCCATCGTAGGGGCATGACAACCTTGATTGACCAATCGATCTCCATTACCATGATCTAACTTAATTGCCTCTACAAAATACACGTTAGTCATAGTAATCTTGTATTGACATTAATCACCGAAATCCACTTAGGGGCCTAGATGCTTTCAATCTCCCCCTTTTTGGTGATTGATGACAATACCACCTCGAGTATGTTAAAGAGTGAGGTTTTTGAAGGGCTTGGTTCATATAAGCTTTTGTCGATAAGAACAAAAGAGTTAGGCAAGCTTATATGACCCAAGCCAACACAATGTACTCAAAGAATATGAATTAAGCATGAGTACAAGTAACAAAGCTCATTTGCTTCGAAGTATAAATGCGGAAGCAAAAGCAAATGAGCATAACACAAGTGATATGACATATAGATAATGCAAAGTAGAAATCACACATGTCAAATATCACAATCACATAGATAGCACTATCACATATATATAATAGTATGCATGAAAGTAAACACACGAATGCATAAGTAATAGTGTATCACACAAATTAAACTCCAAATGTATATAATAAGCTAATACTATATAACTAGCTCCCCCTAAATGTAGCTCCCCCTGAGACTACATACTCGAACACCCTCTCCCCCTTTGGCGTTAAACACCAAAACCTAGGGGTCGGTCGGCGGGGCTGCAGCGGACGAGCCGGGCGCTGAAGAACGTGGGGCAAGCTAGAACTGGGCACCATCATCATCTGACCCTGAGCTCTGAACTGACTGACCCTCTGTGGCAGGAAGTGTCGCTGAAGTAGTCTAGGTCTAAGCTAGGGCTGGTGCTGCCTGTGAAGCTGCTAGTATGTCTGTTGTAGGATCTAACGAGGTGACAGATGAGGGGAGCCTCTGAGTAGTCACTGCGACTGGAGCTGCTGTAGACGGACCGGCGGTATGCATATGAGGCGGAGTAGGCATGCCGGTCAACTCGCTGAAGGATGCTCCAAGACTCCTGGAGACTGACGTCTCAGGCACGAATAGCGAGGAAGACTGCTCTGGTGTGAAGCCCGTCTGAAATGGAGTGAACTACGGGGCTACCATGGGTGAGGCTAACCACTAGGACACCTGTATAGGCGGTGAAGCAAACTAAGCTGGAGGCTGTCCCTGACTCTGGAGCCCACTGGGCTATACTACTAGAGTCATCGAAGTGGTAGGAGGCTGTGCAAGCTGGGGCGAAGGCTGTGGCAGTGGGACCCCAATGGCTGTCGCTACATGCTGTATGAATCCCATGAGCTGCTGCTGCATAAGTAACTGCTGGTGCTGAAGGAGCTGCTGCTGCCACTGGAACTCATCCTGACGAGCCTGAAACTGCACGAAGTTGGCAGCTGTCTCCTGTGCCTGTTGTGTCTAGTCCTGCTACATCCGCTCAAGAATAGCAATGAGAGCGGGGTCTGTCTGTGGAGCAGGTGGAGCAGAACTAGAGCTACCGGCCTCTGCATCGTGTCTGCGTGGAGGCATCTAAGGTATAGGCTGGTAGTCGTCGTCAGAGCTGTCACTGTACTCTCTCACCTCCTGCTGTGCCTCTAGCTCCTCCTCCTCAGTGGCTGCAATCCCTCTGACGATCTCATCCTGCTGAGCTGTGGACTCTAGCACGTCAGGACGACAGCTAGGCTGTCTGGGTGTCTGAGGAGTGGTGTGTCTGATCCTCTGTGATAGGTTGTAAGCTGGGAACTCTGTGGTGGCACCTATATACTCATCCATCATGCCAGGGGGCTTATCAAGCACTACTCTGCGGATGAGGAACATGATCCAGTGAGCATAGGGAAGCTGCCTGTGACCCTTGAATCCCTCAGCTATTGTGTCCTCCATCTCTGAAAGCAGGAGATCCTAGATATCAAATACTGTCTGCTGCATGATGGCATTGAGAAGCCAGAGCTGTAAGCGAGTTAGGCCCTCCCTGTATCCCAACCTGGGAAGCAGTGTCCTCCTGATGATGGCCTCTAGCACTCTCGCTGTAGGAGTCAAGTCACTGGGGTTCCTGCTCGACCCCTCACCAAAGGGCTCCTTGAAGCAATGGCGCACTAAATCTGTAGGGGGTACCAGTCCTCCATGAGGATGCCTAGGAGGTCCCTGCTGTCCATAACACACCTCATGCATCTTGATAGGCTGCTCCTATAGCCTCAGTATCTCTCTAACCCTACCACTCATCACTCTGTAGTCTTTGCCTCTGAAAGCAAAGTGAATAAACCTGTGATGTGGATCAATGAAGAGTGAAGCATAGAACTGACGAACCCAAGATGGTACATATATCCCTGTCCGTCTAATCAAATCTGTCAGTCCTGGCAAATATGACAAGTATGGCCAAATGCTCTCTCTGGCTGCTGCCACAATAGACTCTATCTGACAGACTCTCTAAGATTTGAACACTGCCCCACTGTTGAGATAAGCATTGTAGAAATCCTCCTGTAGTGGCGTGTAGAAACCCTCAGCTGCTCTCTCATCCCTCCTTGGAGGAAACCAAACCTCAAACTCAACAAAACGCAGCTGCTGAACCTGTCTGGCGGTAGCGGCCCTCAAGTCGAGGTGAACCACTAGAGGCGGACCCTGAGGTTTGGGCGAAGGACGTGAACCTCTGCGCTATGTAACTGGCCTTGGTGGAACTGTAGCACTGGTATGACTCGAGCGGCATAGCTGAGGTGCTGTCTCGGTCTCCTGACCCTCCTGAGTCTCCTAGGCTAGCTGAGGCTCTACTAGTGGGGGCTGCTGCTGTGTTGACGGACCCTCCTCAATGGCAACCCATCACCCTACAAACATGGCAGTCCCAGCTGGACTACCGTGACGACGCTCAACCTCCTCAATCGCAGCTCTGACTGTGGGTGAAACTGGCTGATTTGCAATGACAACTCCGCTGTGGGCACCACCTCTCTCGGCACGCTCTACGGCCTCTGCAACAGCTACTGCTCTCGCTGTCTCTGTGTCGGGGTACTTCCGCTTCTTGGATGTCACCTGCTTGGTTGACTTGCCCTTCGATCCGGCTGGCTGTCGAGGCGGGGGCCTCCGATCATCATCACCTGGGCCACCACCAACAATGTTCTTGGTACGAGCCATCTGAACTGACAAGATGATGAACTGCCGCTAATGAAGATCAACTGTCAAACTACCGCTTTCGAGGCTTGGCCTCGATCATTACTCGCGAGCTTGGCTCCGAGTTGACTGCCAACTACCAAAAGAACCACAATGGAATCGACTCACTGCACGTTAGAATAGATGGATATACAAATAAATACCATATGTCTAATAGATGCGAAACCCTAATAGAGAAAGCAATGTAGATGCGAACTTGAGTCGAATGGCTTTCTACCTGACGATCAGCGATCTGAGAAAAGAAAAGGCGACACGTGGGGGAATCCTCGGAACCGGCAGGGGCTAGGGTTACAAGGAGCAAGGATGAACTAGTGGCCCTAGTATTTGTGAAATCAGTGCATTGTATTGCAAATTGATCTACGCAATTTGAAATTGAAACAAGGGGCTAGCCTTACTGAGAGGAGATGGGGCTAGGGCACACGACACTTCACGGTGAAGAGAGGGCCGGTCGCAAGATGGCGTGTGGGGAGGCACGGCAGCGCTGCGAGATGTGCTGGTGTGGTGGCACTGGTGTGGGTGAGCAGTGGCAGCAAGGGAGACTCGGTGGCTGCGACGGGCCGGCGTTGGCGCGGTGGCGCGCGAGCTGCGGTGGTGCGGTGAGGTAGGGGCACGGAGGCGCGCGGCTGGCGAGCTGAGGAGGCGGCGGCTTGGGCTAGGGCAAAAACGAGTTGAGGGGCAAACAGGGGTACGGCAGCGGTTAAGTAATCCCCCAAACGTGACAGAAAAGGAAATGGAAAAGAGTCCTAAAGTCGTGCGAGATCCGCTGACCGGACGCTTCGGTGGTAGCGACCGGACGCTACCACCCAGCGTTCGGTCGATTCCAGAGAGGTCCAAATCCTCTAGAATTGGGACCGGACGCGTCCGGTGGTCCATGACCGGACACAGGCAGGGTCCGGTCAATACAACTTGGTCTTCCTTCGATCGACCGGACGCTGAACCCTTCCTGACCAGACGCACAGACGCAGCGTCCAGTCACTCCTTCTCCAGCAGTTTACCTCCTGTGAACTGACCGGACGCTGGACAGCAGCGTCCGGTGTAGCGTCCGGTGCACCTTTTCCAGCAAATCTTCAAACATCCTTCTCGCTGCCTGTTCCCAATCAAGTCCCAACTTGAATAAGATCCAAATAAACAACAATTGGGACAGATGTGAGTGACCTCTCTCAAACCCTCATATTTTTCAAAATATTTTGCCTTAGGCTATAATTCTTTTTAAGAAAATAGGCAACAAAAGGGCAAATGGAACAAAACGACAAAACAATATTCATGCATATGCACTACTTGTAAGTAAATCTAGTTGCTTGTCAAGTTTGATCCAAGGTTAAGCTTCTTCACACGCTTTTGGGCGGTTATCTTAACCATGTTAGACAAGCCCTATATGTATTGCCACAAATTAAACATGTTGTATATTACAATGAATGCAAGGGACAACACAAGCTCAGTTTTTAGTGAAGTTACTAAAATCAAGTACATTGAGCTCATTCCGCAATCTACAAAATGTAGCCTCATCTAGCGGTTTAGTGAAGATATCCGCTAATTGATCTTCGGATCTTACACCTTCTAGTGATATATCATTTTTAGCCACATGATCTCTTAGAAAGTGATGTCGGATATCTATATGCTTGGTGCGAGAGTGTTGAACCAAATTATTTGCAAGTTTTACCACACTTTTATTGTCGCACAAAAGAGGTACTTTCTCTAGAACTACTCCATAGTCTAGCAAAGTTTGTTTCATGTATAATATTTGTGCACAACAAGCACCCGTGGCAATGTATTCCGCTTCGGCGGTGGACAAAGCCACACTATTTTGTTTCTTGGAGGACCAAGACACAAGTGATCTTCCAAGCAAATGGCACCCTCCGAATGTGCTCTTTCTATCAACTTTGCATCCGGCGTAATCCGAATCGGAATAGCCAATTAATTCAAATAAAGCTCCTTTGGGATACCAAAGACCAATGCTTGGTGAGTGCTTAAGATACCTAAGGATTCTTTTTACGGCAATTAAATGTGTTTCCTTAGGACTAGCTTGAAATCTAGCACACATACACACACTAAACATGATGTCGGGCCTAGATGCGGTTAAATATAACAAGCTACCAATCATAGAACGGTAGAGAGTTTGATCAACCGGGTTACCTCCCTCATCTAGGTCGAGATGTCCATTTGTAGGCATTGGTGTCTTGATTGGCTTACATTCATCCATCTTGAATCTCTTGAGAAGATCTTTTGTGTATTTCTCTTGAGAGATGAAGATGCCTTCTTTCATTTGCTTGACTTGAAAACCAAGAAAGAATGTAAGCTCACCAATCATTGACATCTCGAACTCCTTCGACATCAATTCACCAAATTCTTTGCATGAGTCTTCATTTGATGATCCAAAGATGATATTATCAACATATACTTAACAAATGAAGATATGCCCATCAAGCTTCTTGGTGAATAGTGTGGTGTCGACCTTCCCAATGGTGAAGCCCTTCTCAATGAGGAAGTCCCGAAGGCGCTCATACCAAGCTCTTAGGGCTTGCTTAAGCCCATATAGTGCCTTGGACAACCTATAAACATGATTAGGATATCTAGGGTCTTCAAACCCGGGAGGTTGATCAACATAGACTAGTTCATTAATAAAGCCATTTAAGAATGCACTTTTCACATCCATTTGATATAGTTTCATTTCATGATGTGATGTATATGCAAGAAGGATATGGATGGCTTCTAATCTTGCAATCGATGCAAAGGTCTCTCCAAAATCCAAGCCTTCAACTTGAGAGAACCCTTTTGCAACTAGTCTTGCCTTGTTCCTCACAACAACACCTTGATCATCTTGCTTGTTGCGGAACACCCACTTCGTTCCAATGACTCTTGCACCTTTTGGTCGCTCTTCAAGAGTCCAAACTTCATTGCGAGTGAAGTTGTTCAACTCCTCATGCATGGCATTGATCCAATCCGGATCTTTAAGAGCTTCTTCTACGTTGGTAGGTTCATAGCAAGAGACAAAAGAGTGATGAGCAATAAATAACGTAAGTTTTTGAGATGGAGTCATTACACCCTTTGATGGACTCCCTATGATGAGATCTTATGGATGATCTTGTAGGAGAGGTGTGTTTCTTCTATTGACCACTTGAGGAGGAGGTTGTGGAGCATCAACATCTTGTGCTTGTACCACCATTTGCTCATGAGAGATATGAGTATCTTCATTTTCCACTCTCCCATCTTTTTCACCATCTTGTAGTACATTTGATGAAGAAGGTTGGTTAATGACTTGTACATCATCTTCATCATCTTTTGGCTTGATGTCTCCCACCGGAATGTTCTTCATAGCCTCCCTCAATGGTTCATCACCTACATCATCAAGATTCTCATGTGCTCCTTGGGAGCCGTTAGATTCATCAAATTCCACATTATATGTTTCTTCAACCAAGCTGGTGGCATGATTAAATACTCTATATGCTTTGGACTTCAATGAGTAACCAACAAGAAAACCTATATCACAACGTCTTTGAAACTTCCCTAGGTGTTGCCGCTTCTTGTAGATGTAGCATTTGCAACCAAACACCCTAAAGAAGGAGACGTCCGGCTTCTTCCCATTGAGCAACTCATACGGTGTCTTGACAAGGAACTTTTGAAGAAATAGACGGTTGGATGCATAACATGCGGTGTTGATTGCTTCCGCCCATAGAGCTTCGGGGGTGTTGTACTCATCTAGCATTGTCCTTACAAGGGTGATCAAAGTCCGATTCTTCCTCTCAACTACACCATTTTGTTGAGGAGTATAGGTTGCGGAGACCTCATGTTTGATTCCAACTTCATCACAATAAGCTTCTATGTTTGTGTTGTCAAACTCTTTGCCATTGTCACTTCTTATCTTCTTGAGCTTCACTTCAAATTCATTTTGAGCTCTCTTGGCAAACTTCTTAAAACAAGATGCAACTTCGGATTTGTCATGAAGGAAGAACACCCATGTATACCTTGAATAGTCATCCACAATCACAAGACAATAGAGATTTCCTCCCAAACTCTTATATGTTGTTGGTCCAAATAAATCCATGTGTAGGAGTTCTAGCACTCTTGTGGTTGACATGAAAACTTTGGTTGGATGAGTGTTTGCAACTTGCTTGCCGGCTTGACATGCACTACAAAGCTTGTCCTTCTCAAACTTCACATCCTTCAACCCTCTCACCAAATCATTCTTCATAAGCTTCTTGAGTGAGCTCATCCCAATATGAGCAAGTCTTCTATGCCATAGCCACCCAAGTGTTGTTTTGGTGAATAGGCAAGTCTTCAAGTTTGCATCTTTAGAGGTGAAGTCAACTAGATATAAGTTGTTGTATCTAAATCCATTGAATATCACTTGTTTGTCATCTACTTTGGAAACAACAACCTCCTTCTCGATGAATAAGCATTGGAAGCCAAGATCACACAATTGCCCAACGGATAGCAAGTTGAAGCTCAATGAAGCAACATAGAGCACATTGGAGATGGAGTGATCATTTGATATTGCCACTTTGCCCAATCCTTTAACCTTGCCCTTTGAATTATCTCCAAATGTTATTTTCTCTTGTCCATCTACCTCTTCATCTAGTGAGGTGAACATACGAGGATCACCGGTCATATGTTGAGTGCAACCACTATCAATAACCCAATGACTTCCACTAGTCTTGTAGTTCACCTACACACAAGAGATTCAAGCTTTAGGGATCCAAACTTGTTGAGGGCCCTTCACCTTCTCAACAAGTGACTTAGCCACCCAAATCTTCTTAGGCCTACTCTTGTTGGGGGGTCCTAAGAACATGACTTTCATCTTTCCACTAGAATCTTTTCTAAGCATGTAGTGAGCATTGAAAGCAAAGGGTCTAGCATGCTTAGGCAAGGGTTGTGGTGGTGGAGTTTGACACTCATGAGCAAAGTGGCCTTCTTGTCCACACTCAAAACATCTCTTTGGCTTTAGCTTTGGCTTTGATTGTTGGTGTTGAGCTTGAGCCTTCTTCTTATCTACACTTGACATATATCCAATGCCACTTCTATCCATCTTCATGACGGTATTCATGAGTAGCTCACTTTGGAGATGCTTGCCTCTAGCAAACTTGCTCAATCCCACCTTGAGATGCTCTTTCTCCATCTTGAGCTTCTTGTTCTCTTCCTTGAGAATATCATTGTTCTTCTCTTCCTTGAGTTTCTTGTTTTCTTCTTTGAGCTTCTCATTCTCAAGGATCAACTCTTTGTCATGATCAAGAGTTTCTAGCACAATGGTGTTGTGACTTTTCATCTCTTCAAGATCTTTTATGAGCCTCTCATGGTCACTCTTGAGCTTGACATACTCATCATAGTCATTGCACTCAACCACTTGCTTGCCTTTGCTACTAAATCCATGCTCAATGCTCTCATCAATTAAATCATCATATGAGGTAGCTATATCAATCTTAACAACATGGTTAGTAGCATCATGGGGCTCATTTGGTAAGAATTCTTGTGCAATAACAAGGGTATCATAATTGATCTTTAGAGTTGTATATTCATCTTTTAGCTTGTTGTGACTAGTGATAAGCTCATTGTGCACCCACTCAAGTTTATCATGTTTATCTTTAAGCTCTTTCTTAGAAGATTTGAGCTCCTTGAGTTTAGATGATATAGAGTCATTTGTTTCTTTGAGCTCATCATTAGCCTTTTCCAATGCATCACACTTAGCTAAGAGTGAATCATTTTTAGCATCAAGTTTTTCATTTGTAGCTCTACTCTTTCTAATGATCTTAGTGTATTTTCTTAATATTTTAACAAGATCATCATATGTGGGTGAATCATCATCGCTATCACTATCATCATCACTAGCTTGCTCATCATCACTACTATCATCACTCTTAGTTACCTTGCATTCACCCTTGGCCATAAGGCATAGGTGTGTAGAGGATGATGGCGATGGTGGCGGTGAGGATGCAAGATCAATAGCAATGGCGGCCACCTTCTCATTGTCACTCTCATCATCGGATGATCCACTTGAGGAATCAATGTCCGTGAGCCAATCACCGACAATATAGGCCTTGCCACTCTTCTTCTTCTTGTAGAAGTCTCTCTTTTTGCCATCTCTCTTCTTGTATGGCTTGTTCTTTTTCTTTTCATCTTCATCACTTGAATCATCTTTCTTGCCCTTGTTCTTTAACTTGTCTTTCTTGGGCTTTGTGCATTGATGAGCTAGGTGGCCAAGTTCGCCACAATTGTAGCAATCCATCTCGGAGATTGGCTTTCTTCTTGAGCTAGTGAAGAACTTCTTCTTCTTGCCATCAAACTTGATGCCACTCTTGTTTAGCTTCTTTAGCATCTTGGTGGTCTTCTTCACCATGAGAGCAAGACTTTCTTCATCATCTTCATCACTTGAGCTCTCATACTCAAGTCTTGCCTTGCCCTTATCTTGGCTAGCTTTCAATGCTAAGTCCTTCTCTTTCTTCTTGGTAGAGGATGAGCCATCTTGTGGCGTGATGTGCATGTACATCTCATGAGCATTGATCTTTCCCAAGATTTGTGTCGGTGTAGCGGCGGAAAGATCACCTTGATGTAGCACGGTCACAATGTGCCCATATTTGTCAATGGGGAGGACACTCAAGATCTTTCTCACAACGTCGGATGGTGACATTTGAGTAAGTCCAAGCCCATTGACTTCCTCTACAAGAACATTTAAACGAGAATACATTTTATTAGCACTTTCTTTGGGAAGCATCTCAAAAGAATTTAGCTTTTTAATCACAAGATGATAGCGTTCCTCACGCTCACTTTTGGTTCCCTCATGGAGCGCACAAATGTCCGACCATAGTTCATGGGCGTCTTTGTGGTTCCTTACACGATTGAACACATCTTTGCAAAGGCCTCTAAAGATGGTGTTGCGAGCCTTTGCATTCCATTTTTCATAGTTTACTTCATCACCTTGAAGTTGTGCGGCATTCTTAGGTGTTGGGAACCCTTGAGAGGCGGCTCTAAGAATTCCAACATCTAGAGCTTCTAGGTAAGCCTCCATGCGAATTTTCCAATATGGAAAATTATCCCCCTCGAAGATAGGAGGAGGTCCATCCCCATGAGACATCTTTCTCTAAGCGGTTAGGCTTAAAAACGTGAGCACGAGGCTCTGATACCAATTGAAAAGATCAAGATGCCCAAGAGGGGGGAGGGTGAATTGGGCTAATTCTAAATTTTCTTGCAATAATCAAATCCTACGGATAGCTCAATTAACCCCTTGTGCCTAGAAAAGTGTTTCTATCAAATCAACACACAAAAGACTTGCAACCTATATTCCAAACTTACTCTAGCATAGCAATTCTATGAATGTAAAGACAAGTATTGAATTGCTCAAAGTAAATACTTAAAGTAAATGCTCAAAGTAAATGGAGAGAGGAACGCAGCGATGTTTTGCCGAGATATTGGAGAGTCGCCACTCTCCACTAGTCCTAGTTGGAGCACCCGCGCAAGGGTGTAGCTCCCCCTTGATCCGCGCAAGGATCAAGTGCTCTCTACGGGTTGATTCTTCGACACTCCGTCGCGGTGAATCACCCAAAACCGCTCACAACTTGAGTTGGGTCACCCACAAGCTCCGCCGGGTGATCACCAAGCTCCCAACCACCACCAAGCCATCTAGGTGATGGCGATCACCAAGAGTAACAAGCACGAACTCTCACTTGACCACGCGAAGCCTAATGAGAAGATGGATGCACACTTGTCTACTCTTGATTCACTAATGAGGTTTCACTCTTGGATTCTCAAATCACAAACACCTCACTAGGACCTTACTCTTCTTGGCACTCACAAACATGTTTCTCAGCTGTTGGAATGTGCAAAAGTGACTCCACTTATGAGTGGAGCTTCTATTTATAAGGCAGCCTGAAAAATAAACCGTTATGAGCTTCTGCGGGGTGACCGGACACTCCGATCGTTTTGACCAGATGCTCCGGTCAGTTCAACCCGCGCAACAGTTTTCACGAGATGACCGGACACTGTCAGGGTCCGGTCAGTACTGACCGGATGCGTCTGGTCGCTCTTGGATGCTTACTGTAAACGACCGGATGCTGGATACTCAGGGTCCGGTCACCACTGACCGGACGCGTCCGGTCGCACTTTCTCAAGTCTGGACCCTTACTGGAGTCGACCAGACGCTGGCCCTCAGCGTCTGGTCACATGACCTTCCAGCGTCCGGTACACCAGACTTGTTCTTCTTAGTTAAATGAACTGACCGGACCCTGCGGCCAGCGTCCGGTCGCATCGGAGCCAACGTTCGGTCAGTATTTGACCCTCCATTCACTTCTAACTCTCGATCATATGTGAATGAAGTTTGCTCCAAAGGATCTTAGGCATTCATAGGAGCTACCTAGAGCTAGTTTTAACAAGTGTGCACCACACCTAACTCACTAGACTCAACTAGGTCAAGCTACCCATTCATACCCCCCTTCATAGTACGGCCAAAGGAAAAACAAAGTCCTAAACTACTCTAAGTGTCTCTCCAACTTTAATTGACACTTAGAACTAGTTATCCTTAACCTTGTTGTCCATCCTTTGAAAACCGAAATGATTTCCATCGTAGGGGCATGACAACCTCGATTGCCCAATCGATCTCCATTACCATGACCTAACTTAATTGCCTCTGCAAAACACGCATTAGTCATAGTAATCTTGTATTGACATTAATCACCGAAATCCACTTAGGGGCCTAGATGCTTTCAAATATGATGTATGTACGTGTCGTATGTTCTCACAAACTTATGAAATAAATACTTTCTAGCGATAGATTCAATGGCATATAAACGATCTCTCAATACGTATCTAATATGTTCTACTCGATAACGTTGTTATGTACCTACAAAAGATTCATTTCAGCCCAATTCCCAATGAATACATAAAAGCAGTAAATTTTATCTACATGCTCGATGTGAATCCCCAGATACATGTACAACAGCAGTAACTACCCGAACCATCGTCCTATTGACGGCATCGCCTCAACAGATGGAATACCCGCACATGAGATACCTTTGTAAAACATGCGTAGAACATGTAATTACTCCAGCATCATATAAGCATTAACCCTAGATCGGTGGTGTATCCAATCATGCTCTCACAACTCACACTTACCGAGGCATAGAGGCAAATGATCCATATATTACCACTCAAACAAGTGGCACTCATACAATAGCATGCCGTATGAGCAACGAAAGAGAAATATGATGCAAGAACTCCAAGTTAGTACTTAATTAAGCCACCTAGAGTCCTTAACTAGGCATAAAGGATATGACCACTGGCACACTTTTTAGTTTGGAAATCATATTTTTCAAATGTCTTTTTGTTTTAAATACACTTGTGAACAGTAACACGCTAAACCATGCTCTGATACCAGCTGTAACGTCCTGCCTCCTCGAGGCCAGGCCCGCTTACATCTGATAGCTTTCCTAGGACATAGACTGCCCTCATAGACCAACACCAGTCTTTTCTGCACACTTTGTCCTCACTCATACGCCCCCGGGAAGAACTTCTCGGTCGGTCACCCATCGCTCTAGGCCAAGCACACTTAACCTTGGAGTTCTTAAGAGATGGGCTTCTAGAAAAGAAGTTGCAACTTATTGGTATGAGTATCCTATTAATCCTATTAAGTCCTAGGCCAGGGTGTTACAATCACCACCGGTTTCTTTGAACTATATGAACCGTTGATGAAAATGTAGTGCCTCTCTCCCCATGTGTGCTTGTTGAGGGTGGCCAACAGGCAGGGCCCACAAGCCTAAGTGTCACCACGCGAATGGTGTCTGTGATGGGTGGTAGATCCATGAACCTACAAGCTGCACTCTCTTGTGAATTTTCTCCCAACTTGTCCCTCTCTCTCCCTCCCTCTTACTCCTTTAATCATCCCTATCTCTTCCTCACTCTCTCACGGAGGGGCGACTCAGCACGGGTGATGCGAGGACTCCACCGCAGTTGCCTAGCTGGTACCATGTGTCACCCTCTCAATCAATGCGGCACGAACTCAACAGTAGCAGGATGATCCCTGTAGTCACCACCCGCGACCTCCACTAGCATAGCTTAAACCGCAGTATCAAGTTGTAGGTAACACGCTATAAGAACATCCATCAAGAATCACCAGGCACAAGATTGTACTAACAATACAATAAGAAACTTTACAAATTAAATGGAAGTGAATATTTAACATAATTGCAAAAGCATATCTAACGAACCCCAACTACTTTACATAGCCCAAGTTCTATTGTCCACTCACGCAATACTCGCTCCATCAAAGTTAAATGTAGCGCATGAGGCCTCCCATCCCTTGCTCTGCTAAGCCGTTGACTTCACTCAAGCTTGGCATGAGTGATCACCGAGTTGTTGGCACCAAGAAAGCAGCTTAACGGCAGTACCGTGAGTACCATTGTACTCAAAGGGCTTATTCCAACATAATATTTGGTGGATGCAAAGAGGTAATTAGTAGGTGATGGGATCATGACACCTAAGGGGGGTTGAATTAGGCATTCTAAAATTCTACTCTAAACTATATTATCTAATTTTCACCTAGCCAAAACCTATGTAATAAAACAATCTATCTAAGGGGAGGTATGTGGGTTCTAGGGTTGGGTGACTTGGGCGACTTGGGCTTGGGGGTTGGGTGACACCTAAGGGGAGGTATGTGGGTTCTAGGGTTGGGCGACTTTGGCTTGGGGGTGGGGGTGGGCTGGCTGGGCCTCGGCCCTTCTAACCACTTTATTTCAGTTTTTAATGTGTTACATTCTCCCCTCCATAAAAGAATTCATCCCTCAATTCCATCATCCTATGATAAAATAAATATACGAGTGAGTAAAAGAGAACTAAATATATAACTCACTAGTCCCAGAAAGTTTTGGATACTTGTTGTGTATTTGCTCTTTGAGCTCTGTAGGGACTATGACGCCTAAGAGGGTGGTGAATTATGCAACTTAAAACTCTACCTCTAACTATGGTCTCTTTTCTAACCTTAGAAAATCTATGCAATAAAAAACTATCTAAATGTGCAACTAAGGTTTTGCTAGGTGTGTTGCTATCTCTACCACAAAAGAGTTATGCTACCTAGGTTCCAATCCTATCAACTAGCCTAGCAAGCTAAACTAGAATAGTAAAGCACACAACCTAAGTAGACAATATAAATGCAGAAGTTTAATTTAGACAGAGATACAAATTCCCGTCGATGATATCGAGAAGCATACTTCCCTCGCAAGGGCCAAGCTCCCGGTCAGGTATCTCTATGGATAGCGACAGAGCCTTCCACACACGCAAGTGGGGTCTCGGATATGGCCTCTCCTAAACTGCTCCGTTGTCTTCACTATCGATCTTTCAACAAAACCACCTTGGCCTCGTTCCCTCTGGTACATGGTGGCGCCCGCACCACAAATGCGGTTGGTGTGGTCTCACAAAACTACAAGCCCCTCCAAATACAACAATGACGTGCACAAGCACCAAGTGAGCAAGAGGTATGCAAACCTCATTAACAGTAAGGCTAACCTAGAGCAAGGGCTTTTAGCGATGGTCTAACTAGCCTAAGAACTTTGCAAAGCACCTACACTAATCACTGAGTGATTTCACTAAGCACTATGGTGGCAAGAACACTAGAGTGGAGCCTTAACTCCCTTGATATGTTCCTCAACTCCTACACCCTTCAAATGGCCAGACAATGGGTATTTATAGCCCCCAACACTAAAACTAGCAGTTGGTGGTGAATCTGCAACTTTTTGCACAGCAGCGGACGATCCGGCGCCTACCATAGCACAAATCTGGTGGTGCCACGTCGACTAGCTGTTTGGAAACTAGCCATTATATACTTTTCTATGAGCATCAGATTATCCGGTGAGCAACTGAGAAAGAGCAGCAGACAAATAGCTCTCATTGTTCTTTTAGCACCAGCTTGATTTTGTGAGCATTGGACAAATAGCACTGGACAAATTCCTATCATGTTTTACTATGACACGCTTTCGTATTTTGGGTAAGGACTTTTTGAAAAGCTAATGAAGATTCCTACAGATTTGAACTGATATCATATTAATTTTAGAAAATCCAAAATCATAAGACAAGATCAATTCATTTATCTCTTTGTCTCAGCTTCAGTTTCATTTGTCTTCACATCCGGGCTTCTACTTTTTGGTATCTCAGAGTTTTAGCATGTCTTGTAGGTCTTCAATATAACTTCCAATCGATTAACCGAGGCGGTTGCGTTAGGGAAACCGCCTCGGTTAATACGCATTAACCGATGCGGTTTCTTTACATTGCCCGCCTCAGTTAAGTATTAACCGAGGCTTTGCTGGCCCAGCTGTCCAGCCTCGAATAACCTAGGCGGGCAACCAGGCCGCCCGCCTTAGAGCCCCATTTGGAAATGCCTCACAAAAGAATATGTGTAGTAGTGCGAGGGCGGCGGTTGGGCGGAGGAGGAGGGCGCGGGTCGTGGCTAGGCAGAGGAGGAGGGCACAGGTCATGGCTGGGCGGCAGAGGAGGGCCAGTGCCTATGGTGGAGGACCAGATCCGGCGGCCCGGAGGTCCGGCGGTGCTGATAGGGAAGTCTGGCAAAGGAGGGCAAAGGTCGCAGCCGAGCGGATGCGAGGAATACGACCACGCCTGTACGAGAAAAGACCGAACAGAAATTTGGGTAGTCCCACTTTTTTTTTATCATGTACAACTTGGACGCACACAACCCACAAACTCCACACTCACATCACACGCACACACACGCGTGCGTGTCCGTTCACACGCAAATTAGAGATTGGGAGGCGTCGCCTCCGGTGCGCGGGAAACGTGCAGTACCACCAAACACGCACGCGTGCGTATACCCTGAAAATTCTAAAAAAATTAAAAAAAGGTGCGATCACCATTGTGGGTAGTGTCCCACTGGGTAGCCCTACCACTGGACTACAGGTCCATTTGCATTTGGGTAGTCCCTCTTGGCCCAACAAGAATGGGTAGTGGGAGGGGATATTTGGGTAGCCAACAAATCTGGGTCTAGTAGGTAGTCTGCTAGAGTAGATTTTTTGTCCTCCACTACCTAAAATTGAGGATAGGTAGTGTTGCTGAAGATGCTCTTCGGACATGATTGGTTCTCTTCTCAATACCGCTTGGCTCGATCTTGGGAGACAGGCTCCGGAGAATAGAAATCCAGTTTCGGTTCCCGGGAGCCAGGGTAAGCATCAGTTCGTATAACATGCATATGCGCGAGTCTGATGAGGATACAACCAAGAGAAAAATTCCTATTTGATACTAGAAAATATATTGTTTTCTTATTTGACACCCAAACTCAAATTCTTTCCTATCTGTCACTATCTCAAGTTTTTCTTTTCTATTTGACACTTCCATTAGTTTTGAGCTATAACGGTGTTAAGTCCTAAAGAAAAAGACCATTTTACCCCTACAATTTTTTTTTCTAGTTATGACATTTCCTTTTGTTGGCGGCTGACAACTCGGGAGCCATCGGCGCCGCCCCAGTCTAGGGTTACGACGGGCGAGCGACAGAAGAGCCATGAGAGAAACCCGATGGGCCGATTCCCTGATTCCTGCCTTCTATTTGCTCAAAGGGCATTTCAGATTTTTCTGTTGCCCCATTAGGAGATCTAACAGTGCTACCTCACAGAACTAATGGAAATCTCAATTAAGAAAGAAAATCTTTAGATCGTGACAAATAGAAATTAATTTGAGTTTGCGTGTCAAATAAGAAAGCAGTATTTTTTTCTAATATCAAATAGGAAATTTTCTCTTAGCTTCTACCAGTCACCCGAAAGCCATAATAAATCTTCGTACACAGAAGATACATATTATAGCCATACTCATTTTTGTAATAAAACAAGTATTAAACAAGGTTAAATCATAACATCACAAAAAAAGCATCTAAATACCAGGTTCATCAATTTTCCTTGCTGGAGCATGACAAGATAAAACTAACAAAACTGGAATCACAATTTTTAGATACTTCTAACTCCCATATTGCATTTCACAAGATTACGTAGCACTTAACACGAATAAACAATACAGCAGGCAAAACATCATCAAACAGACCAACCAATCGCTCCTCAGGTGCATGCGCCGAGCCCAGCCAAAGGTGCTGCAACCAACCAATGGCTCGTGAGCGGTGAGCTGCATACGACGGACCAGGTCAGGCTATATCCGAGCTACAAATCGCGCCTTTAAGCTCTCCAAAAAACAGAAAGCAAGCCATCAGAATCAACAACAAGCATCCTCCCTCACGGTTAATTTTGATGTTTTCTTTAAAAAACCCTGAGAAACACACGATAATACAAAGCCAAATTGCACTCGTGCAAACACAAAGCAGGCAACACGCAGTCTAGATGCAGCTCGCTCCGGGGTCCAATTCTCGTACCACATTCACACAGCTTTTTTTATTAAAAAAAACACACATGCACACAGCTAATTAATCAAGCAGCAGCCTCGGACGCTGAAATAACGCAGCTGTCGACGAACCGGCCCACGGCCCGTATCAGCTCGCAAGTCGCCTCGGAGCCCGGCTCGTGCAGGAAGAAGCCATGGGCCGCGCCGGCGAACTCGCCGAGCTCCACGGGTTTGCCCACGGCGGCCAACCGCTCGGCGTAGTCGACGGCGCGGTCGCGCAGCAGGTCGAGGCCGGCGACCACCACGAGGACCGGGCGGAAGTCCACCGAGCCCAGGTCGGGGCTGTCCGGCCCGAACGGGTTCGCCACGGGGTGGTCCCTGGTGGCGCCCGCCGGCAGCGACACCCGCCAGAACCGGTCGAGCACGTCCAGGCTCAGTAGCGACCCGGCGCCGGCGCCGGCGGGGCACTCCGCCTGCTCTGATGCCGTGCGCTCCACGCCGCCGAAGAACGGCAGCAAAAGGACGTAGCCACGGATCGTCACCTGGTCCTGGTCCTGCTCGCCGGCTTCGCCAGCGTCGTCGGCCGCCACCGCCACCCCGGCGCGCACGGCGAGGTGGTGCGCTATGGTTGCTCCCGCCGAGTCGCCGGTGACGAACACGCGGCCGAAGTCGGCGGCCTCGGTGAGCCAGGCATCGGCGTCGGCCTCGGCGGCGTTCGCGGACGCGGACGACTGCGCACGGAGCCAGCGCATGAAGGCGGCCCCGTCGTCGACGGCCGCGGGCAGGCGGTGCTCGGGGGCGAGGCGGTACCCCGCGGACAGCACGACGGCGCCAGTGTCGGCGGCGAGGAAGAGGCAGAACGCGTGCACGTTGGCCCACGAGGGCGACCCGATGCAGAACCCGCCGCCGTGGAAGTGGACGAGCACCGGCACCTTCCCGCCGGCCGGTGACGGCTTGTACATGCGGACCACGAGGTTCTTTGCTTTGTCGTAGACGGCCTCCTTCCATTCCACGGAAGGGTGGTTCTCAGGGAAGGTGGTCGGGCAGAACACCGGGCCGACCGGCGACCGGACCACGGTGCCATCGCTGAGGATGCGCACAAGGCCGAAGATGTCCTCGACGACTTCGTTCGCCGGCGTAGAGGCAGGACAGCAGCCGGCGGCAACCGAGACGGCCGGCATGGTTGGCGTGCCCTTGTTAACGTGCATTATTGTGCAATTGAAGATTAACCACGTGTGTAATGTAAGCTATAAGTCGATGATATTCAGCAAACCTTAAGCTTAGCCCTCTTATATAGGCCATCCGTGATCCAACTGTGCATATCGCAAAAGGGCACGTAGTCTAGGGGTTACGAGAGTCGGCACCTCAGATCATGGGTTCAATTCCTCGAGCGAATATTCTAAGGTTTAACGGCGTTGTGTTTTTAATGGTAGGCGATATTCCTGTCGACAACAAGACACCTACGATGACTTCATCAATCTCGAGAATTTGACAGTCCAGTTTTTAAAGATACTCGTAGAGGTAGGGTTTACGTGCATTCATAGGGGTTTGTTTGTGAATGTTGTATTGTGTAATTCTCATAAAGAAAAAACTGTGCATATTCGTGCCTACGTTGTCCATGACCATGACGACTACAAATCCACTGAATACCATAGCACAAGTTCCTCATTCACGATTGGCCAGGCCATGATAAAATCTATTTTGTCTTTTGTGATATTGTGATAAAAAAAATCTGCTCATCCTAGACAATACGAACTTATAGCTAACAATTAGCTGCAAAAATTAGCTGAGATTTTACTTGGATACCCAATTAATATCATACATACCACCCATCTAACAATTAGCTATAATTTAGTTTTTCCAAATGAGGCCCACCAATAGGTAGGTTTTGGACCCTAACCAAAGGGCGTGGCTGGCGCCAGAATGTCCAGACGCTAGCGACGGGGACGCACTCGCCACTGCCCCCTGTCTCGAGTCTTGCGCCTGCCGACCCACGGCTCGCGCCCGCCCACAAGCATGTGGGGCCCGCCCACGCCAGTGGGGACCGTCTCCGCCTTCCCGCGCCTGACACTGAGGCGAGACAACAGAAAGGCGAGAGGACGGGGATGCAACACTCGATCTAGTTTTGAAATATCCACATGCAACAATTGCAACATACGTCTGAAAACAAATAAAGCATTTGAAACATGAGTCTGAAATACTTACAAAAAACACTTGAAACCATTGTAAACATATGCAACATCCAAATAAACACACTTGCAACATACGTCGGAAAAAATAGATGAAATATTGAGAACAGGAGCTTGCAACATACGTGTACAACCATTGCAACATTCCAATCTATTTTTGTAATATCCGTATAGAACACTTGAAACATACCTCTGAAACATTTGAAATACTTGAAATAGACGCTTGCAACATGTGTTTTTCACCCTTTTTCCGTACGACGCAGTGTAGAGTGGGGAACGGCCGGTTCTGGCTAGCCGGTAGCCGAGGATGGTTGCGCGGCCTGGCAGCGGCCAGTTGCGCCTGCGCGTGGCCTGGGCCTGGCCAGCGATGACCCTCTCCTGGTCGCCTGGCCTAGGCGCGGCGAAGGACGGAGCATGGCGGCGCGGCGAGGGACGGAGGCGCCGCTGCACTCGCGCGAGCACGTGCATGGAGCTTGGAGGCGAAGGGCGAGGCGCCATCGACTGGGTCCGGAGGTAGCTACAGTCGATGGGGCGGCTGGCAGCGTACCTCACGCGGAGGATTCCTCCTCTCAGCAGGAGATGAAGGTACCGCGAGGCGGATGGGGACGCCGTTGGGGGATGGCGGCAGCAACGCGCCAGAGTGGGCGGCATCGCGGGATGGAGGCGGCGGCACGGCGGATTGGGACGGTCGGACGGCCGCATGGCACCGTGAAGCCGCGACCCATGAGCGTGGAGTGGGGAGACAAGCTTCCGTGGGGATTTGATTTTCTTTTTCTTTTTAGGCGAGTGGCGCATGCGGCAGTGAGTGGAACGAGGCGCATTCCGGATGTCTTAATGATAGAATTACCGCTAACCAAATGAGCCAATACTCAATTCGGTAATACTTTTGTTAGAAGCAAATGAGCACAAATTTGGTGAAATTCGATTAAGAGGCCTATGTGTGTGGACAGGACAAACATCATCACATAGGTGTAGTGTACCCCGTCCATCCCAAAAACAATGCAGTTCTCACTCCCTAAAGAGTCCAAACAATATTTTGTTGTCCCTTTAAAAGAATCAAGTACGATTGGTCAAACATAGTGTGTTTTGCTATGCGAACTGGGCATATCTTAGCTGCTTGGGTTCCTTATGGTGGAACCTGCCCAGGTACAAGTTCTCGACTTAACACGAGTGCTCGTATTTTCCTGAATTTATTTTAGGATTTAACGACGTTGTGCGTGCGTGCCTTCATAAGGGTGAGTGTGCACTCGCGCATATGAGCGTCTGGGTCTCGCAAAAAAATGAAAAAAGTCTATGTAACCCCTAACCTTTGGTACTATGTCTACTTCACCCCCTGACATATGAAACCATGTATCTAACACCCTAAACTTTACTAAACCAGGGGTTATATAGACTTTTTCTAAAAAAATAGTGCGATGTGCCATTTTTTAATTTAATAATAATTACTCGCTTCAATAAAAAAGTGATGGTTTGGGTTATCTAAAGTTAACCGTCCCAATTTTTGGTCATGAATTACTTTTTTAACTGGTTGAGCTTGGATGTTTGAGTGTACAAGTAGATTTGTCTAGAAAAGTAGTATCATACATTTGTCATGCTTTACAGATATATTATAACAAAAGGTAGTAGTTCATGTTTGAAATGTTGACTTTTATTAACAAATCTAAGACATCATTTATTTATTACTAGCAGAGCAACTTACAATGGCCAAGTTATTTCTTGACCTTTGAAAAGGTATTGTACAGGTTGTGTTAATCAACTATATCGCGTTATATTTGCGTCCGTACTCACAAAGAGTGTTGCTATAACATTTAAATTTTATCCCATAAAGAGTGTCACTGTATACAAATATATGGGTCCCACCTATATATTTTCTAGCCTAACCCTCAAAAGAAATACATTATAGCTAACTTTTTATAGGGGTGTTTGGCCATTTTCCAATAACATTGGTATCTCCTCCAACTTGTAGAATAAATCTCTTTGTAAGATCAAGGGAGTACATATCAACCTATAGCACTAAAAAGTATCACACTTTATCTCAACATCGAAGTTGAGTTGCAAACAGACGGGGGATTGAGTAAGGCCATGCCAGTTGGTGAGTGACCATTGGCACACATAAGTGAGCTAAAGGAGTGATCATAGTCGCTATAGGACAGTATGAAAATTAATATATCATGCATGTGATGTGATACATAGCTTTCGTGAGGTAATTAGAAGTAGTGGAGTTGGTGTTAATTGGTAAATAGCCGTTGGATCATAGTGAAGTAGTGCTTAACACAACACTTATCACAACCCTTTTCTTTTGTCTGTCATTAGCCACTGGATTTATATGTCCAACATTTCATGCTTTCTGGCCGCGCATATGATGTTCTTGCAAGAAGCATGTATCTCTTTGTTGATATATGTGGAACTAAATCTTGCAGGAAATTTGTGTGACGACTGACAGCTACACCTCAGTAAGAAATGGAAATGGACTAGATGAAGAGTTCAGAGTTCAGATCAGAGTGTTTTATATGATGAATTCTGGATGACGAAAACGGGCTTTACAACCTGAACTTAGGGATCGAGATATGTTCTGAGGGTGAGGGATGGATCAAGAGGTGGCCACAAAATGACAAATCAATGGGAAAAGGAAAGAAAGACAGGTCCTTTACAGTGACAATGGATCAGGTAGCACGTCTGGTGTCAACTGTTTAGGTAGAGTGATAAAGTTCCTAGTGACAATGGATGATAGCAAAGATTCACCATATGTGATGAGCACACTGGTAGAGAACCGAGCTTTACTCCCGGTGGGAAACCCCCTCTAGTCCTGGTTCCCCATCCGGGAGCAAGCATCCGGGACTAAAGGGGGTCCTTTAGTCCCGGGTCAGGAACCGGGACTAAAGAAGGACATTTAGTCCCAGTGGGTAACACCAACCGGGACTAAAGGTGCCTCCTGACATGCCACGATGGCCGGCACCTTTAGTCTCGGTTGGTAATACGAACCGGGACTAAAGTTTTTTTTTCTTTTCTTTTCATTTTTTTGTTTTTAAAGTCGTATTGTACGCTGCTAATTATACATTTATACGTGCGTATAGTATGTTTTGGTTCAAGCACAATGAACATATTAAATCACACAATTCAAGCATAGAAAAATATATATATATATATATATATATATATGCATGCATGCATCATATATATATATATTTACATGCATGCATGCATATGTGTATTTTACATTATATTATTTAATGTACATATATTACAAAAAGATTGCATTACAGTTGTTGTGATATAACAAGTTTCCTCTCATCCTCTAGCTTGGCTTCCATGGCAGTGTTGGGTCGAAGTAGAACTTGCCCTTGGAATCGATGACCTGCTCATTAAAAAATCCGGCTATAGACTCTTGAATTGCTTTGATTTGGTCTTGCCGTATGACCGTTTCCTCCAACCATTGAGTCTACAGGTTTGAATTAAAGGAAAATAAATTAATATATGTGTGTGTATATATATATATATATATATATATATATATATATATATATATATATATATATATATAAAAAGACATAGTAACACAATCAATAATAATAATTAAATGAATATATAGTATATTTTTAACGTACTTTAAGTCTCTCTGTAGGAGTTCTTTGGGAGACCACCTTGATAAACTTGCAAACATAGTAACCACAGTAGTTGTTCCCCTGTTCCTGCCTCAGACACCACTTTACGAGAAAAAGATTTGTCATCCAATCTGGTGATCCGGTGAAAGCTATATGTTTAATTAATAAAGATGATGCGATTCAGGGGACTTACTTTCAAAGGGATTACATTCAGTGGCGCTTTGCATTTTTCCATGTGTTGCTTCTCAATAAAGGTTTACCAAACACTGCCCAATAAAAAATTTGCCATGTCATCAGATATAGTTAATCATCATGTTTGTGTGTATATATAGTTGCTAGAGATCCCGAAATTACCTCTGGATAATATCTATCATATCTTGGTAGTCTTGTTGTGGTTTTCTCATCGAGTCATAGATTATCAAGTGACTTTTCACTAGATCGATGTCCATCAATATCCAGTGATTGCTGCATGTGTTTATAGGATATAACGCATAACACTCATTAATTAACTAGAATCAACATATGAGCCATTAAGGATGATCGACATTATTAACACTCACTTGAAGTTATAGGGAAAGAGTATATCCTTCTTGTGGTGTTGGTTCACTAAGAAGTTCATGAGGTTACTCTCTGACTCAGACTTCCAATTAGTCTTTGGAGTAATTGGGTCTTTGAATATTATATGGGGATCAACAAAACCAATTTCATTGCAGCCTTCCTTTCTGAGCTCTGTCATTGTAAATCTACATATATATAGTACTTGTTAGGATAATTTATATGCATATATACACATATGATGAGTTTAATAATAGATCGAAAGAATTATTACTTACAGGCAATAGCGGCTAATGATAACTTTGTCCAGAGAGGTCAGGTGGCATAGTTGATGAAATTCTGCAAAGTCAACATACATAACATCATCGCCACGGAACCAATGTTCGTCTCTAATTCTGACACCAACGCAGAAGTCTCCACCGGTAGACGCCTGCATGTACCAATTGTTTAGCAGGTACATTTGCGTCCTCAGATCAGATAAGGCTTGAGTGTTGTATAGACTCTGGCCTAGTACAAATTTTTTTCTTCCAAATATCAACCTCCGTCGCACTCTCAATGTTTCCATCACCAAACATCTGGTAAAGGTCGAGACCAGTCTCATCAATAAATTCACCAAGGTAATCCAAATCGACATCCGGAGGTATGTTTGCCTAATGCATTAATCCTAAATTCGAACCATATTCATTACCAACAACTAGCAGGGGGACTGATTGGTGCGCTTGTTGTCTGAGTTGGGCAACTCCTTTCCCTGCCCGCTTCTTTTTCTGTGCCGCCTCAATTGACTTGGTGAGAGTGCGGTCATAGTCCGATAACGTTGATTTGGACGGCTTACGAGATTCCCGCTGTTGTTGCTGGTAAGAAGCCACCCTTTTTCTTAGAATATCTAAAGCTACGAAGAAGTACGGTTTCTCTGGGTTTCTCCTTGCTTCTTGATTCTTTTTAAGTTTGTCATAGAATCTAGACATATCTTTTTTATATGCATCAGTTTCTTCTTCCTTCTCTTCAGATATTATTTTGGGAATAGCCCTTGGTTTCACGATGGCTTTCTTTGCAGGCGGGGACTGGTTCTTCGTTTGAGGGGCTGGCCTCTTGCTAGGCTTCTTGGTAGGCAAGGGCGGGGGAGGCGTTGGAGACCTCCTTAGAGGTGTTGGCAGCGGCGTTGGAGACCTCCTTGGAGGTGGCGGCTGCGGAGTTGGATACCTCCTTGGAGATGGTGTGGATGCAGCCTCGCCTTCCAACACAATGTCATTGTATAGAGCACTATGATGATCTGGCGATTGAACAATTGGATTTAGGTTGGGGGAGGATCTGCTACAAAAAAGGAATGATATATTATTATGAGTAGATTGTTAATTATTTAAGCCAATACAAATTAATGATGTAGTGTTTTCATCCGCACGTACCTATGGTGAGGTAGTTCAGGAGGAGGTGGAGCCGACATCCCTGGAATGATAATGTAGTGCTTGTGCCATAGAATGAATGTCTTCTCCGCTTCTCCTAGAGTCTTCTCGCCATCACCTCTAGGAATGTCAAGAGGCAAATCACTAAAACCTTTTTCAGCTTTATCTACCGAGATGGTAGCATATCCTTCTTGGATTATATTCCCATGAATCCTTGGTGTCTTGGTTCGGTCGATAGGATTAACAAGACCGATATCCACCTTGATTGTGGAATTCCCTTTCGGAATGTGTAGCTCACACGTTGTACAAGGTTCAGTGACGTCATCCACAGGGAAGCGCAGTCCTGTGTCCCCTTGATTTGGTATCTCCATGGAAGCGCAGCTGCTTTTCAACTAAACAGATTGGCTAATGTTGATTCCTGGCTCTGATGTCTGCTTGCTTGCACTCACTGCTATTTGCACTTGCCTTCTGATTTCCTCCTGCATTCTCGCTTCAAGGTTTAGCGTTGGTACTAGGGTGAATTAGGGCTATACATAAACGGCCGAGGGCGAATTGTGTCGGTGACTAGGGCGAACCACATCGGTGACATCAACAGCGCGGTTCGCCCTGGTGTGATTGTTTAGCGTTAACGATAACGATAATACGAATGTTGATCGACTAGGCCACGAGAGAGGGCGGTGTGACAAGAGTGGCGGTGCTCCACTCCGCCGTATATATGTCTGTACACATGGGTGAATGAGGGCGGCGGTGCTCCGCCGTATACATAAATTCTATGCTGATAAAGTAAGTATAAGTCATTATGAAATGTAAGTATATGTGTCATATTGCTAATATAACCATTACTATTTCTGAAATGATAAGAATTTATCTTTTTTTTGGACTTTTCTTTCTTGTGGCCCAAATTGTCTTTAGCCATGCATGCAAGTCCAACCAAAACTGCTTACATCATCACATGTGATATTTTTTATAAACTAAAAAATGCTTAGTTTACAAACTGGGTATCCAAATTGAGTTCCTATTTGACCATTATATATCCTACAACAAATCCTTCAAAAAAAAGACCCTACATGAATATATTTGGATAAAATTTTGTTAACAAACATTGATCTATGAAGATAGAAAAAAATCTTGTATTGAGCAAAGGCAATGTTCTAGATTCATGAAACAATGTTCTACTTTCAAAAGAGAAATGTTTTCAGTTTAGGAGAACAAATTTCTACGTTTCAGATCTATTCGGTATCACAGCAAGAATGTACATTTTAAAATTGAATTTGAAAAACTAAAAAATTTAAAGCATAATTTTGGGGCCATATACTATTTTAATTGAAAATATCATCAAGTAAAGGTTGTACATGTCTTCTAGCTCAACAACTTCAATAGAAAGTTCTTAATCTAACTTGAAAGGGTTATGAACTTCATTGTGCTGTATTTCTTTTTGAGACCGGTCACATTATTACCAACTATGTCTACAAATCGATGTCAGGGTGATATACCAACCGTCTTTATAAATCGATTTATGGTGGTAACTTGAAACATCAATCGTAATATCTGTAACTATTTTTAAAGATAAATGGTGACTAGCCACTGTATCATCGTACGCTTAATTTGCCGTTTTCGTTGGTGTCGTTGGATGACACGCGTCGGTTACGTGCGCTAATGACGAAGACTACTCTTGTCGTCGTCATTAAGGAATGGCCTGGTGGCCGACAACAGCTGCTTGTGCACACTCGCGGACGACGAACTTAACATTTTTACAACACAGTACACATCCAAGCAGCGAGGTCGTATCAGCAGCAGCAGAGCAGCGAGGTCGTCGACGCGTGGTACACATTTTTACAACACCAAGCAGCGGCTGGCGAGGTCGTCGGCGCTAATGACGAAACACATTCAAGATCGCATCAGCAGCGAGGTCGTCGGCGCTAATGACGAAACACATTCAAGATCGCATCAGCAGCGAGGTCGTCGGCGCGCGGTACACATTTTTACAACACCAAGCAGCGGCTGGCGAGGTCGTCGGCGCTAATGACGAAACACATTCAAGATCGCATCAGCAGCGAGGTCGTCGGCGCTAATGACGAAACACATTCAAGATCACATCAGCAGCGAGGTCGTCGGCACTAATGACGAAATTAACTTACCAAAACTTACCAAGCAGCGGCTGGCACGCGTTGGGCCGGGGCGGGCAGCAGCAGCGAGGTCGTCGGCGCGCGGGGTGGCGTGGGGACCGCGGACGCGCGCGAGGCGGTGGTGACGACCGGCGTCGGGCGGGGTGGCGGCGGTGTCCTCGGTGTGGCGTGGGCGCAGGGGAGAGGAATCGGTAAAGAACGCAAGGAAGAAGATGGCCCTGGTATATATAGGCCATACCCCTTTACTCCCGGTGCCATCACCCCACCGGGAGTAAAGGTCCTTTACCCCCGGTGTGTATTACCAACCGGGAGTAAAGGGTTTTTTTGGCGGGCCACGAAACTACAGCCCACCTTTACTCCCGGGTGGGCTTCCCACCCGGGAGTAAAGGTGGCCTGCAGTTTCGTTTCCCGCCTGTTTTAAGCAATAGTCTTGTTAAATACATTAGAAATGCAATAGTTTTTGTTAAATACATAGTAAATTAAATAAAAGACATAAAATTATTTTGTTAAAAATATGGATTTTCTTTTTCTTTATTGCACATAGGAAAAATCTATAACCTAACTTTTTTATTTTTTGTTACAATTATAAAACATAATGTAACTAATATTTATTATTTTGTTAATGCAAAAATGTAGTGTTTAATTAAAATTATTAAAACTATTGGTTTTGGATAGGAAATTTGTTTTCACATCATTTTAACGTTAATATTTTAATTTTTCATCACTTAATATCCTAATTTACCTTTTTGAGAGAGAAATCCCACCAAATCAAACATTGATTTAATTTGAAACATGACATAATAAACATCTGAATTCACAATTATTACATAATATCTCAAACACACTACATTAAATCACTATATCATCAAGTGGGCACAGCAGTGAACTTCTTCTTTACGTATGTCCCTTGGTTATGATCGCGTCATAACCGTGCAGTGTCCTCATCATTTACCAAGATGCTAGGGTCTTTGTTCACTTTGAATGGCGGAATTCGGTCATCCTTTTCATAACATGTCCGACTTGTCCTCAATTCCCACGATGACTCTTTTCCCTGAAAGAACTATGTGGCACTTTGGCTCTTTGGTTGAGTCATTATCGTGTTTTCCTCTTTTTGGTTTGGTAGACATATCATTGATATAGAACACCTAATTCACATCCTTGGCAAGGACGAATGGTTCGTCTTTGTACCCAATATTACTAAGGTCTACTGTTGTCATTCCATGCTCGTTGTCTACTGTTACCCCGCCTCCGGTCACCTTGACCCATTGGCACTTGAACAATGGGATCTTCAAAGTAGGTGCATATTCTAGTTCCCATATTTCATCTATGCGTCCATAATATGTCTGCTTATTCCCATTCGGGTCTGTGGCATCTATGCGGACACCACTGTTTTGGTTGGTACTCCTTTTATCTTGGTCTACTGTGTAGAATATGTTCCCATTTATCTCGTATCCTTTGTATGTGACGATATGCCATGATGGTTGCATAGCCAATAAATACAGTTGCTCATGGATGCTCTCATCACCTTGACATTTTTTTCGCAACCAACCGCCGAAAGTTTTCATGTGCTTATGTGTAATCCAAGCTTCAGTCTTCCCTAGAAACTCGGATCGTAAGAGATCCTTGTGTGTCTCAATATACGGATCTACCAAAGAGGAGTTCTGTAGAACTGTGTAGTGCGCTTTATTGAAATAATCATCATCCATACCAATATATGTTTTCCTCCCTAGTGTCCCCTTTCCGCTTAGTCTCCCTTCATGTCTCGATTCAGGAACACCAATCGAGTCAAGGCCGGGAATAAAGTCAACACAGAACTCAATGACCTCTTCTGTTCCATAGCCCTTGGCAATGCTTCCTTCTGAGCGAGCACGGTTGTGAACATATTTCTTTAGGACTCCCATAAATCTCTCTAAGGGGAACATGTTGTGTAGGAACACAGGACCAAGAGTGAAAATCTCCTTGACTAGGTGAACTAGGAGGTGTGTCATAATATCAAAGAAGGAAGGAGAGAACACTAACTCAAAACTGACGAGACATTGAACCACATCATTCTGTAGTTTAGCTAGATCAGTTGGATCAATTGCCTTCTGAGAAATTGCATTGAGGAATGCACATAGCTTCACGGTGGCTAGACGTACATTTGGAGGTAGAATTCCTCTTAATGCAACTGGAAGTAATTGCGTCATGAGAATGTGACAGTCATGGGACTTTAAGTTATAGAATTTCTTCTCTGGCACATTTTAATACCCTTTATATTCGAGGAGAATCCAGATGGTACCTTGATGTTGTTTAAGCATTCAAACATGATTTCCTTCTCCTCTTTGCTTAGAGTGTAGCTAACAGGACGTAAGTAATGGCGTCCATCATCTATCTTCTCTGGATGCAGGTTGTCTCTTTCTCTCAAACAATGCAGGTCCTGTCGTGCTTCAAATGTGTCCTTAGGCTTTCCATACACACCCATAAAGCCTAGCAGGTTCACACAAAGATTCTTCATTAGGTGCATCACGTTGATCGAGCTGCAGACCTCTAGGACTTGCCAATAGGGTAGGTCCCAAAATATGGACTTCTTCTTCCACATGGGTGCGTGACCGTTAGCATTGTTCGGAACAGGTTGGCTTCCATGTCCTTTTCCAAAGACGACTTTCACATCATTGACCATATCGAGTACATCCTCACCAGTTCAGTTGTGAGGCTTGGTCAGGTGGTCTGCCTTCCCTTTAAAATGCTTGCCTTTCTTTCTTACGGGGTGATTTGCAGGAAGAAATCGACGATGACCAAGGTACACGACCTTTCAACATTTTTTCAAGAATACACCTCTAATATCACCGAAGCAGTGTGTGCATGCATTATATACCTTATTTGACTGTCCTGAAAGATTACTTAGAGCAGGCCAATCATTGATTGTTACGAACAACAATGCTTGCAGATCAAAGTGTTCCTTTTTGTACTCATCCCACACACGTACACCTTCTTTATTCCACAAAATGAGAAGTTCGTCAATAAGTGGTCTTAGGTACACATCGATGTCATTGCCAGGTTGCTTCAGGCCTTGGATGAGCACAGGCATCATAATGAACTTCCGCTTCATGCATAACCAAGGAGGAATGTTGTAGATACTTAGAGTAACAGGCCAAGTGCCATGACTACTGCTCTGCTCTCTAAAAGGATTGATACCATCTATACTTAAAGCAAACCTTAAGTTTCTTACGTCATTTGCAAACTCCAGGAATTCTCTGTCGATTGCTCTCCACTGGGACCCATCAGCAAGGTGTCTCAACATATTGTCTACCTTACGGTCTTCTTTGTGCCATCGCAACAATTTTGCATGTTCTTTATTTCTGAACAGACGTTTCAAGCATGGTATTATAGGAGCATACCACATAACCTTGGCAGGGATTTTCTTCCATGGACGTTCGCCCTTAACATCACCAGGGTCATCTCGCCTGATCTTATACCGCGACGCATGGCATACCGGGCATGCATCTAATTTCTCATACTCTTTGCCATGGTACAGGATGCAGTCATTAGGACATGCATGTATCTTATCTATTTCTAGCCCCATAGGACAGACAACTTGTTTTGCTTCGTAGGTAGTGGCGGGCAATTCATTGTCCTTTGGAAGCATCTTCTTTTGGATTTTTAGTAACTCTCCAAATCCCTTGTTAGATACACCATTCTTTGCCTTCCATTGCAGCAATTTTAGTGTGATTCCCAACTTTTTCTGCCCTGCATCACAAGTTGGGTACAACAATTTCTTGTGATCTTCTAGCATCCGCTCGAACTTGATCTTCTCCTTTTCACTTTCACATTCTCTTTGTGCGTCATGAATGACCTGAGAAAGATCATCAGCCGGCTCATCTTCTGTGGCTACCTCTTCTTCAGCTTCTCCCATTGCAGTATCATTGAAGCACGCACCATCGGGAATAATATCATTGTCGTCCCATTGTTTTTCTTCACCTTCTTCTATTACAACACCGGTTTCTCCGTGCTTTGTCCAACAAATATAGTTTGGCATGAAACCCGACTTAAACAAGTGTGAATGAAGAGTCCTTGAGCAAGGATATTCCACCGTATTCTTACATATGGCACATGGGCAGCACATGAAATCGTCGCGTTTGTTTGCCTCAGCCGCACGTAACAAAGAATACACACCGTTAATGAACTCTTGGGAGCGGCGATCAGCATTATACATCCAATAACGGCTCATCTGCATTACATGACATAAATACCATATTAAAACCTAGATCATAATTAATTATTTATACAACATGCGTGCCACTACAAAAGATACAAATTTATGAAAGCATCGCTATAATGTAGACAATCCCAACTACCACTAAAAGAACTAAAGCTAAAATACATTTCAGTAGCACTAGGATTTCACGACCAATCTCAACTAAAACAGACAGATCCCCCGATTGTTCAACATCTTTGGGCTTCTTCGGCTGGATCACTGCCTCATTAGCCGACGTATCTGCCTGTTGTGCAAGATATTTTTGCACGAGTTCAACATACTCTTCCTCCTAGTAGAAGCCTGAACATCGTCCACTGCCATCCCACTGAAATTAAAACAAAAATTAGAACTTTAATCACAACCATCATGAAAATAGGTATAAACTAACCATAATCATTAAATACGATAAAATAACTCACATTGCGATGTGGACACTTGTAGAAGATACGATCCTTGTTGGGACCCTCCTTCTTCACTCGGTACTCCATCACAATCTTTGTCTCATCACGACACTTGCCGCATGGAATGAGAGGGAGGCCCGGCCTAAGTCGCTTTGGAAACCCATGAGAGACCGAGGACCTGGAAGCAGTTTCTATCTACTCTCTATACTTATTTTTTAATACACTATAAATTTCTCCTTTTATAAACAAATAAAATTAAGAAACTATAAAATTATCTAGATCTCTAAACAATGATATTTTTAATGGTCATTGTGTTCTCGTCTTTTACTGCGGCAGGTAAGTAATTCACATTATATTTCCACAAATTAACAGAAGAATGGGAGTGTACACACATAACAGACTACTGCGACGATATCGGGACGTGTGAATAAATAACCATCCGTACTAGTTGACCTTGCTTGCGTGATCATCTCGGCGAGCATTTCTCCACCGGACGGCACCGTACTTGGCCACGGAAGAGCTCCAATTCTACGAGGAAGGGAACACGGTCTTCCACGACCGTTGCCGCTCTCCCTCGTAGAATCAAAGCTCCTCCTTGACGTCTGTTACCGCTCCGCAGAGAACATGCTCGCCGAAATGAACACGGTCCGCTAGTTCAACTAGTACGGATTTTCTATAATTTTCTAACTATTTTCTAAGTTTTTCATTTCATAAAAAGTTAAAATAAAAAGTACGGTGATTGACAGACTACTGCGACGATATCGGGACATGTGAATAAATAACCATTCGTACTAGTTGAACTTGCTTACGTGATCATCTCGGCGAGCATTTCTCTACCGGACGGCACCGTACTTGGTCAAGGAAGAGCTCCGATTCTACGAGGAAGGGAACACGGTCTTCCACGACCGTTGTCGCTCTCCCTCGTAGAATCAAAGCTCCTCCTTAACGTTCGTTACCGTTCGGCAGAGAACATGCTCGCCGACATGAACATGGTCCGCTAATTCAACTAGTACGGATTTTCTATAATTTTCTAACTATTTTCTAAGTTTTTCATTTCATAAAAAGTTAAAATAAAAAGTACGGTGATTGACAGACTACTGCAACGATATCGGGACATGAGAATAAATAACCATCCGTACTAGTTGAACTTGCTTACGTGATCATCTCGGCGAGCATTTCTCCACCGGACAGCACCGTACTTGGTCAAAGAAGAGCTCCGATTCTACGAGGAAGGGAACACGGTCTCCCACGACCGTTGTCGCTCTCCCTCGTAGAATCAAAGCTCCTCCTTGATGTCCGTTACCGCTCGACAGAGAACATGCTCGCCGAGCTGAACACGGTCCGCAAGTTCAACTAGTACGGATTTTCTATAATTTTCTAACTATTTTCTAAGTTTTTATTTCATAAAAAGTTAAAATAAAAAGTACGGTGATTGACAGACTACTGCAACGATATTGGGACATATGAATAAATAACCATCTGTACTAGTTGAACTTGCTTACGTGATCATCTCTGCGAGCATTTCTCCACCGGACGGCACCGTACTTGCCACGGAAGAGCTCCGATTCTACGAGGAAGGGAACACGGTCTTCCACGACCGTTGCCGCTCTCCCTCGTAGAATCAAAGCTCCTCCTTGACGTCCGTTACCGCTCGGCAGAGAACATGGTCGCCGAGATGAACACGGTCTGCAAGTTCAACTAGCTACTTTAACCTTCTTTCATATAAATATGCAAGCTTGAAGTGATTTTAAGCTCAAATTGCTTACAAATGAAAAAAACCACAATAAAGAACTATATATATATAGTGAACAAAATGAGATAAGACAATGGTGAAAAATGAGAGTATGAGATTGGTAACCTTTACAACTGAAGAATCGACGAAGAAATCGAAGAAATCGACGGAGGAATCGAAGAATGGATGGAGGAACAATGGAGGGAGGGAGGAAGCAAGAACACTACTGCAGTGAGCTTCAAAATGTGCTGAGCTGGGGCTCGGGGAGGAAGGAGACGGCCGGAATATAAAGGGGGACCTTTAGTCCCGGTTGGTGGCTCCAACCGGGACTAAAGGTAATTTTCCAACCCCGGGCGCAGCCACGGCCCGGGAGTAGACCTTTACTCCCGGTTGGAGCCACCAACCGGGAGTAAAAGTATACCTTTAGTCCCGGTTGGTGGCTCCAACCAGGACTAAAGGTCCCTGCCACCTCTGTCTGGCGCAGTAGCCGTTGGGCAGGGACCTTTAGTCCTGGTTGGAGCCACCAACCGGGACTAAAGGTATTTCTAGTCCCGGGCACAAAAAATTCCGAGACTAGAGCCCATTTTAACCGAGGATCAAAGGTCTGTTCTCTACTAGTGGCAGTGAGTGAGTGTCAGTTCGATATGATAGAATTATCATTAGGTGAGGTACTCCCACAGTCCATAAAAACATATAAAACTCTATCTTTCAGAGGACAAGTTAGTGAACACGTGAAATTATGCATGTACCTCTCTTTTATTATCTGCCTATACATAGGGCCTACACGACTACGCCTTTTTGTAGCCATTGGAAAATAAAGGCATGGGCATTTTGCTCGTCACACTTTTTTGACAACCACAATGTGTCGAATGTTAGTCGTACCAAACTATGATACCAAATAAACAAACCCTAGATAGAGCAAGGGGGTTTGTGGACAACATTGATCGGAGATGGTTTCTTTTTACAACAATCCCATCACATGTACCCTATCAAGCTAGCTAGAAGTCTAGAATTGCATGTTTTGGTTGGACAACTGTAACATAATTGCATGTTTTAATGGATGGAGGGAGTACACGTCCTTAAACTATTTAGAGACATATATCTAGATCTTTAAACTTATCCAAAATCGCTCTAAATTTGTCAAGTCGAATCATATGTAGACCAACTAAAGTAAGTAATTAAATCTTTTCAGTCCAACTGTCGGCTTTTGGAAGAACTAATAACATGTTTCACTCAGTCACATATATTGTATTGATAGAAAACTGAATGCAACACTAGCTAAAACATAGAGACGGTAAAAACGCCACACAATAATAGTGCCAAAATTGCAGAAGCGTCGTAAGCACATAAACTGCTTCTCGAATGTACTATGACCTGACCAAAACTTAGTATGAAACAGTATCAAATTGTCAATGTCAATGTATCTGCGTTGCATCAATCATCAATGCTCTCTGTCATCAGCTGGACAGAGGTCACAGCTAGGGATGGCAACGGGGTGGATTCAGATCGGATGAAGTCTCTGTGCACCCGGACTCGAAACCCGAAACCGCATCGAACACCGATTCAAGTGATAATCCATCTCCAAAACCAAACCCGGATACCCGAAACCCGAATAGATACCCGAAACCCGTTTTGTATGACAACGTAGTAAGTGCAATAAGGACTTTCTCAGCCTGGGTGCCCATTTGGATGGGACACGTCGGGTTCACAATCAGCATGATACTGCTAGGCCTCGCCCCGGCCTGCTATTCACCAACCATCACATAATTCGTATTTTGGGCCAGACTCAGGGGGTGAAGCAAGATCGAGCACACGTTTTGATGGTGGCCTCATAAGTTCCAAACGACACATCGTATGAAATAGGTTGAGTTTAGGTCTCGCTGAGCGCTCCCGCTGAGCCCCCGCTCCCACGCCGGCGGCCACTCCGGCCCCGGCGCCCACCGGCCACCGCGGGCCCTGCTCTCGTTCCTCTCGTCGACGACTCCGCCCTCTGTCGCTGGCTGCATGCTGGCCTCCTGAAGCTCTCTTCAAGAAGCAACAATGGCTGCCTCATGTTGGCCATGGCTTCCTGCCGGTTTGCCCCTGGGTGGTGGTGATCGCCACCTCTGATCGCAACCGGCGGCAATGGAGCTGCAGGGCCTAAGCTTTCGTCCTGGAATATCGGTGTCCAGGAAGTGATCAAAAGTAAGTTTGGCTGCTCCGTCTCGCAGGACACTCCGGATCGCGCCTTCTTCTTGGTTGCTTCCTTTGGCCGCTGCAAGTTCCGTCTGTCCCCTGAAACGGTGGGAAACATTCTCCAAGCCACTCTTGGGGGCTCTGCTGTTGATTTTTCGGTTCTTGCTCTTGCTGATAGAGTGTTCAGGTTTTCTGTCTCGTCATGGTTGGTCGGTTTTCACATTTTTAAGCTTCGATCTTTTGTTTGCTCTGCTTTTAAAGTCTTCTTTCACCTCTGGAGCAATGGTGGACCTAATTGTACGCCGTTGCCACTCCTCCAACCTCAAACTACTCCGCCCACCTCACAGCAACCTCTAGCCATGGCATTCCAACGTGCTGACCCGTTCCCCTTCAAGCCGTGCGGGATGCACATTGAAGACATCCCCAACAGACCGATGATGGTCAGAGCTGTGGCAAGGAGGAGGCCAAGGCCAAGAAACGAAGACCTGGCAATCGCAACGATCTCTCCGCTACCTGGTAATGTTCTCCACTTCCCTACGGTAGAGGAGATCCTCAGAGAGTTCTTGGAGCAGTATAGAAGGACACGCATTAGAGAACTGCAGCCATGTCATCTGGGTCAAGCGTTTGTCCGGTTTGAGTTGGAGCATGATAGGGATAGATTTGTACTTGAGTGCTTGCACACTTATGGTGATGTGCACATCTCTTTTGTCCGCCACAATCAGGGTAGAAACTAGAGGAGGGTATATTTCAATCAGGAATGCTGGCTGATGCTTATGGGTCTGCCTGAAGATTACTAGGAAAGGGAGTATATAGATACGGTGTAGGGTCCATATGCTAGGACAATCAGTTGGGACAATAACCTAGATCACCTCACAAGATTAATCATCAGAGCTCGGGTAGTTGATCTAGAAACTATTCCTCACTTTGTTGTTTTCTCTTATCCGGAGGGTTATGAGGGTGAATCTTGGATGGTCCAATACGAGATTCTGCAGCATGAGAATCTAGGAGCTGGTCCACCTAATGAAGAGCCAGTACCTCCTCTCCCGGATGACATGGGGCCTCCACTGTACGATTTCTTTGGACTTGGTCAGCAGGTTTTGGCCCCAATTGCAGAACATGAAAATCAGCTTCTGCATAATCAGGGGCTTCTGGGGAATGATCAGAATCTGCAAGGTGAGCAGAACAATCAGGATGAGGGGAACCAGCAGGCACAGCAGCAAGATGAGTGGCCAGATTGGCCTGAGGAACTGCCAGCATTGCCACAAGCTAGGGGCCACACCTGAATCTGAATGTGGCCCCTATAGCTTTGGAGCAAGACCTAAATGCCCCTGCACCTCCAGCTATTTAGGACCTCAACATGGCTCCCATGGATGAGGACCCTCAGGAGGCCATAATCCACCCAGGACAAGGGCAAGGGCAAGGAGAGGTGCAACTGAACTTGCCACAAGTATTACCAGCACAACAGCAAGGAGAGGTGTTGGAAGAATTGGCATACAACCTGAATCTGCAGATGGATGTTCATATACCTGCACTACAGCACCCAATGGAGAATTTTCTCCACCATGAAATACCAGAAGAGGATCCGATGGACTTGGAAATAGAAAATCAGCAAGAGCTAGCCCAGGATCAGTTGGATGTAGGTGCAGAGCCAGTTTTTTAGGATCATATTCAGTTGGGAATGGTGAAAACTTTATTTTTAATCAGCCTGAATTGGTGAAGCCTACACCACCAGAGCTCCCCTGGTTGGCGCCAAAGCCTTTGGATTTGAAAGAAGGGAAAAACAAGACAATCATTGAAATCCCAACAAAGTGGTTGGGCTTTTTTCAGGCTTTGCTGATGGCCCTGGCCCAACATAACTGGGCCAAACAACTGCTGCAGTCCAGCTTTCCCCAACTCCTGCAGGAAGACAATGACTGGATGTCTTCTCTTTCTCTGCGGCAAAAGCCTTCAACTTCGGGTACTTGTAACCTTCTCTGTGCCGAACCAACTTTAGCCAAAGAGATTGAAGAGGCTATCCTAGAAAACAACCTGGACAGTGGCTCTTCTGGTAAGAAAAGGGGCAAAAAGGGCAAAGCTAAAACCCCAATAGTGGACTCAGTTGTGAGACACAGCACTAGGGTCAGAGCAAATTCCAATGGCTTCAAGGTGTCTGCTTGCAAAGTTAAAAACTGCCTGGGTTGCAGTGCTAAGCCGCCAACTCTCTCACAGGCCATGATCAAGAAGTTAGGAACATCTCTGTGTCAGCTATGGGAAGATCAGCTTGATGAGTAAACTCTGCTAGGCAAAAAGGTGGAACCCATTGGGAAGAAACCTAAGAAGAACAAGGACAACAATGATGACAAGAAGGACCCGGATGATGAAGAGCACCAGTCCAGGGATGAATGAGTTGATGATGAGGAGCATCAGTCCAGGGGTGATTGAGACTTTTATTTCTTTTTCTTTCTTTTGTTTCCTGCACCAATCTAATCTGATGATCTTTTGTACTAAACTTCTTAGGGGGTGGCACTCTTTTATGGTTCACAGTTGGTCCCTTGTTACTTTATTAAGTTATTTCCTTTGTTACTGTGTTTGTTGGCCTTGCTGGTTTGTTGTTGGGGGAAAGTCCTTCTTCACCCCTTGTTTGTTTTTCGGTTTATCTGGTTTCAATGGATCATAAAAGAACTTGGAAAATCCTGGATTGGAATGTGAGAGGTCTGAATTCTGACAGGAAATGGAACTCAATAAGAGATAAAATTGTTGAGAGTAGAAGTGAAATCATCTGTCTGCATGAAACAAAAAGAGAAGAGTTTGATATCAACTATATCAAGAACTTCTGCCCACCTGACTTTGACCTCTTTGAATTTCTCCCTTCGGTGGGGGCGTCAGGTGGAATTTTAGTTGCTTGGAAGAGCTTAGCTTTTTTGGGACAACTAGTATTCAGTAACTGCTATGCAATCTCAATAGAATTCACCTCAAAGATGAGTAGTGAATCATGGCTTCTGACAGCAGTCTATGCTCCTTGCACTCCAATAGGCAATAGAGCTTTCCTAGAATGGTTCAGAGAGATTCAAATGCCTCCTGAAATGGATTGGCTTATAGTGGGTGATTTCAACCTAATCAGGAGGCCAGAGGATAGAAACAGGGAGGGTGTAGATCCAAATGAGATGTTCAGCTTTAATGAAGCCATTGACAAACTTGGAGTAATTGAGCTCCCCCTTCATGGCAGGCAATTCACTTGGACAAACAAGCAGTTTCTCCCCTCTCCTTGAGAGACTAGATTGGTTCTTCACATCAATCTCCTAGGCAGCCAAATTTCCAAACACTATTGTGAAAACATTAGTCATGGAAATCTCAGATCATTGGCCATGTGTTGTTGAAATAAGCACATGTATCCCTCAAAGTAACATTTTCAGATTTGAAAACCACTGGTTAGATCATGAGGATTTTATCACAGTAGTAGTAAGTGGGTGGACAGCCCTAGATCACATCTCTGACCCAGCTAAAAGTCTCACTACAAAGTTCAAAAACCTGAGAAGAGAATTGAAGTCCCGGAAATCACAGCTCACAAAGCTAGCCATAGCCATTCATAATATTAAGTCAGTTCTGCACTTTCTAGAGACAGTGGAAATTTATAGGGATCTATCTCTGTCTAAGTGGAACTTCAGGAATTTGGTCACTGAAAAGCTTATTTCACTGCTGAAACAGCAAAGAACATACTATAAGCAAAGAGGGAAGATTAGACAGGTAAGAGAGGGGGATGTAGGAACTAAATTCTTTCATGCTCATGCCACACTGAGACACAGGAAAAATTCTATTTCTGTGCTACGTGATAATCTTGGAAATAGCCTAAAAACCCATGAATAGAAAGCCGGATTGTTGTGGCAGTCATTCAAAGAAAGAATGGAAAAGACCGATTTCAATCACATGATCTTCAACCTAAGTGAACTCATACAACCTGCAAATGATCTGGATCAGCTGCAGGCAGCTTTCCAAAGGGAGGAGATTGATGATATTGTCTTCAACCTACCAAATAACAAGTCACCTGGACCTGAAGGTTTCACAAATTAGTTCATAAGGGGATGTTGGCCTCTGGTAGCAGATGATTTCTACAAACTATGTGGCAAGTTCTTCAATAGGGAGGTTTGCCTGAGAAGCATTAACAATTCTTACATTGTTTCAATCCCTAAAAAGGATGGACCTCAGGGGGTTTCAGATTATAGGCCAATTTCCCTACTGAACACATCAATTAAGCTTTTGACAAAGCTTTTGGCAAACAGACTGCAGAAGAAAATCAGAGGCTTGATCCACAAGAACTAGTATGGATTTATCAAGACAAGAACCATTCAGGATTGCTTGGCTTGGGCTTTGGAGTATATTCATAACTGCCACAAGTCAAAGAAAGATATGATTATTCTAAAGCTGGACTTTGAGAAAGCTTTTGACATAATTAAGCATGGTGCAATTTTGGAGATACTCAGAGCAAAAGAGTTTGGTCAGAGATGGATTGATTGGGTGCAGACAATTATAGACTCGGGGACTTCCTCAGTTTTGCTGAATGGTTCCCCTGGAAAGGTGTTTCATTGTAGGAGAGGGGTAAGCCAAGGGGACCCCCTATCCCCATTGCTCTTTGTATTAGTAGCTGACCTCTTATAGCCTGTGATAAATAAAGCAAAGCTCCAAGGACTGCTCAATTTGCCAATTCCTCTGAGATACACTAATGATTTCCCAAGAATTCAATATGCCGATGACACACTTTTGGGGAGTCCACTGGTCTAAAAGTAAACTATAGCAAGTCAATTATGGTGCCCATCAAGACTAGTCAGGACAAACTGGTCCATCTAGCAAGAACTTTCAATTGTACAACTGGAAGTTTTCCTTTCACTTACCTGGGGTTACCATTGAGTCTCGCAAAACCAAAGGTGATTGACTTCTCACCCTTGGTCAGCATATGTGAGAGGAGATTAGCTACAACTTCTATTTTTTTAATCAAGCAGGCAGACTTGAAGTCACAAATTCAATCTTTTCAGCTTTGCCAACCTTTTGCATGAGTACCTTCCTTCTTCATCAAACTGTTATTGATCAAATAGACAAGTTCAGAACGTTATGCTTATGGAGAGGAGCTGATGTGAATGCTAAGCAAAAACCAAAGGATGCCTGGTCAATGGTTTGCAAGGAAAAAAATGAAGAGGGACTTGGAGTTATTGACATCAAGACTATGGCAGAACCGCCCGAAATAACATGTTTTCGGAGGCGCTCGTCTTCCACTAGACACTAAGCACCTCGAAAGTGAACTACATCGGACAGTTCCATCGAGCACACTCCAAGGAAGAACTCGAAACAATCCATGTTTTACATCTAGAATCCAATAATGAGTACGAGTTTACAATACTTAGTCTATTTTATACAACAAGAGTTCTTAGAAATTATTTATTACAATACCAGAGTTCAGAGTGCGATAATTAAACAGCGGAATGAAAATAAAACATGTCGGGTTCATAAACCCAGAGTCCCTCATGGACCGGCTTCCCAACAAAGGCTCGGCCCAGCAGACGACATTGTGAACGACGCGCAACTCATGGGCTGACCCCAAAACCTAAACGATAGGCCAGAAAGGCAATCCAATCTCCGGCCAAAAGACCTAGCCGAGGAGGAACGGCGCCCGCTTCCGACTCCGACCGGAAGGCCTGGCCAAGCACTACTTCCGACTCCGACCCACGTGTCCAACCGGGGATGCGCCGAACCCCTGCTTACGGCTCTTCTCCGACGGGCGCAATCAGAGCCGACTGGGACCAACTGACCGGGGATACCCGCTCGGTAAGGACCAGGAAACGGACAAAGAAAGTAAGGCGGGGCACTCAAGTCAACCGTAATACCGAGGACCGTACCCTGTACACCTGTAGGACAGTACCAATAGGGCATGTTAGAAGGGTACCCTACAACCTTCCTAGCATGTCAGAACCCAAGCAGTGTTGTGGGCGCCAACATTTGCCCTACAGTGTTGTGGGCGCTATCAACTCCCATACCAGACAAACATAGTAAGGCTTCCCCCACATGCCTCCAGGCATCAACAATGTTGTGGGCTCCGGCATTTACTATAACAGGCGAACATGGTAAAACCCCCTACATGCCTCTGGGCATCAACAGTATGACAAGCACCGATGTCTGCCATATCGGAAGAAGACGACGCAACCTCCCACATGCATCTGACATTTAATAGTGTTATGGGCGCCTACAATCACCTTGTACCCGACGGCGTGGGCAACAAGACTTAGTAGCATGCGTACTCTCTCTCTCTCTCACTTATAAGTCCGTCCCCTTCACCTATAAAAGGGGATGCGCTCTCTCCCTATAGATAGATCCCTCAGTTCACTTACATTGATTTACCCTCTGTAACTTTAGACACTCCAAAGTTATATCGAGCACACGCTCGAACACTTAGCACATAGCGGAGCTCCCGTCACTCTTGGCCCTCCAGACCAGAGTCCGACCGGACCTCTTGTACCCCCCATCTTTCTCCCTTCCGTTTGTAACCCCACAGCAAACTTCGAGCACCTGGGCTCAGGAATAAAGTCTCCGACCGACACAAACTAGACGTAGGGCATGTTGCCTGAACTAGTATAAACCCTGTGTTATTGAGTGCTAGGCCACCTCCGATCACAACATACAGTAAAACTACAAATATTTACGTGTTGGTCATTTTCTGCACCGACGGTTGGCGCCGTCCATGGGGAAGACGTTGTACGTTCACACTTTTTGGTCATCAGATGATCCACTTTTCCATCATCTCCGCCATCTCTGCCATGGTGGGCTCAAGCAATACGACTCGCTTTGGCTCACTGGACTTTCCCGCACTCCCACCTGTTGGGATGTGGGCTCCACCCGTCTTTGAGCCATCTCAGTCCTTCCTCTTCAAAAGCCTAGACTTCGTCATCGACCGGCTCAGCGTACTACACCTCCGTGAGGAGGCACCCATCCCAACGCCCGTCGGAGGGGCACCCTCCGTTGGCTCCGGGACACCCAATGACTTCAACGACAAGGTGCCTATGCCTCATTCCGAGCAAATGCTCTGCTCAAACCCCACTGTGAGTAATGTACGTACTGTTATTTACTCGCTCTTTATTGTATTTCCTCGATTCTCTGGAGGGACCCCATCGTCCCTGCCGCGACCGCCATGTGACCGGTTCCTCTACGGCCTCGCGTCCCCCGTGGATGTGTACGCCCGAGGGCTTCAAAGGATGCCAGCGTCGCCCCCTATCATGTCTAAATTTATGGGGATGGCGAGCTATGCTCCCACCTGTTTTCTTGACCTCATGGATGACGATGTCGAGAGCGACGGCTCCAGCATCAGTGATGTGGCACCTAGCCACCGTCCGTCCAGGGAATGTGCTATGGCGGATGCTCCAGGATAGCCACCGATGGTAGCGGAGTCCTTGCAGACTCACACCCCTCTAGACCCTCGTGCGGGGGTCCTCGTGCCCGCACAAAATCATGGCAAGGAGCTATGACAACGGCGGCAGAACTAGCTGCCACCTGCGCCGGCGCGCTCGGTGCGGCACGTTGCGCCCCATGCGCGTGACCCAGCGAGCGGCGCCTAGGGTCATGCCCGCTAGGTCCAGCGTGACATCATGAACGAGGGGAACAACCCCCACCGTTCGCTTGGGCTGGCTAGAACATCACCGCCACAGCAATGCTTCTGTGTGGCCTTCCTAAGCCGAACGACCCCCCAGGAATAGGCAATCCACCGGAACCTTCGAGCACTGGTGGAAACCACCGCCGTTCAATAGGCGGAGAGTTCCGCATCACAACACTGACTTGCTCACAGCTACAGCCGCCGAGGGTGTCACAAGAGGCCACATCTGCGCCTTGGCCTAACTTGGCGCCGCTCTGCACCAGCCGCCTGTACGTGAGCGGCTCAGGCCGAACCAAGACACTCATAGTGTCATCAGCAATCGGCGTTGGTCCCGGCATGATGATGACATCCATCGAGCGACAGTGACGGCAGGCAACATAGATCCTGGCTAGACCATCACGAGGAGTGGTGAAACGCACCCCAGGCGCGGTCACCGACTGGACGACTAGAGTCCTTGCCTAGATGGCCTAGGACCACAGGCCTTTGGCCGATGCATCCAGAGAGCGCCATTCCCATAGCGCTTCAACGGAGGCCGCGACAAGAGAAAGGCCAAGTGCGAGGAATAGGATGAGGGCCCCTCCACGCAGAGGGGCAAAAAGAACAAGAAAGATCATCGCCGACCGGCCAACTACGCGTTGGTCGCCGCGGCTGATCACATGGGCAAGCAGCCCTAGAAGGGCCTTCCGGACCACTTCAACAAGCTCATGGAGAGCCCATGCACCAACCACGCCTACCCCATCAAACACCTCTACAAGGATGCGAACTCCTCAAGCTCCTTCTGCGATAGGCCGGTGGGCCAAAGGAAGGAAAAGGCAAAGAGGCAGCGGCCAAGAAAGGGGGCATAGCGGGCAAGGATCCAGATGACTAAAGGTCCCTATACTATCCGACCGGGCGCCTATCGACTGAAGAACGACAACGACAATGTTCTCACCAACACTTGGTACAAAAAAAACTACGTCGTTTCTTCCCCTAAAATTCAGCCTTACCATTTTTTACTTAATGTTTGCTCCTATAAAGCGCCCTGACCCGAACACTTTCAGCCCGGGTCGCTCGGGGGCTCCATCGGGGTGCAATACCACCTCTTTTTTTTACTATCATATGGTAAAAACTTTTTCTACCCAAACAAAAGGGTAGTCCGTTCCTTTAATTAGCTTACGTAACTTTGCTTTAAATATTCCGACCGATCGCACCCCGCCTCTACCTACGGTTATGAACAGCTGAGCCTTGCGGGCCACACCCGGGCTCTTAAGGTTGCAGCCTATGGGACGAACGGGCAGGTGCGAAAAAGAAAGAATAAAAAACAAAGTTATGCTAAGGTAAAAATAAGGAACGAACGGGACAAGCTTCCCTGAACGAAGTAGTTCAACACTTTACACAGGGGGCTCCCCCACGACATTATCTTTTACACCTACTAAAGTATTTGTATTCTAAGAACTTCTACTATGGCTCCCCGGTGGCATCAGCTACCGGCTCGACCGGCGAGGGTAGGGGCTACTCATCCTCCGACCAGGCAACGTTTGGCTTAGTCGGAGGCGGGGCGACGTCCTCTTCTGACCCAGGCTCCACGCCATCCACAGGGTGGGCGACGTCCTCCTGACGTGCGCCTGTGGCCATGTCCGCACGGCGAGCATCCATCGCCCACTTTGCGGAGACTTGCTCTGCCACCAACTTTGCATGTGGAAGCAAGCTCTCCCCAAGCGAGTGGATGTCCTCCGTGCTCCAGCCATCAGCATACCCACTGTAGATGATGGCGAAGTCCAGGTCCAAGTGGTACGTCGCCACCGAAGTCAACACCCCGACGTCCCGTAGAATAGCCCGTCGGTGATGAGGGCCCGAACCTCATCCGGAACCTCTGCCAGCCAGATGGCGGCCACACTGGTACTTGGCACCGACCCGAAGACCTCCGAGATGATGAGCTAGGCAACATACGCATCTGGTCAAGCTCCCCCTCAAGAGCATGTCGCTCTTCAAGGGACTTGGCAGCGCCTCCGCATTCTGGCCAATCATCGCCTTGGCCGTCTCCAGGTCCCGCTCCAACGACTCCACCTTTCCACCCAGCTCTAGAAGAAGGGCAACAAGCTTAGAAGCAAGCTAAAGGAAGAAACCAACACACTGAAAAGCAGAAAAGGTACATACCAAGGTGGGCATTCTCGAGGATGGAGAGTCCCTCCTTCTGCCGAGTCACCTGCTCGCACAGTCGGGCGTTCACCTCCTCTGTTCCATCACCTAGCCCCGAAGCGCGAGCACTTCCTGGTCTGCCTCCGATCGGGCCTTTCGCTCTGACTCCAGGGCATTCTACTCCATCTCCAGGGTCTCCAGGCATCTTTGGAGTGCCACCTCAGTATCCACTAGGGACTTCTGTAGCACCGCCTCGGTCTTTGCCTAATGGGCCTTCACTGCCTCAAGCCCCCGCTCAACGGTGGTCTCTCGCGCCTTGTTCACCTTTGCCGCCCAGTCTTGGGACTCATGGTGGGCGGACTCTAGCTCACGCTCGAGCTCAGCCATCCAGGCGTGCTCCTCCCGGAGGAAAAGAGACTTGCGGCACAATATCCCCTCCAAGCCCTGCAAAGCAAGGAGCCAACACGCTGAAGCAACCAGCAAAGAACCAAGGAATCAAGGACAAATCACAGAGGACTTACCTCTATGACATGGGGCAGGTCAACTGTAACCATCCGATGGAAGGACATGACTCGCTCCAAGACCTCCACAAGCCTCGCCCTGGTTTGGGTGAGATCGGACTCCATCAACACTCTGCTCTCACTCAGGAAGTGCTAGAGCGCCACCCCCTCGTTGTCACGATGGACGAACTGAGCCTTCCTTGGGTCACCAGGGCAGGGCCACACTAGATTATGGCTCACCCTGAACCCACTGGAAGGCCTAGCTGACGATCCGACCACCACCAGCTCCCACGATGGCGCCGGTGGCTCCACCTCATCACCTGCTTCGGTGTCAGATGGGATCTCCACCACCTCGACTTCATGGGCCACTGGCAGATGTTCCGGTTCTAGCCCGACCGCATCTCCTAGCACCTTCGGCTTCGATCGGGAGGGTGAGCCATGCGGCCCTTCGCCCGGCGAGGTAGGGAGCCCGGCCTGCCTCTCCTCTTTCACCATAGCCAGTAGAGGAGGGGCCGCAAGGGTTACCTCCAACGCGGCCTCTGCTATTACCACCAGGATTGCAGCCAAAGCCACCACCACCGCTGCCACTGTACTAGCGATCGACCCAAGGGGCGCCCCCCCCCCAAAAGGGAAGGACCCGCTGCCACCACCCTGCTCTCCCCACTGCTCGCCATGGTGCGCTACAAAGTGGGCCTCCAATCCTCCTGCATGGGAGTTGGGGTGATGCTCAGCCCTGTCAGCATCCATCCACTATTGAAAAAGTATAGGTCAGTCGCACTCTAGAAAACTCAATGGCCAGATCGAAAAGAAACAAAGAAAGGCGTACCGGGATGTAAGCGGTATGACTCTGAAGCCTTGACGCAACGTCAATGGGCCCACTGGGAAAGGACCGCTCTTGGGTCGTGACCCATGCCCCCTCACTTCAACTAGGGGGGAGTTGACCCAACTGGCTCCTGCTCAGCCCATGAGTCACCATGACCTTTAGCTCAAGGCACGCTGACTAGGGCAGCTGGTGGGGCATCCTCCTATTATGGGTCACATGCTGGCACCAGCCCCGACGATGTGCGGGTGTGAGCCCACTCCTCTGATCGCTTGGCTTGCCCTATCGCGCCCGGAGCAGGTGGGGACAAGGCCGGCAATGCATCAGAAGGGCGTGGTGACCGCGTTCGGTTCACCTCCCATTCGACGATGGCGTTCGTGCTCGCAGCACGCTTCCTTGGCGCAGGAACATCACCGTCCCTCTCTGCCACCTACTCACCGCTAGCATGTCCAGCCATAGGATCACAATGCTCTGCTGAGGTTGCAATGACCTCCTGGCTTTCCTCCTCCTCAGAGAAGATCATGTCATCTCCCACCTCTGTAACCGATTGTAGTCATTAAGTACACAAGAATGTTTACATGGGGGCTCCCCCATGAACTTAAAACTTTTCACATTTTCTAAACTACTTCTACTCCAAATACTACTATGGCCGCTCGACGACATCGCCTGGCGCCAAAGGAGAGGCCACGGCACACACCGTCGGACATAACCACCGCTGCAAGGGCCCCACCTGGTTCTGCTCCCTCGACTTTGGTCAAGCGCAACGGGTACCTCAAGGGACCCACCTGGTTCCGCTCCCTCGACTTTGACGAGCGCAACGGGTACCTCAAGGGCATCGCACCCAAAGATGCTCAGCAGAAGAGCATGGAGCCCCTGACCTTCTCATGCAGTTGAGGCAGCTCCTAGGCAGGAACGCTGCCACCGAGCTATGGCCACCATGGCTGGAAGAAATCTCATCAAACTTTATGAACTGGCCAACCTAAGCAACTACAGGCATGGAACCCTCCAACAGCATGATCCTAGGCAACTTCCCCTTCAACAAGGCTGGCCCAGTGAAGATCCATCAAAAAAAATCCACACATGGCTCCATCCCAAAAAAAAGGCCTTGCAGATGAATCCAGCGCGCCACCTTCTTCGGTGCAAGCCGCCCCTTCTCAGGCAAAGATGGCCAGCACCACCTCGGGCAGCCTCCAGCTTGACATCATGCTCTGGATTCATGAAAGGATCTATAAGTCCTCCCCCTTGCTTCTCCTCTCTCTCACTTAGGAACCGCCATGGCATACAGGCACTCTCGGTGAGGAGGATGAAGGAGGAGAGACAATAGTTGGAGAACAGGCAAAGGACTACTACGAGAAGCTCTCTCCCTCCCCCTATTTAAGGAGGAAACGCAATAGCTAAAGAAGGGCAAAAGATCAGAGCGAAAAAACTCTCTCCCTTCCCCCATTCAATGTGGATGGGAAACGATGGGACGCACCCTGGCCGATGGGACACACACTGACCGACGGAACGACACCTGGTCAGATGGATGTGCCTAGGTATGGCCCACCAGTACCGCAAGCCGGGTGCAAGAACCAAAGTGCCACCACGCGCAGGTATCTCTCCGCCTCCCTAGACAGGACTTGGAAAAACCCAAACAACGGGATCTCCGCCAGGAGAGACCATCGAGCTTCCTAAGTCGATCGAATGGCTTAGAAAAACACACCGAGAGACAGGTAAGGAGCAAAGGGACGCCCCATGTAGGCCATGCCAACTCCATCATGAACGATGAGCATGGGTCCCAATTGGATATTTCCGATTGGAGCTCTTCAAACCCCATCACTCTAGTCATCAAGGCAACACTACTGACCCTAGCTATTTCTTTATATAATCATTCATATATTCATACACGCATTCATTCCATATGCCCGTGCCCCCCGAATGATTCAGGCCCTAAACCACCCGGGAGCTCGAGAACTCAAGCATCGCACATGCAGCGAAATGCATCACAACACTCCGTGTTGCGTCACGAAGCGGTAGTTGCCTCATTCAACATGAGCAACGACCGACCGGGGTTCGAAGGCTAGCCCATGAAGGGCTCGAGGCCACCTCACGTCAAATAGAGCCAGGGGAGAAAAATGTAGATGATCCCCGTGCGGCCCTCTCCCAGTCTACCCCAAAGCAGACAGGGTCATCTCAACCTTCTCGTTCAATCCTAAACCTCTCACCAAGCCCACAGAATCTCCATCGAGGGGAGGCCAGCAGGTCACCCGGGTCGGTCTCCGAAACGACCCAGGCATCTACTGGGTAGCAGGTAAAGGAATAGTGGAATGTCACAAGAGGGCTATGCCGACCCCGTCATGAACGATGGACCTGAATTCCACTCGATCATACTCGTTAGCGAGCTCACCGAGCGTGTCACTCGAGCCTGAGCGATCAAGGCAAGCGACAAAGCTTAGCCCCTCCAGTTGTGAGAAACTAAGGACGAGGTAACACACACAACTCAAACCAACCCCAACCAAGGCCCAATGGGGCTCGGGGGCTCAAGACACTCCAAACACCTAGGTCTGTGACCCCGAACTCACCCCATCCCTTAGCTATGCCTCGAAACTGCACTCCAAACACCTGGGTCTGCGAACCCGAACTCGCCTCATCCCTCAATAATGCCTCGACTACACACCAAACGCCTAGGTCTATGACCCCAAACTCGCCCCATCAGGATCCATGACTCTGACTCGCCCGATCCCATGGCACGCACCGATGCTAGGATCCACGAGCTTCGTCTCGTCCGATCCCTAAAAACTAACTGCCTCGGCTACACGGGACTGCAATGACGCCAGGATCCATGACTCCAACTCACCTGATCCTACGGCACGCACCGATGCTAGGATCCAAGAGCTCCATCTCGTTCGATCCCTAAACTAACTACCTCGATCCCATGGCGCGCACCGATGCCAGGATCCACGAGCTCTGTCTCGCCCGATCCCTAAAGCTAACCACCTCAGCTGTGCAACGATGCCGTGGTTGATGACTCCGTCACACATGGTCGCTAAATGAACCCCCAGATGATTCTGCCCGAATCGCCCGGGGGCTCGGGGGCTCCTATCGGGTTCATAAACTCGGGGTCCCTCATGGACCGGCTTCCCAGCAAGGGCTCAGCTTCCTTTATGAAATCAAGTCCAAAGTACCCACGGTCACCCACTTCAACCCAATTAAGAGGTGTCCTACATTTCTTGCCATACAAAGCCTCAAAAGGTGCCATTCGAATGCTCTCTTGATAGCTATTGTTATAGGAAAACTCAGCTAAAGTCAAGCATCCGTCCCATTTTTCTGGATAAGAAATGGCACAAGCTCTCAACATGTCTTCAAGTACTTGATTGACCCTTTTTGTCTGATCATCAGTTTAGGGGTGATAAGTTGAACTTCTGAGGAGACGAGTATCAAGACATTTCTAGAGTTCCTAGCAAAAACGAGAGACAAAGACTGACCCTCTATCGGAAACGATGGCAAGAGGAACTCCATGTAGGGTCACAACCCGATCAAAATACAACTTGACATACTTCTTGGCTGAATACCTTGTATCCACCGGGAGGAAGTGAGCGGGCTTGATGAGACGATCCACAACAACCCAAATAGAGTCATACTCTTTTGCCGTGCAGGGCAAACCCACAACAAAGTCCATGGAAATATCCTCCCATTTCCAAACAGGGATATGTAAGGGCTTTAAAAATCCAAGCGTACACATATGGTCCACCTTAACCCTTTCACAAATGTCATATTCTGAGATGTATTTGGTAATATCCTGTTTCATATTTGGCCACCAATACAAGTGACACAAATCATGATACATCTTGTTACTTTCTATATGAATGGATAATTTGGAGTCATGGGCTTCATCCAAAAATTTTCTCCTAAGCTCATCACTTGAGAGAACCACCAATCGGTTCTTGAACTTCACCACACCTTGATCATCAATACTAAAATGAGGACCACGTCCTTCAGCAATTAACTTCTCGATATGCGGAATTTTTTGAAGTATCTTGCCTTTGCTCTATAATAATTTGCTCAAGTAAATCCGAGACTAGAGCAATATGGGCTAACACTTCAGAATGGGTGAGGGACAAAGATTCTTCATCAACTTGATGTGACTTCTGACTTAAGGCATCAGCTACCAAATTAGCTTTTCTAGGGTTATAATGAACTTCTAAGTTATAATCTTTGATTAACTCAAGCCACCTCTATTGTCTCATGTTCAGCTCGGATTGAGTGAAAATATATTTGAGACTCTTGTGATCCGTGTAGATATGCACTTTATTTCCCAATAGGTAATGTCTCTAAATTTTTAGAGCATGCACAACTACAGCTAGCTCTAAATCATGGGTGGGATAATTCAACTCGTGCCTTTTCAGCTAACGTGAAGCATAAGCGATCACACGTCCACCTTGCATAAGCACACATCCCAGTCCAGTCCTAGAGGCATCACAATACACATCAAATGGCCTATTAATATCTGGTTGGGCAAGAACAGGAGCAGAGGTAAGAAACTTCTTCAGGGCATGGAAAGCTTCTTCATAAGTCGGACTCCATACAAACTTGACATCCTTCTGGAGCAACTTGGTCATTGGTTGAGTGATTTTGGAGAACTCAGGGATGAAGCGCCGATAATAACCAGCAAGACCAAGGAACTGACGAATCTGATGCACTGACTTTAGAGATTTCCAATTTAACACATCCTGCACCTTGTCAGGATCCACAATTCAGGTGTCAGGTCATGTCCCAAGAACTGTACTCGATCCAACCAAAACTCACACTTGTTGAATTTGGCATACAACTTGTGTTCCTGCAATCGAGTCAGGACTATGCGAAGATGTTGTTCATGCTCTTCATTGTTCTTAGAATATATCAATATGTCATCAATGAACACCACTATAAACTTGTCTAACTCTGGCATGAAGACTAAATTCATGAGATACATGAAGAATGCAGGAGCAATGGTGAGACCAAAAGACATGACTAGGTACTCATAGAGCCCATACCTAGTAGACAAAGCTATCTTTGGTATATCTTGTGGCCGGATCTATTTACACCAAAATTTGGAGAGAAAACACAGGAACTCGAAGCTTCCAAAATTGTGTCGATCAAGGAATCGATTGCATGAGGATCGATATCAGCTGATTTAGATACGACTCTAGAATTGGATCTCTTTGGATGACGTCAGTAGATAGCGATGATGAGCTATGGTTGGTGCCAGGAAAATACATATCAGACTCTACAAAATGGGAAAGATTATGGTCCAAGTTATCTTAAATTATGAATGTTTTCTTCTATGCTGAAGATTGTAATGAGTCATGCTCGAGTAGGATTCATGTTTAGACTCCAGGGTATAAATATTGGACCCCAGCTATTGTAAAACACACACAGTCAATCAAATACAAGTTCCTTACTTTTTTTTGGCTCCAGCCACCCCTTAGGAGTAGAAGCAGAGTAGATCTCGGTGAGTTCTTCAGCGAGCAGGGCTACATCGGTCTGGCCAACCTTCGGCTTGTCTATAAGTACCGTCATGGCTTATACTTCTGTTCATATGGCTGCATCGATCCGGTCGACCTCCACTACGACTCTGGTATAAGCTAGTTATCGACTCTTGTTTAGTTCAAGTACGGCTGCATCGATCCGGTCGACCTCCACTGCTCAAACTAGATTAAGGTCAAGTTATCGGCTCTATCTAAGGGTGGCATCCTTCAGATAGATTCATCAAGTTACTGATATTGCTTATTGCTTTCATTATTTATTTAATTACAGCAATATCACTTCTCCCGATTGAGATTGATCTAGATCGGCCTTATATCCCATTTAACCCATCGCTTGTTAATCTAAACTGATCTAATCTGCACCCTAAACGATGAGTTATGTTTTACTGGCTATTTTATGTCAATCTTGATCGCGCATAGTGTGCAATTAAGGCATGTTTTTGTCTTAAGTAGATCTATTGGCTAACAAAAACCATTCCGTGCCCCGTTATCACGGCCTGTGTGATTCTGCCTCACACCCCATTGTTAGCACCATGGAGTGGGGATCATTATTTGGTAGATCTATTCCTAATAGGGCATGACCTTAACTGTGTGCTATGCCTGAATCGGCTATTTTAGCCGATATCGAGTGCTTTCACATATGCAGTTCATGTCACGAGACCGTTGAAGTAGAGATAGGTTGAAAGATATGTTAGCCCCATGATCTTATTATTGTATTATGGCCTGCATGATTCTGCCTCATACCCCACTGATATTAGTAATAAGTTAGGGTCATCAAATCTATTGTTGTTTCTATGGCCTGCATGATTCTGCCTCATGCTCCACTGGTCATAGCGATAGATGAGATCTAATAATTCATTAGATTTACCTTTATTAAATGGTTAAATGATGATGAGCTGCTTCTTTTATATAAAAAGGGATTCGGTTACTTGCAGTCATTGGCTCAGCATAAACTGATTATTGTTGATATCTTACTGCCATTGACTAATATTTATCTAAATAATGATATTCATCCTGAATGATAACTGATTTTTCTTACACAACCCCATGAGCTTTAACTGATTTATTCTTATGAGCATGCTAGAATTGACTGTTTAGTCGATCTCCTTTCATATCAGCTCTCAGAGCTGCACATTCGGGATAGTCTGGCAACACTGGCACATTCCGCCTTAAATTATTGATTAGCTTTCTCTCCTTGTCAATTGCAGGGTCAAATTGACTGGCATGTCTTGGGAGGAGTATGCAAGATCGACCACCCCTGCGTTGAAGCCAGGCGGATCTATAGCTCCATCGAGCAGACCCTTCCAGTTTGCTCATGTGCCCTTGGCACGGAATGAAATTTCGTGCCGATAGGATCTTAATTTGGTGATACACAGAACAAAGATCAATCTTTGAAAACACCTTGGCACTAGCCAACTGATCAAACAAAGTATCAATACAAGGTAAAGGATACTTGTTCTTAATGGTTACCGTGTTGAGAGGGCGATAATCCACACACATCCGAAGAGTACCATCCTTCTTCTTCACAAAAATTGCTAGACAACCCCATGGTGAAGAACTTGGATGGATGAATCCCTTCTCTAACAATTCTTCTAGCTATTTCTTCATCTCAGTCAGTTTCTTTGGAGCCATGCGGTAGGGACGCCGCAAAATAAGAGTAGTACCAGGTTCTAACTCAATGGCAAACTCCACATCCCGATCCGATGGTAACCCAGGTAGATCCTCAGGAAAGACATCCAGAAACTCACAGACCACAGGAATAGAAGCAAGGTCAGGAGAAGCTTCAGCATGAGCAACAACTGGTAGGGTGGAAACTGAAGACATAAGGAGAGACATTATATTCTTAGAAGAAAGAAGCTTCAACTCAACAATTCTTTGCCTAAGGTTCAACACTACCCCATAGTTTCTCAACCAGTTCATTCCCAGAATTGCATCTATGCCTTGACCAGGCAGCACCATGAATTGGAGACGATAAGAGTGAGTTGCTAGCACTAGTCTCACTATGTCTGTGCGAGTTTTAACGCATAACTGTGCACCTAGGGTTCTGATTCTATAGGCAATAGGAATAGACATAGTAGATATATTATGCCTTTATGCAAACCCTATACTCATGAATGAATGTGATGCACCAGAATCAAATAATACATATGCTAGTTGGGAATCAATGGTGAACATACCAGCCATCTCAGGCTCTCCCTACGGGATCTCCTCAGCCTCGGTGAAGTTAACCTATCCCGAGCGGCTCACGGGCACCTTCTTCCTAATGATAGTCCTCTTGACCAAATGAGAGTTGGCTGAAGGCTGAGAAGACTAGGGAGGCTGATTCTAAGGGAACTCTCGGGCGTAGTGACCTTCCTTACCACACTTGAAACAAGCACCTAGCTTATTCCTCTATCTCTGATAAGGTGGAACCTGTTGTCCCTGATGCTGCTACACCTGCTGAGTAGGTGCACGGTACTGAGTAGGAGGTGCCTAGTGAGTCTACTGAGTCTGGCGAGACGACTGTCCACCCGAAGAGTGATAGGACACCCTCCTCACAACCTATACCTTTTGAGACTATAGGTGACTAGAAGACCCAGTGATCACCCTCTTGCGCTTACACTTAGCCTGAGAGTCACGATGAAGTCCCTCCATAGCAATGGCAGCATTCATCAAAGCACCAAAGGTTTGATAGCCCCCTGTATACAGCTTCTCTTGCAAGATGCAAGAGAGATCGCAATTGAAATGGTCCATCTTCTTCTTATCAGTATCCACATGAGTCCCAGCATACTGTGCAAGATGGTTGAACTTGTTCACATACTCCATCACAGTCATGTTTCCTTGCTTCAACTCCAGAAACTCGAACAACTTCTTGTTTAGCAAACCAATGGGAATATAGTACTGATAGAAAGTAGTGGTAAACTCCCACCAAGTCACATGGTGGTCCATAGGCTACATGGCGTTGAAAGTGTCCCACCAAGCACTAGCAGATCCTAGAAGCTGTTGAGCGGCAAAGCGCATCTTCTACTCATCAATCACATTGAGCAGCTAAAAGTTCTGCAACAAAATACGAAGCCAATGCTCTAGGTCCAAAGGCTCAGTAGTCGACATGAACCTAGGCAGGTGTGTCCCTAAGAAGTTCTGATAGGAACAAGTCCTCTCGGGACTGCGGGCACCACCCTCGTTCCCGCCATTGCCACCGGGGCCTCCACGAGTGAAGCCACCAATGGCCTGTGCTAGCATCTCCAAGGCATGGGCTGACTCACGACTAGCAACCAATATCTTAGCCATCATCTCAGCATGGGTCATTGGAGGCGGTGGGGGTGGCGGAGGAGGAGGACCAAGGAGTGGGGCCTCATGGCTCTCCCTGTTGGCATTGCCATGATCATCGCCATGACCATTTTCGCCCTGGTCTTCACCAAGACCATGGCCTGTCCCAGCACTGGTGCTCTCACGACCAGACCTCAAGTTCATATGTAAACAGATAGGAACCCACCGTTAAGGACCAGGCCTCCATACTTAGAAACAAACGGCTAGAGAGATGATAAGGCCCAATAAATGGTTACAAGTGAGACCTTTTCCTTATAAGTTAAAGCATTTCTCTTTATTTATTATCCTATCAATTTACTACCCAAAATTATATGTGTGGGGGAGTTTAGTTTAAGCAAGATTCTCTTTTCATGATGCATGGATCGACCTATTCGTTCGCTCAAGCCAGAATATAGCGGCATTCGTATATAATTTTTGGCACAACGCACACTCACTTCCTGTACGCTAAATGATTCTTACGCAGTGTAAGTTAGTTTACCTGTAGAAGATTGATTAGATAAAACCAGTCCCACTATCCTAGATAGATCATATTCTAGAGCTTATACTTACGTAAATTTATCGCATCCTACTTTTCTCAATGCTTTTGTTGGTCAAATTTTAGGTTTTGAAAAGAGTTTTTAAACTCGTAGACTCATTATTGGCTCTGATATCACCTGTGGCAGAACCGCCTAAAATAATACGCTTTCGGAGGCACTCATCTTCCACTAGACACTAAGCACCTCAAAAGTGAGCTACATCGGTCAGTTCTGTCAAGCACACCCCAAGGGCGAACTCAAAATAATCCATGTTTTACATCTAGAATCCAATAATGAGTACAAGCTTACAATACTTAGTCTATTTCATACAACAAGAGTTCTTGGAAATTATTTATTATAATACCAGAGTTTAGAGTGCGATAATTAAATAGCCGAATGAAAATAAACATGTAGCGAAAACGATATAAGGATCCGTCTGTGCCCACTAGAAGAATCCTCCACACAAGAGCTACTCCTCAAGCTGCACCTGCAACAGGGGTAAAATAAACCCTGAGTACACAATATACTCGCAAGACTTACCCGACTAGTGAGAATAGTTTCCCGACTCTCAAGGATATGATAGGCAATATGGTTTTACTGTTTTCTTTTTGTTTATGGAAAGCATTACTAATAGTTCATCCTTACAGTCAAGTTTTATTAGCAATCATGATTACTTCATTAGCTAACCATTCTAGGTAAGCACCTAATCTATTTTCAAGCAAGGGTTGAGCAATCAGAACCATTTCATCATCTTTCATCTTCCAGTTCTTACTATGGTGCTAGACTATAGCCAAGTCGTACTGTCTCACGAAAACGGCGATTCGTGAAGCAATGTATCCCAGCTGGGTACCCCAAAACACACGCCCTGTTTATACCCTAGGCACAAACAAGATCAACCCATTCTACTCCTGTCACAGGATCTAGGTCCCTATCCAAACTTGGACTCTAAGCCCCCACACTTGAGACTCGGTCTCAATATGGTGCTTAGACCTCCACATTTCTCCACCTCCAATCAGTCGGTCCGAAAAGAGCTGAAACCCACGATAAGAGCATAACGAGCATTTTCGCTCCCATAAACAAGTATGTGCTCAGGATAATAAGTCTATGACCTGACTACCATCCACAGCAATGAACGGTCCTTAATCGACACGAACAGGGAAAACAGTGTAACCAAGCTAAGCCCCGTTGGCCACAGGACATAACCTGTTACACCCACCAATACCTATACCATATCCTTACCCTGTCTCCATTTTTCCTTTTATCATTTTATTATGAGAGTCATAATAATCCCCTATTGTGAGCAACGACAGTTTACTCACACTACTGATGACCTAAGCATAGCATCTACTCGAACCTGCACTAGTAAGACTCTTAGGATAGGTATATCTATGCATGTGATTTCCATAAAATTTCTGTAACGTAAATGTACAACACATATATATACGGTGAATTATAAAATAGAGGTTATGCACCGGGGCTTGCCTTAGGCAGGCGTGGTGTCAGCTGAGTCGGTCAGTGGCAGCTCTGGAATCTCCTCCTGTATGAGAATCTCCTCCTCGTACTCCTCGATGATCTCTTCAAACTCATGATCGTTAGTGGTCATGATCTCCACCAACTCGTTCTCTACATGCATGCGATGATGATACAACACTTAGCATTTAGGCAATAGCAACTCTAAAAATAAGAATACATATATCAAGCTACTAAGCTAGCTCTAATGACTAAAATACAAAGCTAACTATCATGTTCATCAAGCAAAGTGTTGGGTTCAACTAATAAACACCTAGCTTTACAAATGAATGATATATCTTTATTTCTACTAATGATTTAATGTATATTGAAACAAAGAGCATTTAACTACCCTAATGCTTAGTCTATTATAAAGCTATAAAAATTACAGTGAGCAAATAATAATACAATGAAGCTACTATAAAAATTTTAGGACTAAATCTATCACCAATTTACCACAAAAATTCCTACAATAATTTACTTAATATTATTAAGCATCCTCAATTGATTTAATAGCTCCTAATGTCAACACATATAAACATGAACTAAATACACCAACAGATAGAGCATAATTTTAGAAACCTAACAAAATTTGTTTCATAATTTTTGGACACCTACACGATTTTATATTAATTACCAAAGATCAGCTCAGAAATTAAATTAGAAAACTATTTCTAATTCCTTATAAAAACGAAAAGCGAATCTCCCACGCGGCCTGCGTGGCCTAGCGCACGCGCATCGACCTGCTGAAGCGGCCCACATGACACCGGCCCGCGTGCGAGACGGCCCACGGTGGGGGAATCCCCCACACGCCGATGCTTTTGCAAAATAGACCTCGCACTTCTCTGGTTCTAACGCTATTTCCCCTTCTCACAAGACTTCTCACTTAACCCCTTGGCTTTCCTAAAATTTCCCCGTGCGCACCCCCGGCTTACCCATGCCCGACGACATGGCGAGCGGTGGCATGGGGTGGCCACGCCGGCCACCAGAGACCCGCATTGGCTCGTCGGTCAAGTCAACACTCAACTATGGTCCAACCGCCTACACCGAGCAGCAACACGGGGTGGTGGGACGCACTGGAGCAAGCTACGGCAGCGCATGACCATCTACGACGGTGACGCGACTGCTCTGGCGAACCAGGGCACCTAAGGACCTAACCGGCTAGCGAGTGAGCATCAGTAGACTACCAGGGACCTAGCCAAGGTGACGGTTGGAGAAGAATGTGATGGAGAAGGGCTGGCCATGTGTGGTCGAGCCGTGTGGCGGCACACCGCGGTGGCACGGTCACGTCAGCGACGACGGGGAGGCGGTAGCGGTTCGGCTAAGGCGCGTAGGGTGAAGAGGGAGTCAAGACGATGCTAGTGGTGTAGATGAATTGGTTTGGGATGGGCGGTAGGAGGGTTGCCCTCGACCATGGCCGAGTGCGGCCTTAATGGCACGGCGGCGGGAAAACCTCCAAATTGGAGTTTGGCCTTGCACGATTCAAGGCTAGGTGGGGTCGGGCAGCGAGAGGATGTGATATTGAAACCATGGATGCACTGAATTGAATGGAGGTGATCGCTCGCTGGGTAATTTGATGGCGTGGCTCGACATTGGCAGCAGAGGGAGAAAGAAAGAAAGAGACGGGGCGCGACAGGTGGGCTCGTCTTGGCCTCGCCTTGGCAGGATGCGGTCGGCGTGATCGTGGAGGCCCACGTGCAAGTGCTGTGGACAAGCGCACGCGTCCACGACCGAGCATGGCCCGCACAGCCGCAGTGCCATAAATGGCAAGGCAACAGCGAGCTCCACCACGTGCGCGCGGCTGCGACGCGCACCAAACTGGGCCAGCAGCGGGGTAGGGGTGCAGAGGGAGGCACAGACGTGACGGTGAGGCGATGGCACCTACAACAGCTGTGTCGTGGCACAGGGCGGGTCGGCGGTGCGGTGGGACAGCCCACGTGCGCGCAATGGCAAGACGAGCAACAGCGCAGCACAGCGCCACGGTGACAGCAACCTCACGCGACAGTGGCTGAGGATGGCAGAGGCGGCGCCCCCGCAGCTCAGCGCGGTGGCAGCAGCGGCCACGGCGTTGCAGTGATGAATGGGGCGGCAGCGAAGGCAGGGCAGCAGGGCACGGGGCCAGCGGCTCGCTGCGGCCGGCCTCGGCCAAGCCCAGGCGGGCTCAACCGACCCAGCGTGGCTGCACGGGGTGGCCACGCGGGACACGGCCATGTGCGCGGCGCGGGGTGGCCGCGCGCACGGCGTCATCCATCCCGACGCTGTGTCGTGCACGAATTTTAAAGCGTTGATACAAACTAAACTAACGAAGTTGGAGCTAAACCGCCTTCACTATGCTAAAGAGAGTACATCAAACTACCATAAGGAACAAAAACATAGCACTGACATTTAGCTAAATTTTTCGAAATTAATTCACCAATATGGCATTGTCACACTGTTTTCAAACTTAAAATTCTTCCAAGTCTTGAGCTAACTTTAATTTCAAGTTCCATTTCCAAGCCATTACAAATACTAGCTAGTCATATTATTTTTCTACAGCAAAAGTTGCATTGTCATCTATAAAGTTTGTACTTCAAACTTTATTTAAGTGTCATACACATGTTCTATAGTATTTTTGCTTAATAAAAATTGGTTTTCAACCCTACTTAATATACATGAGCTATTGAATCAACTTTCATTTAACATTTTTATTGATCATTTTAAGTTACAAGAAATTTATATACACATTTTATCACATGCATTATTACATAAACATGATGCTCATGATAAGGTTTAGTGGTTTGTTTAAGGTGTAACACCGAGGGTGTTACAAAGACCCAGAATGAGGATCTTCTGATTAAAAACCTGCATAAATTTTTCAACAAAGAAGACATCCCTTAGGTGTCTTTAGTCTGGGAGAAATACTATGACAGTGGTAGATTACCGAGGGAGGTCAAAAGGGGTTCGTTCTGGTGGAGGGATGTTCTGAAACTCTTGGACAAATACAAAGGACTATGACAGTGGTAGATTACCGAGGGAGGTCAAAAGGGGTTCGTTCTGGTGGAGGGATGTTCTGAAACTCTTGGACAAATACAAAGGGATGGCAAAGGTGGAAATCAACAGTGGTAAATCCTGCTACGTCTGGGAAGATCTATGGGAGAATGAGTTAATGTCAGGAAAGTTTCCAGAGCTCTTTTCATTTGCGAAGAAGAAGAAGATAACCTTCCAGGAAGGAAGGACTTCAGATTCCCATTCATAGCCTATTCAACCTCCCACTATCCCAGCAAGCACATGCACAGATGATACGGTTGGAGCTGTTGTTGCCACAGACTAGGTTAAATGACTCACATGACAAATGGTCCTATATATGGAATTCTAACATCTTCTCGGTAAAAAGGGCTTACAGCCAACTAAAGGGGCACTCAATCTTACATCCAGTGTAGTGGAAACCTTCATATCAAAACAAACACAAAGTATTCTTTTGGTTATTGATCAAAGACAGACTGAGTACAAGAGAACTGCTGAGAAGGAAAAATATGACACTACAGGACTACAATTGCATTCTGTGTACTGGATCTGTTGAGGAATCTTTAAGACACCTATTTCTATACTGTCCTTTTGCCAGTGTTGGGCATGTATAAATATTCAGATTGATCAGCAACTAGATCCCTTCCAAAATCTTCAGAGCTTCAAAGATCAACTCAGGCTGCCGTTTTTCATGGAGATCATCATTGTCATGTGTTGGATAATCTGGAAGGCTAGGAATGACCGGATTTTTCGTCAGGTTATCCCCAATCTTCAGGTGTCGAAGGCCAACTTCAGAGAAGAACTTCATTTGCTTTCTCTGAGAATCAAAAGAAGAAACCTTTCAGAGTTTAATCAATGGATCGACAATCTGTCTTAGCTTGGTTCACCTCGGTGTTGGGATTCATTTTCTTCTATACCATTTATGTATCCTAAGCTCCTCGGGCAATGGCCACGGACCCTGCCCCTTCCTTTCGTTATTTAGTCTAGCCCTGTATTTTAAACTATCTTTTAACTTTAATAAATTGCTGTAGGGGTGCAAACCCCTCCAGTTTCCGTCAAAAAAAAACACATCCACTTCGTCACAGCGTATGGCCAACGTAGCGCGTCCGCCCAGGCCGGGAGACAAGAGGTTGAAGACGAGGCACGGGACCGACGCGGCGCGCTGCTGGGCCGTCTGGCCAACAAGGCCCAATGGCCCATCGCGCAGCCCAGGTGTGCCTCTTGGCAGGCAGAAGCAGTGGCGGCTGGGGATCGGAGAACACGCGCTCACGCTTGGCCGTAGAGCGGTTCGCTCACTCGCTCGGCAGACGACGGCGTTCGCTCCGCCTCCGCGCTCCAACCTCTACCGGTCCGCCCTCCAGGTCCAAGGCGGCTCGACGGCGAGCGGCGGCGCTCAGGCCTCAAGCTCAAGGGCGAGGCGGCTCGACTGGCGGGCGGCGGCCCTGCGCGGCTGCTGCTCCCGAGCGGCCGAAGCGCGGGCGGGCCAGCGGCCAGCCGCCCAGCGCGCTGCGCGGCTGCGCCTGCCCCTGGCGCTGGCGGCAGGCGGCTGGCCTGGGGCCTGGGCTGGGTGCCTGGACAGAGCTTGCTCTGCTGCTGCAGTCTGCAGATCTACAGTGATACCCTGCTGCTGTGATCATTTGATGCAGATCTGCAGTGATGCCCTGATGCTGTGATCATTTGATGCTTTGATGTATGGCCTACATATTCCTTCATTTATCACTTCTTCTTATGTGCTTTTCATGTGAAAGGTATTCTGTTCACACTTCTGTGTCATTTGTTTGCTGAATTACAGATAAAATTTAACTGTTACATGATATACCAATATATATGCATGCTATACATACATAGTTAGACCGATATATCGGTGAAGCTCTGTATATGTATATAGCGGTCCACCCTACCTCATTTTTTCAGCTGGATACACCACTGCTTCCGGGAACCAAAGCTTTGAAACAGCACTCCCACTCCTGGAGATCCTCCAGTCAGGTGGCGATCTGGAGCGTCATATGCAAACGTGAGGCGGGATCAACTTTCCTGGATTCATGATGTTGTTGGGATCCAACGCGGCCTTTATTCTTTTCATCGTCCTAAGTGACTCGATGCCCAACTCCTCCTCCAGGTACTGCCAACAAACAAAAGTATTCATCAACATGAAGTGATATAATACCCGTGACCAATAGAAAATGATGTCTTATCAGAAAATTATAAACAAGAAAAGATGCCTTAAAAGCATGAAGGGTATGAAAACTTTCTCCTACAAATGTTAGGTTCCAATAGACTGGACTAGATATCCACGGAATTATGTCGTTCAAGTGCTATCTGTAATAACACATTCAGTCCAATGAAGTGGTTCGTATTCAGCCATTCTCAATTTTTTTTTCTTATGCCATAGTTTTGAAGAAGGAAAAGAAAAGGGAGTGCCACTAAGCGTTTTGCATCTGTAGGTTGAAACTTGCCTTCATTTTCCCTGTGCCAACACCATGCTCTCCGGTGCATGTACCTGCAGTTAGGTGCCAAATCATGTTAATATTTTCATCTAGTTCAAGTTTTGATAATGACTGCAAATGGATAAAAAAAAAGACAAATCGCATATGTTATGACTTCTGTTTGAGATAACTCTAGATCAGACAGTGGTTCAAGGCAGTTGGTTATTCCTTATCCGGTGACAGCAAGTAAACTCCATAGACAGGAAGTAGACTGTTTATACCTTCCATAGACACAGCTGTATGAACCATGAAATGGTTTAGTCTCTCTGCTTCCTTTCGTTGGTCGTCTTGACTTGGATCAAACAGGATAATTGTGTGAAAATTTCCATCACCAGCATGAGCAACAACCAGACTGGGGCATAAATAATCAGACATAAATATCTTCATAACCAAAAGATATATTAATGGCTTGCTGAAGTTACTGTAAGATAATGCCATTCCGTATAATATCAAACAGCCTTTCTGCCCTGTATTTACAATAGTGAAAGAGGTGGCCATCTCTCGAAAGTATTGAACGAGGAAATGCATACCAAGTCAATGGCGACGCATCAAGCAGACGCTTTGATGTAGATATGCATTCAGCAAGTCTGGACAGAGGGACGCAAACATCCTACACAAAAAGATACGGTAGCATTAGGAAACTGATTACAGAATACAGATCATGCATTGTTAACTGACAACATGTTCCATGCAAGGTTACCACAATCACAATGACCTTTTGGACAATCTACACAGGCATAGGAACAGAGGATAAAAAATTGCAAATGAGAAAACAAACCTCTTTATTTATTTAAACAAGGCCATGCTCATCATTTATACTGGATAGGCTACTTATTTGGGATCACAATTTCATGGAGATAACATAGGGACATGCTGTTAAAGACTTACAACTGAGGAGCAAGCATTAAAGCACATGATACACAACACTAGATGTGGTTCCTGGATATTACAATGACATAGTATATGTATATTAACCAAGTGGAAAGAGAACAAACCGTTGACATAGATTCATGATCAGGTTTCATAGCAAGAGCAGCCCAAAGTGCCTCCTTCCTGATCTGCATTTAAAGGGCTCAGTATTGTTACAAATATATTTCAATAATATAGATGCATTCCAATGCATGATGGAGGCTAATTAATTATATTTGCAACATTCACGTGTGTGCAAGATCATATAGAACCAAACGGGGGAATCAATATTCTCTTCAGATTAAACGCTCTACTGACCTTCCATAATTCCGCTTTAGCATCTGGCTCCTCAACAAAAACAAAATCTGATCCATGGTGTTCAGTGGCAATTTTTTGAACCAAGAGAGTTTGTTCAAGAGCATATGCTTCTGGATATTTGCAAGAGGAAGATGTTAGCAAAGAAAAGGAAGTAGCCAGTTATTGATCATAGGCCGTAATAACAGTTGCAGTTTAATAAGTTCTGTGAGTTCAAAGGAGTTTCTAATGAGCAGTTGAGCACAGTCCAGCAGCCAGTAAATTATATTATTATGTTGGCTTTGCCCTGAAGATAATATACATAACAAGCTAGCAAGTAACGGGGCTATATCTTGTGAAAAAATACAGGAGGTATCATATAGCAAAACTGCACATGTATTGTTATCAAATAGACTTCACTTTTCACGATGCCTATCTTGACTGATACCACTCCAATCTTATATTAGATATAATACTGTGAAAGTTGTCTGGACAGCGGTGCACATTGTGCGCAGAGAAAATTTTGTAGAGAATATTCCGAGAAGTTTGTGCATCCCAGAACCTAAACTGTGAAAGTAAACTTTTGCTAATTGATATCCTGAAATACAGAAGCGGTCGCATTGATGCAGAAGTAGCCGTATTATCATTCTTTACCCATTATTGTTGATCAAGAATCAAGTCAAATTCATAATTGTAAGCAGATGATGGCTACATGCAAACCTCTATTTCATCGGACTACATTCACATGGCGCCATATATTTTCAAATAAAATCATTTGGGAGGGATAAGTACAGCCACCATCGATACATAATATAACTGATCATATAGTAAGTTGCATTACCTGTCCCTATGAATTCAAACATCAAGGTCGGCACTTCAGGCAAATTTTTGCCATTTGCCATATTTATTGCCTTTATCTGAACCTCATCCAACAATTCCACTCTTGAAACCTAGTCATATAGAAAAGAAAACATAAATATTGGCATGCTGCAAGAGCTTTACAGGATAGATATATATATTGGAACATAAATATTGGCATACTGCAAGAAAACAGAGGCCAGAGCCTACACATTCATATCGATGAAACACAAGAGATCAAATGTTCCACACCGGAGCATCATGGTCATTGTTGCAATAGCAGGGAAAACACGAACCTGTATCCCAGAAAACATTGTTGCAATAGCAACATCAGCAGCATCCTTAATTGTTTTAAAATTGCACGTTGCAACCTGAAATAGTAGGAAAATGTATGGTGAGTGCCTCCATAACTAAAATGAAAACAAAAAAGATACATAATACAGAGAAAATTGACAGCATAAATCTAGCAAGCTGTGTTCTCTCTTTTATGTATATGCTTGCACATTTTTTTCTGATGAAAGATGACAGTGGTATGTCATAGCATGAAGGTGGTCATTCCTTTTAGAAAGAATAGAATTTTTTTCCAAAAAACAAATAGCATTATGCGTTAAGGGTTCCTACATACAACACTATGTTGAGATTCAAGCCTATACAAAGAACTTTGCAGTGGTAGGAAAAGATTGAGTTTGGTACTGACTAAATCAAAAGATACTCACCACAGAATGAGATGGAAGCTTTTGGAGTCGTAAAGTCACTTCTGTAATTACACCCAAAGTCCCTTCACTCCCAATGATCAAACGAGCAAGGTCATACCTGACATTCAACAAGGCAGAGGTAAACAAAGTTGCAAAAATCGATGGCAGGGGGCAGGAATAGAACACCATATGTATATAATACATGTATGGATAAAGGAAGCACTAAGCAGTGAAAATAGTATTCGCTTCCAAAAACAAAGCAGAAAAGGGTCATTCTAACAATCAGGAGAGTGTCTTGCATACCCAGCTGCACTCTTTCGAACCCGGTTGCCTGTCTTGACAACATCACCATTTGGCAAAACAGCCTGCATGTACCAAGAAAATTTACTATTTGCATGTGGAACTAATACAAAGTATTTTTTATGTAGGGGAGAAGTACCCGAAGATTAATCACATTATCCCGCATTGTTCCATACCTACAAACAGGAAGGAAGCCATAGAACTATAGAAGCCATTTAAAAGTTATAATACAAAGCTAGCAAAGTATATGAACTAACATATCAGTCTTATGGTTGTACGTTCTTGGGAGATGCGGGTTTATGGTTGTGATACAGAACCTTGAATATACCATGAAAATATAAGGATAAATTGGTAATTACCTCACAGCTAATGAACCAGAGCAGCGAGTAGCACACATTCCTCCAATGGTGGCCCCAGGCCCTGCAAATCAAATTGTTTTTTTCAGCTAAAGCATGAGTGTTTGGGTTGCATAAGCATGCAAAATTTAACATGACCATCTTCTAAATATGATGAAGGCTCTATTGATCTTTCCCCAGAATGATAATGGGAACTAAATATACATTTGAAACCATCGAAGCAAGTGAAAATGCAGCTACTGACTATGGCTAGATTCTACAAATACTTCAATTAAGAGAAGTACTAATTATTATGTGAATGAACTTGCACAAATCAATGGGGAACAATGGCTTACCAACTGCAACCAAGTTAAATTAGATGCAATTGCACATCGAGTGATTACATTTAGAAGTTCATAACAGGGTGCCTTGAAAAGATTAATGAAAATTTTGAAAGGCTTTATGAACAAAGAACAAGGACCTTTCCTGGATCAAGAGGGAAAAATAGGCCGTAAGGCTTCAGGTATTCGTTCAGCTCTATCCATCCAACTCCAGGTTCAACAACTACGTCCATATCCTCAACATTCAGGGATTTGATTTTCTGTAAAGAATTTACGCCATGATGAACCACACCACACATTTGAAGAAAGGCAACAAAGTAGAAAGGTCAAGGCTCGAATATTCGAATGCTTCTTAAGCATTAGAAAATGGTTCTAACTCATTCACAAATAGTTTGTTTTCGTAATGTCATTAACACCTAGCTATAGCTATATGCTCTAGATTAATTGCTTAGTTTATACCTTCATCAAGGTCATGTTGATGCAAACACCACCATGAGGTGCCAGTGTGTGACCCTCAAGTGAGGTAGCCCCACCATATGGTACAATTGGAACCTTAACACAAGGAGATCGAACATAAATTAGATCAATGATGATGATGGAACCTTTATACATAAAAATAGATGATGAAGGCCACATCCATTAATCCTATATATGTTTGCGCCGATGAAAAGAATACCATACCTTGTACTTGTTACAGGCCATCACAATCTTTTGTACCTCATCTTGCGAGCTGCAAAATAGATGATGAACTTCATTACAAGAAATAGATCATTCAATCAATACATGCTTGAGATATGGAGCAGGTTCAGCGCATCCCAACATCAAGTGCCGATACATGACATCGTAAGATGGGGGCACACAAGTCGATGGCCCATTTTAGGAAAAACACTTGAAACATATAACGTCTCCTACCAGCCCTTGGTTACATCAAAACGATCACCATTGGAGTTCTTAGTAGGCATCATCACCTCGGGAACACGACGACATCAGGCACGTTGACCGCCTTGTGGAAGCTGTTCTGTGGCGTGCCATGGAAGCTCCTCTCCTCGTAGTCCAAAGTCATGTTGTCCTGCCATTAAGCCGTACACTCAACCATCAGCGAGAAAACATCAAATACTTGGCATCCACGCATCAAGGCCGCCATCACTGCGCACAGGTCGAATGCACTGGTGGCCGTCCGATCACAAAACTCACCCCGAGGAAGGACGCGAGCTCGTCGATGAACTCCTGCGGCACGAGCTTACGCTTCCCACGAACCACCAGATCGGTGCTGTCCTTGCCCACGACCCTGAACCAGACAGATAGAGCACGCCGGGTCAGCCCGTCAGGTGAGGTCAACCCCAGCTGAGCGAGTAACGGAACACAAGCAATTATGATGGGGTTAGTGTTAGATGAGGCGGGCACCGGTGGTTGAGGCCGGAGTCGCAGAGCGCAACGGTTGCTCCCCCGGCGGCGGCGGCAGCGGCGGTGAGGAAGGAGAGGAAATGCGGGAGGCGGCGGGCGGACGAGGGGGTAGGGGATGGGGACGGAGATGGGGCGTGGGACTGGGTGGAGAGCGGAGGGAGGAGGGAGGAGATGGGGAGCAGCGCGCGGCGGAGGCGGGAGAGGCGGAGGAGGGAGGTGGCCATGGCGGAGCGGAGTGGAGGCACGCACGGAGTTGGAGCAGAACAGTGGAGGTGCAACACTAGCAGTGGATTGGAAAGACAACTCGTCCACACCTCGAGACCGCGAGTCGATCGTCTCTGGCTGGCATGCTGCTGCGAAAATTTGAAGACAAGAGAGCCTCAAGCGCCGGCGCGCGCATGGGGTGGCCACGTCATCGAAACGAATGCAGGCAGTTGGATTCCTATCCAACGGTGGTGATGCCGTTGACCAGGGGCCGGCCTGCTAATGGGCCCCGCACTTGTGGCCAGTGCCCGTCATGAGTTTTTTCAGGACCTGGAGCAGAACTTAAACTCAGATCCCTTTATAAATATGATAAAAAAATTTGACACTCAACAGTCAACATGTACCGAAAAACATGTGTGGCCGTTGTTGCCTCATAGCCACAGCTTAATAACAATGACTAATGAGTACTAGTCTCACAGTTACACAATGAGAGTATTCTTTATTTGGCACTGAAACAAATCACTCTTCCGTATTTGGCACTGGAAATTTTGAACTTCCTTATCTAGCATCAACTTAAAAAATTCTTCTGTATATGGCACTTCCGTCCATTTCAGACGTCCCTCCGTCAGTTGACCAACAAGACCATGTCAGCTTTTCATTAGAAGTACCAAAATGCCCTCGGTCTCGTGCGTCCGTCCATCTCCCCTTCTCCCCGTCGCTCCTCTCTCGGTCTCTCCCGTCGCTCCTCTATTCTAAAAGAGAAACAAGAGACACCTCTCAAACCGAAACCCTAGAGAGAATGGAGGCCGGAGGAGATGAGGATGGGGAAAAGGAGGCGGCGACCACCGCTGCCCAGGAACTCGTGGGGCGGGGCCCCCAGCTCGAGGCGCCCCACAGTCAGCCAAGCTCGCCCCATGGTCGTAGATCGAGGCACGGGTCCGACGGGGAACGCGGCGGCGGGGCGGGCTCGTCACCCGGCGCTGGCCCCATCTCGCTGCGCGGCGGGGCGGCCTCGCCCGACGGCGTAGGGTGCAAGCTGCGGCGTGGCAGACGCGGCGGGGCGAGCTCGCCCACCGGAGCACCGGCCAGACCGCGTGGCGGACTGGGCGTGGCGGCCTCCCCAAGCAGCAGTCCCAGTGGCGCGGACTCGTCCAACGGCGCGAGAGGCGGCCGCTGTCACCACCATGTGGCTTGCGATGCCGGAGCCCGTCGTGGAGAAGGCTCCACTGCCACCGAAGAGTGAGTACTGCGGCTCTTCCTTTCATCAATTTCATACGTAGGTGAGCACTGGATGGAACCTCTGCTCGAATTTCTGCGGCGTGGTGTTTTTCTTGCGCTAATCGATTGCTAGACTAGATGGTCGTCTGACTGATTTGAGGAAACAGAGGTTGGGGAAATTGAGGACCTCGGTAGGTAGAGGGATAGATTAGCTCTTTCCCCAATTTCGAATCACGGATAGGCTTCAATTTAAGCTATTGTTCACTTTATCTGGATTCCTTAACCATCCACTACAAGAGAGTATTTGATAGTAAGAACCTTGCATTGAAGCATCTATATGGTGATTGGGACTCCAATTTCGATAATCTATACAGATTTAAGGCACAAGTTGAGAGCTGTTGCCCTGGTAGTTTAGTAATTATTGATCATCACACTATTGCAGAAGAAATCAGATTTAGAAGTTTTTTTTTTGCCTTGAAACCTTGCAAAGAAGGGTTCCTTAGTGGTTGCAGGCCATATTTGGCAATAGATAGCACATTTCTGATAGGCAAATTCAAAGGTCAATTAGCTAGTGCATCTGCTGTAGATGGACATAATTGGTTGTATCCAGTTGCTTTAGGAGTCTTTAATTCTGAAACAAATGATAACTGGATATGGTTCATGACTCAGCTTAGAGAGGCGATTGGAGCACCGAGGGGTTTAGCCATATGCACTGATGCTGGACAGGCTATGATGGCTGGGGTAGCAGAAGTGTTTCCACAAGCTGAACATAGAGAATGCATGTTTCACTTGGTGTCAAACTTCAAGAAGAAATTCCATGGGAAGGTATTTGATGACCATCTTTGGGCTGCAGCATACTCGTGGAACTCCTATTTATTTGAGAAGCATTGGGCAGCAATGGAGGTGTCTAGGCCAGCCGCAACAGATTATTTAAGGCAATGCCACAAAAAAATGTGGACTAGGAGTCAGTTCTTGACCATATGCAAAGTTGACTATGTTACAAACAATTTGGCAGAGAGCTTCAACAATTGGATCAAGTCTCACAAATCCATGAACTTAGATGACTTGATGGACAAGATTAGGCAAATGGTTATGACGAAGTGGCATCAAAGGAGGACGATTGGACAGAAACTAGATGGATTGATTCTGCCACACATAATCAAGGAGCTTAATGAAAAGAGTAGAGAACTAATCTTGGAAGTGCTTGAATGTGGACCACATGTTGCTGAAATAACTGCAGTAGGAGGTAGTGCCTTCAGATTTGTGGTTAACTTGAAAGATAGAACTTGTTCTTGTCGAGAGTGGCAAGTTTCTGGTCTTCCATGCAAACATGCTCTTGCATTCATCACAGCTCTTGATAATGGTAAAATAGAGATGCATGTGGACTCTTACTACTCCATTGAAAAATTTAGAGCAGCCTATGCCCAACTAATACCTGCTATGATTGATAAGACACAATGGCCTAAATCTTTCCATGGGTTTTTTATGCATCCCCCACTATTGACACCCGTAGCCGATAGGCCAAAAACTGAGAGGCATAAAGGTGGCACTGAGAAGAAAAAAAGAAAGGGCCAGCACCAGTGTCCTATTTGCCTGGACTATGGGCATCATTGGCACAATTGCAAGAAAGGCAACTCGGCTGACATTGAAGCTATGAAGGCTGTGAGGTAAGAAATGTGTTCATATTTTACTGCATCAAATAATTTGCTACAACCCACTTACTAATCTCTTATTGCTCAATGTAGAGGACCACGAAAGAAGAAGGCAAAGACTACAAAATCTGCTCAAAGTTATATTATGCCTTTAGAGGATGAAGTACCAGCGCTATCTATGTCTTTTCCACCTAGGTAAATTTCTAAGTACAAAATTCTCTGTTGTAGTACAAAATCTGCTCACCTGTGCTGATTTGTAATTATATTGTTTGATAACATAGTCAAAGCTTGGGAACTACAACTAAGAAGTCTCCAATTAAGAAGATAATAAGTAAGAAGAAGAGAAAAAAGCCTGACTCTACATCTAGACCTTCAAAGAGTTCAAACTGGTATTAAGATCTCTTTTCTATTTTATTTAATGAAACATGGTTTCCAATCTAATTAGAGAACCTAATTACCAATCTTCTCTCACCATAGCCAAAGCATGGAGACTACAAGCAAGCAAAATGGGAAACATGGTAACTCCAGCTCTAGAGCATCAAAAAGGTATCTCACTATCTTCACACTGGAGAGTATACTTAACATAGTATGAATTTGCTTGTATATATGTACATATGCTGGCATCCTGTATATATGTACACTGGAGATGATCAACTCCGTTGTCTTTGCTCTGTACAGACAACCTGTACATATATATCAACTTTTTTTGATAGTGAGTTACCACTGGATGTACACTGGAGGGCTGCTTCTGAATGTGTTGCATAATGGAAGATTAGCAAGCAAAATGAGACAAGACTTGCTTGTGTATGTGTAAAATCAACTTGAGAACAGTACAACCGAAGTTTTACTAGTATATATGCCATCAGAGGCTGTAGCAAATGCCAGTTACAATTATCTGCTGTAGTCTCTATGCTGCCAAGTTGGGTTGGTCCTACACATGCTGGAATCAGCTGTTAACCAAGTAACCGACTGTCACCTCTGTGCCAGTTGATGTCTTTGCTCTGTAGAATGAATTTGCCAATCTTGTCTCGTATTTCTGAATATTATTCTGTAGTCAACGAAGAGCAAGGATGTCATCCTAGTTTGAATGTACATGTGTAGGTCAAGAAGCGGCTCCAATCAATCCGAGCCAATTTCCACCGAGTTTCAATCTCCATCAAAGGAGAAGGCTAAAAGGACCAAGAAACAGCTTGCTTCAAACCTGAAAAAAATTGACAGCCCTGCAATGGCCACCAGAAACAAAACAGCTAACCTTGCTAGTCCTGCAAATAGCACAAGAAGCAAGAGAAGGTTGAGCTTGTGATTCTCTATGTAGATGTGCTTGGCAATATGTAAGGCATATGCTCTATGAACTGTAATGTGAACTTAGACCCTCTATGTATGAACCTTCATGTGTTTATGTTTATGAACCTGGTAATGTATGCATAACCTAGACATGTGAACTGTAATGTGATTCTCTATGTAGATATGTTGACAATGTGGTCAGATTTGTGAAGCTTGTGCATCAAGTATATTTGTCATATTTGTGCTTTCCTTATTTGACATTATGTCAATTTATTCTTTTCCTATCTGGCACTACATGTTCCTGTTACATATAAGGACATATATGTCATTTTAGGTGGCATTTGACACCGTTACTGTCTGAAATGGACGGAAGTGCCATATACGGAAGAAATTTTTAAGTTGATGCCAGATAAGGAAGTTCAAAATTTCCAGTGCCAAATACGGAAGAGCGATTTGTTTCAGTGCCAAATAAAGAATTCTCTCTTACACAATAAGTCTTCACACAATCAGTTAAAAAACAAGAAAAATTCTTATATATAATTAGTCTTGTCCTAATGGATGAATTTAATTCTCACTTGATAGATCAAAAGGAAGCTATGAGAACATACCCTAACGGAGGAATTTAATTGTCAACTAATATATGCCCGTGCGTTGCACGGGGTCACGAATTTTTATGTGCATATCTACAACGGATACATTCAAGCTGACAGTGAAGCCCGGCAAGAAATACATGCTCCGGCTCATCAACGCCGCACTCAATGACGAGTTCTTGCATTGCCAACCACACGCTTGTCGTCGTCGTCGTCGACGCGCTCTATGTCAAGCCCTTTACTGTGGACACCCTCGTCATCGCGTCTGGGCAGACAAGCAACGTTATGTTCATCTCCACCGAGCCGATGTACCCTGGCGCGAGGTACTACATCGAGGCGCGGCGGTACACCACACACGCAGGGCACGTTTGACAACACCACCATCGTCGGCGTCCTTTATTACGAGGACCCCAACCCCTTCGGCTCTTTGTCTCCAGCCCAGATAACCTCCCGGTCTTCGTGCTGACCCTGCCGCGGATCAAAACCACGAAGCACCGCAGCCTCGGAAGAGCGGAATACCTGGCCACCGCACCGCGGAACATCGACTGGCGCTTCTTCTTCACCGCGGGGCTCGGCACGCACGCATGCGCCTTCAATGGGACCTGCCAGGGCCCGAACGGGTGTCAGTTCGCGGCGTCCATCAACAACGTCTTGTTCATGCTGCCCACGGTGGCCCTGCTGCAGGTGCACTTCGTCTTTGTCACGAATAATCACGATTTCGAGGGATCGGCGAGCGAGGCGAGCGGGAGGATCGAACTCGAGGTGGAGGCAATGTCATAGTCGGTCGATACGAGTTTTTTCAGGGGCAGTGGCAGAGCTTGCATGAATGTGTAGGGGGCAATTCAAATATACGCTGCTACAGTTTTTACCAATAGTAGTATAGATAATCCAATTCTGTGGAAAATCTTTGTTTTTTTAAGTTCAATCTATATAGGCTGCAATGAACAATTGGAATTCTATCAAAAAAGAATGAACAATGTGCGGATTTACATACTTATAAGTTGTGATCCACTCATCAGCAACAGCAAGCTTGGTACGAGAGAGGCATGAATTAATTGCATGCACGCAGTGACATGCAAACCTCCAGAGTGATACAGCCAAAACAAGAGGGGCATGACCCAGTTTGGCCCCTCGTAGCTTCGTCCGTGCTTCTAACCGCGGGCTAACGGGCTATTTGACACGGCTCCGGTAGCAGAAGTGGCGAGAAGCTGTAGCAAACACCACAAAAAGCTAAACTATTTTTTATATGGAAGAGGAGTGACCAATACCTGAGTAAGGGTACGTACGTACCTCAGCCAGAGGTATAACGACACATATTTCAAATCCTCGAAAGGTCACAAGAAACAAGGCGCACTAAATGGGTGGACACTAAGCCTTCGCGAGAACTCCATGCGTCACGAGTCTCCCAGGGTAACTCGGTGGCAAGGACTCAGTTCAGTGTTGACTCAGTTGTGTCCAGGTCACGTAAGCCATCGAGTCGCGAGGCACAATTAGAAAGTTTATTAGTCTATGTTTATTAGAATCCTACGCCTAACTACCCTTTAAGGGATTGTCCATGCTTTAATCCCATCCCGCAGCATATATCTTTATTTTTTTTATAGGGCAAGGGGGGCGGAGCCCTCTATGACTAATAGGTGGCTCTGCCGTTGTTCAGGGGCATACTCGCCCTCTATGACTAGGTGGCTCTGCCGTTGTTCAGGGGCATACTCGAACGGTGACATATTATCCGAGCAGTACGTACGTGAAAAGAACTTGGACAATTGGATGGCTGACCCTCTGAACTCCACTTCCGTTCGCCCGATTGGTGGACACTTTGGCCCAGACGCGTAGACGATGCGGATTCCGTAGACGACGAGCGAGGCGATTTATGTTTGACGAGCGAGGGGATTGGCTAGCACACGACGAGGACAGTAGTAATTTTTTAGGTGTAATAGATTGAGAGATTAAAAGGAAGCGATAACATACTGATTTAGATGAGAGCCTGAGACGATTTAGAGGCCTCGGCAGCCAATAGGGTGACACAAGCGTCAAGTAGAAGCGGCGAGCCAGCGACGGCGCCACGGCGGCCTCTAGCCTAGCGAACTGGTGGTGTCGGAGGGGAAGTCCGCATGTGCCATTAAAAAAAATCGTAATACTCTGTGTGTCTCTAAAAAAAGTTTAGCGGTCTTCGGCGCCACTGCCCTCCATGCCACTTCCGTCAGTTTAGGCTCTAACGCCGTCAAACTGCAGGTATGAAAAGACGAAAATGCCCTTAAGTGTAAATATGTCATTAATTTTTTTGAGCATCTTAACGACTTTAAATAAAAAAACTCAAAACTAGAAAGTTGTAGATCTCGTCGAGATCTATAATTTTTATATAAAAATTATTTTTATTTAATATTGCAAAAAAATAATATGATTTTTCTAAGATATATTAATCATATCAAATCATATTTTTTCTAAAATATGAAGATAATTTTTTCTAAGATATATTTAAATGAAAATAATATTTCTAAGATATATTTTTTTGCAGAATTAAATGAAAATAATTTAAATAAAAATTATATATCTCGACGAGCAGCATGGCATTGCCCAATGGGAAGCAAAAATAGAGGCAAAAAATATAATTTGATATGATTAATATATCTTGAAAAAATCATATTATTTTTTTTGTGATATTAAATAAAAATAATTTTTATATAAAAATTATAGATCTCGACGAGATCTACAACTTTCTAGTTTTGAGTTTTTTTATTTGAAGTCATTAAGATGCTCAAAAAAATTAAGGGTAAAGTACACTTTACAACCCTCAACTTACGCCAAAGTTCGATTTTCAACCTTCAACTCTGAAACCGGTCAAGAAACACCCTCAAATTATCAAAACCGGACGAATTTGGTCCTCGGCCGGTTTCAAAAGCGGTTTTCTATTTTTGAGAGGCGCCGAAATTTTAAATTATTTTTTTGAGCATATTAACGTCCTCAAATGAAAAAACTCAAAACTACAAAGTTGTAGATCTCATTGAGGTCTACAATTTACATATAAAAATTATCTTCATCCGACATCGTATCGAAGGGTTTTCTATTTTTTAAAATTTGAGTCTCATCACGCGACAAAATATGGTGCTGAAATTTTATATTATTTTTTCGAGCACCTTACTTTCCTCAAATGAAAAACATTAAAACTATAAAATTGTAGATCTCATCGAGATCTACGTTTTGTCGCGTGATGAGACTCAAATTTTAAAAAATAGAAAAACCTTCAATACGATGTCGGATGAAGATCATTTTTATATGTAAATTATAGACCTCGATGAGATCTACAACTTTATAGTTTTAATTTGTTTCATTTGAGGACAGTAAGATGCTCGAAAAAATAATATAAAATTTCAGCACCATATTTTGTCGCGTGATGAGACTCAAATTTCAAAAAATAGAAAACCCTTCGATACGATGTCGGATGAAGATAATTTCTATATGTAAATTGTAGACCTCAATGAGATCTACAACTTTGTAGTTTTGAGTTTTTTCATTTGAGGACGTTAAGATGCTCAAAAAAATAATTTAAAATTTTGGCGCCTCCCAAAAATAGAAAACCGCTTTTGAAACCGGCCGAGGACCAAATTCGTCCGGTTTTGATAGTTGGAGGGTGTTTCTTGACCGGTTTCAGAGGTGAAGGTTGAAAATCGAACTTTGGCGCAAGTTGAGGGTTGTAAAGTGTACTTTACCCAAAAATTAATGACATATTTACATTTAAGGGCATTTTCGTCTTTTCACACATGTAGTTTGACGGCGTTGGAGCCTAAACTGACGAAAGTGGCATGGAAGACACGAAAAAGGTGGAGCAGTGACGCTGAAAACCGCTGAACTTTTTTAGTGATCTTTTTTAATGACACATTGGAAATTGTCTCGCAAGCGAAGCGTCGAACCGAAATATACGCAAACACAGACGCCGCCTGCTGAAGCTAAAGTGGTGTCGGCCGCTGCCTTGCTAGGCTAAAGAGTAATGTGTTGGCTTGTGGGTCTTACCAAGTAATATCCTAAGTACTACTACGTACTAACGTGTTTCTCAAAAAAAATCTACTACAGTATGTAGTAACATATACTGGGGGGCATTTGCCCCCCCCAGGCAAGGGCCGACACTGCTTGTGCCCGTTGTCCAGCTGCAATTGGTTTGAGGTACAGCGGCCCACCTGCTATGCGTAGGTGTGAACCCTTCCTCCGGAGAAAAAAAATGGTAAGGTCAAATGAGCCCTGCTCTGCTGGCCTTCTCCGCCTCGCACTGGGCACTGGTGGCCGTTGTCGAGTTGTTATTGACTTAGGGTACAGCGGTCTCACCTACAGTGCCTACATATCTACCTCGTGCGTCGTTGCATTAGAAAAAAGGATAGTGCAGTCATTGTCGGCCTACCGTTGGCTAGAGGTGCAAGGATCCCAGCTGCAGCGGGCCAAACGGCTGGCGCCTATGGCGCTCCATTCGGCGAAAAGGAACAACGCTTTTCTCTAGGAAAAAAGGCTCCTCCGCGATACAGGGCTTTGAGACCGACCGTGCGGCCCAGTATAGAGAGAAGGGGGAGGGCCCGTGGATCAATGACGCGCTAGCAGCTGGGGCAAGGATGGTCCGCGTCGATGGATGTGCCGCCCGCCCCATCCACTCCGCTTGGATAAAGAAACGCGCACGCCTCCGTTAATTCTAGCTACCCTTCCGTCCTGTCGGGTGCGCAAAAAAATATAATTTGATATGATTAATATATCTTAGAAAAATTATATTATTTTTTTTGCGAAATTAAATGAAAAAAAATTTATATGAAAATTATAGATCTCGACAAGATCTACAACTTTCTAGCTTTGAGTTTTTTCATTTGAAGTCGTTAAGATGCTCAAAAAAAATTAATAACATATTTGAACTTAAGGGCATTTTCGTCTTTTCACACCTGCAGTTTGACGGCGTTAGAGCCCAAACTGACAGAAGTGGCATGGATGACACGAAAAAGTTAGAATAATGGCGCTGAAGACCGCTGAATTTTTTTAGAGACACACAGAGAATTACGATCTTTTATAATGACACACAAAGAAAAGTCTCGATAAAGAAACGCGCACGCCTCCGTTAATTCTAGCTACCCTTCCGTCCTGTCG